>NW_012267352.1:1415123-1436349 GCF_000151885.1 Dipodomys ordii
CAGAAAGAATGACATTGCCCCATTTGTTAGGAAATGGAAAGACTTGGAAAAAATTATATTAAGCGAAGTAAGCCAGGCCCAAAGAAACATAGGCCCCATGGTTTCACTTTTCTTTTTTTTTTCTGTTTTTATTGTGAAAATACAGTACAGAGGGGTTACAATTTCATGGGCAAGATAATGAGTACATTTCTTATCAAGCATTGTTGCCTCCTCCTTTCTTTCCCCTTCCCATCCCTTCTCATCTCCCCCTTGCCCCCCGCCCTGACCCCCCACCCCGCCAAAGTTGTAAAGTTCGTTTTTCCATATAATGACTTGTACATCTCATTGTTGCAACGGGTCCATCTGTATCCCTATTTAAATCATTTGTTTTTTCCTTTCCCCTCCACAAATTATACCAACATCAAATACAGTGAAAGCAGGGGTTTTACCATGGGAGAGGGACATACAAAGCAACAAAGAAATCATCTTATAAATTGTTAGAAACAATTGCATGAAAGCAAAAACATTTGAATACTTATCTTGGGGTTCATTTCACCTAACATCAACTTACCTGACCTTTTCTGCTTGTCTCAGACATTACTAGATATTGCAAATAAGTGAAACCATAGGACCTATGTTTCTTTGGGCCTGGCTTACTTCACTTAATATAATTTTTTCCAAGTCTTTTCATTTCCTAACAAATGGGGCAATGTCATTCTTTCTGATGGAGGCATAGAATTCCATTGTGTATATATACACCACATTTTCTTGATCTACTGAGGGGCATTTGGGTTGGTTCCATATCTTAGCTATGGTTAATAAGGCTGCAATAAACACAGTTGTGCTGGTAGCTTTAGTGTGGTCCTGTTTGTGATCATTTGGGTAAATGCCCAAAAGTGGGATTGCTGGGTCATAGGGGAACCTCCATACTACTTTCCAGAGTGGATGAACAAACATGAACTATTCTGTTCAGCCTGGCTTCTGAACCATAATTCTCAGATCTCAGCCTCCTGGGTAGGTAGGATTACAGGTATAAGCCATTGGCTCCTGGCCACGGTATGATTTTAGGAAAACATATTATTTTCCAAGACGAAAACTATTAGAAGAGTGACATTTTTGTTTGTTTGAAGTTTGGGGTCAATCTCTTTACCGGTGAGTTTGGCTGTGTCCCCATTTTCCCTTTTGACTTCAGTCTGTTGTGCAGTCATACTCATGCTACTTCTGAAAACCTTCCCTTTACATTCATGACAATGAGATTAACAAAGGCCAATAACAAAGAGGTGAGACCTTGGGGAGGGGAGAGAGGTCACTGAGACCAATTTCTGACCAGCCACATTACACTTGAAAAACAGCTCAAAAAAAAAAAAAAAAGAGTACTGGACAAGAGTCCCCCTGAAGACTTTCCTTTTCTGGTGCCATCAAAAGTCAGACTTTGGTACTTTAGTCTGAATATACAAATCTGTGAAATAAATGTGTTAGATAATTGCTAAAGTCACTCTCTACTTTTATTGTTTTCAAATAGTCTGTCATACACACATATATATGAGAAACAATTATGCTGAAAGGAAAAGTTTATGATTAAGCAGTGAGTTGGTAGAGAGTTAATATTTGTATGTGATGTATAATTGGATTCTGGAAGACATAAAATGTGGTTTCCTTTTTGAAAAAGTAAAGTCAAATGGATGGTCCTCACTCATTCTGTTGCTAACATAAGCTGTGGGGGACACGCATCCCATCTGCCTTTCATTTTTGAGGTTAAGGAGAGCTCTTCTGCAATGGGCCCCGCCTGTAAATGAGCATGCTATCTTCCACTTAGTAGTATATGATACTGGTCAAGTTACTGGGCCTTTCTCTTCACATTTTTAAACTTTCAAAACAATAGTCATATGTGACTCTTACACATTTCCTAGTTCTGAGAATGATAATAACCAAAAAAATGTTACTCAGTATAATTCTATTTTTACAGAAAATTTCTTCCATATCACTTTGTTGCAATTAGTTAGTATGCTGTTATTATGACTATTGCTTTATTGTTATTATTACAGATGTAATATTCTTTAAAATCCTTTATGTTACATTGATATTACCATTGCATTTATTTATGTTTACTATAAATCTTATCCATGGAGGATCACTTTAATTTTATATAATATGTCAAATAATTTTATGCATGGAAACAAGAAGCTCTATTGTATAAAATATTCAATTATGGCATGGTATCAGTTTTGAGTTTTATAGTATTTTAAATTTTAAATTTTTAGTTTAGGGTTATTTGACCTGTGTTTTCTGTTTTAATTCTTCATATAACATGACATCCAATTATGTCTATCCTCAACTTAGCAGCTCCTCATTTAAAAAAATAGGAATAAAAGCATAAAAATAGCTGTGTCCCCACTGTCAAGGGCTAATCACTCAATATTTTGGTAATATGCATTTCTTTTTGAGATATATATACACATATGTATATGTATATATTGTATATACACATTATATATAAATTACACATAGACATGTGTATGTGTATATGTGTGTGTACATATATATTTATATATATATTTATATATATATATATATATACATATCTCCTGAGGGTGAACTCAGGTTCTCACGTGAGCCCCTTTTTTGTGTTAATTTGTTTTGCAACTAAGACATTGCACTTTTTGTTGGCTGACTTTTGACTTCAGACCATATCTTTGTTTTTTTGTGATTATATCTCACAATTTTCCCAGCATGGCCTTAAGCTGGGATCTTCCTACTTCGATCTTCTAAGTAGCTTAGATTACAGGAATAAAGCCCTAAATCTACTTTTTTTTGCCACTCTCAGGACTTGAACTCAGTGCCTGGGTGCTGTTGCTGAGTTTCTTTTGCTCAAGGCTATTACTCTACCACTTGAGCCACAATTAGGATTAAAAGCATGAGCCACCAGTGCCTGGCTTATATTTATATTAAATTAGCATTTTATTATGCTAGATGATTTAGAGTTTACCTCTCATCAGTATGTTATCAATAGTTTCCCATACCAAACAAATTCTTCTACAATGCAATTTTTGTATTTTGAATTGCAATGGATGATAGGATGTTTATAACTCAATTCAATTTAGAGAAGTGATTTCTGCTGTACTGTTCTGATTTTTTGTATTTTATTATGTTTCCCCTTCCCATCCCTTCCCATACTCCTCTGTTCTGATTTTTTAAATAACATTGTATACTTGTTATAATCTATCTTCTTTCAAATTTTTTAGAGTAAGCCAACCCTCAGAAATAACAACTATAAGAACATCCAGATACTCAGTGTCCTGGGAGGAATAGTAAATTGTTTCTCAAGGCTCAATCTCAGACCTCACTATGTTCTCTTCCTCTGTGATCTTATTTACTGTTCTAGCATTATAAAATATCCCAGATTTATGTATACAGCCCTGAACTTCCTGAGATCCAGACTCATATATCTAGCTCCTTATGTGAAGTCTCGATTTGGATATATTACAGCATCTAAAATATGGTGTGTTTCAGAACAGATTTGAATATTCTTCTTCTCTTAAATCATTTCCTCTTCCATATTTTGGTCCTATGAATATTCCAAGGGTAATTTGTTGCTAAAATATAAAACATTTAAATTGTTATTGGTTTCTACTTTTTAGTCTTTTTATACTGTGATACTGTTTTAATAAGTTCCAGTACTATCACTTTTGTGGGTGGCAAATATATATTGTATAGTCCATATATAATATCACATATTCTGATATATAATATACACATATCTATTATATATTATTTCATGTGGATATTCTATATTACATATGATTTATACAATATAGGTCTATAATATACTCTATATTTTATAGATAATATATAATATGACATATTGTGCATATATGCAGATAATACACGTATGTTACAGTGAATGGCTAGACATGATTTATAGTACCCAAAATGGAGGTGTAGAGGCCTAGTTTTTCTTTTAGGTAATTTGTGGACCCAAGTAGGATTCATTGGTTTTTAGACAAACTGTTTAAAAACTTGTAAAATGTTGAGGTAGGGAGGGAAGGGACAGTAGGGGGAAAACAAAGGAGGGGGTAACAATGCTCAATAGGAAATGTACTCTTTACCAAATGTACTCATTACCTTACTCATGTAACTGTAACCATTTTGTACAGTATCTTTACTATATTTTTTAAAGAAGTTTTAGAAAATAGTCCTAAGGCCAAATCTTTGATTTTAGTCATTATGCTAAGGTCATTTCCTACTTTGTGAATTTTTGCAACCTTAAGAAATGGAAGGCGGGGAAATGCCATAACTTTTTAGCATAGCAAGTCCTGGCTGATTTTTATATTATTCTTAAATTTACTTGCAAACAAAACATAGTTCATGTTTTAGCTTTTCTTTCTTTTCCACACCTTATTATATGTAACTTGAAAAGGTCGATTGACATGACCAGAAAATTTCTTGTGCTCCATGAGTTCATCAGATGCTCTAGTTTTCCTAATTTTTGCTAAATAAAATTTTTGCCCAATATTCCAATGCAGTATCATTTGCTATTTTCCCAACCTTCACTACATTCTTCACTATTGTTTTTAGCCTTCATCTACTGTCTGAATTTAAATCATGGATCCATGGAGTGATTACAACTTTCTCAAGATCAGAAAGGAAGAGTATGTCCCAGTAATAGTTGTTTAACCTTTGCTTATGTCACCTTTAATTGTCTGTTTGCCCAAAGTTAAGTCACAATTTCAGACCAAGACTCAAAAGGTAGAGAAAATAAGTCACAGTAGAAAAGAAAAAAAATGCATAAGAAACAGAAAGGATTCTGGCAACTTTTCAAGACAAAATTCTGCACATTTTATCATTTATTCTTATCATAAACATTGCTAAATTTCTTAGGTTAGCTTTATGGAAAGCTTATTTTTATTGTTTCTAGAAATGTTTTGAGAATATGAGCATCTAAAGGGCACCAGTGGCTCATACTTGTAATACTAGCTGTTCAGGAGGCTGAGCTCTGAGGATCATGGTTCAAAGCCAGTCAGGCAGGAAAGTCCATGAGACTCTTATCTTCAATAAACCACTCAACAAACCTCAGGTGGTAGAGTGCTAGCTTTGATCTGAAGAGCTGAGGACAGCACCCAGGCCTAGAGTTCAAGGCCCACAACCCACCAAAAAAGAAAAAAAATGAAAGAAAAAAAGAAAAATTGATGTCTTCTTAAAGAACTTGTGACCTGTGTTGCAAATCATGTTTGTCTTTAATCATTCCACTTATCTTAATAAAATTATTTAAAGCTTTAAAAATATAAAATTATGTTGTTCTATAGGACCAATTTAAACACACAATCTTCAAGACCTAGAGTTTGCATTAAGTTAATGAAAACTCAATCTCTCTACTTATGATAAGATTTTCAACATTGTATAGACACCTTGCAATACAATGATTAGTTAATATTTTGAAACTACAAATGAAAGCTTTAATTTGTTATCTCATCATGTGTTTTATGTATGCTTATATCTAAATCATTAGACAAAGCAATGTATCGCAAAGAGTAGAGGACTGATCATTCAAAATTGATTTTAAAGTATTTCATAAAAAGATATATTTTTCTATGCAATTATTAAAGACAAAGTTTCTTTAACACACTCTAATTCCCTCACCTGAGAGTCTGCTATGAATTGTTTATTAATAATAAAAGATTCTCATTGCCGAAAGATTTAAGTCACTTAATCATGTTACCTTCTGCTACGTTACTAATATATAGTCACTGCATAATAGTGAACAGCATCTCCAGTCATTCAATGATCAGCTCTCTGCAATGGTTCAACTTAAATTTTTCTATATAATGGTGCATAAGAACACACATACAACCATTCCTTTCTTTACTTCTAATACACTATGTAATATATTTTATGAAATATTTTTAAATGGGCTTTGCATTAAATGATTATACAAGACTGTAAGCCAGACTGTATAAATACTCTCAGCACATTTAAGGGTAGACCCAAGCCTATATTTGGTAGGTCTGATGTAATGATCAAAATTTTTATTTAAAATATTTTCAGTTTTTAATGAGTTTGTTATAGCCAACTCCTGTAATTCAATGAGTATTTATGCTCATAATCTAGGGTTCATTCATCTTTCAATATTGTCTTCCCCATTTCAGGCATAAAATTCAAAATTATAAAACTGTGTGGTTGTCTTTTGAATATCCAGTCACTTATATTCAATTATCTTATAGAGGGGAATAACTAGAAATTAATAAATAGGTTATACAGTCTCAGGAGAGAATAGATCAACATTATTGTGTGACAGTCACATCATTTGTCAAATTCACAGTACATGGAGAGCTGTCAAATAAAAAGGAGAGGCTCAACTTCTAGGTCAATTATGTACAAGTAAAATGCTATTAAATCTGAGTGCATTTTCATAGTCATGCTCATATGCAAAAGGAAAGGATCACATGTTTTCTCTCCTATGTAGACCTAGAAGATAAATGCTAAACCCAAAAGATAAACATAAATGTAAACATATACAGGATCAATATAATACAATCAATACAATCTAACTAAAGTATGATATATGCAAGTATAAGATACTATGCTAAATCCTTTCAAACAATTAGCATGAATTTTAGCAAAAAAATGAGTATTAGGAAGATGAAATATGCTTTCTCTGAGGTATAGGTATAAAGAGGAAAGAATGAGTGAAATGAGAAGGTAAAGGCAAGTGAAGTCAACATACTTTGTGAAAGTTGTTGAGATTAGTTTGAGAAGGGGTGAGGGGGAAGGTGAGTAATCATGATATATGTTGTACATACATGGACATGTCAAAATGAAACTCCTTGTACAACTAATTGATGACAATAAAAAAGCAATAACTGCAAAAAGTATATTTAATAATTTCAACATCCTTTCATGATCAAAATGTTGAATAAATTAGGTATAGCGTGTTTTCCCTTATTTGCAATAATTAATATACATCTACGATAATCTTAGCAGATGAGCAGAAGAGTTTGATATCTATGTACATATGACCATATAAGATGGCACTAAATGAAATGAACTCCAAGACATGGACACAAGAGCTTTTTATTTGTTGTTCTTTTTAATGTACTATGTGATTTTAATTCTTTTGTATGCTCTTTCCCCTGTGGTATATTCCCTGTTGTCACTATATTTGATTTTGTTACACTGGTATTGTATATATGTTAATTTGAATTAGGGAAGGGAAGGGGAATAACAGAATGGTGAGACAAAGGATAAGGGGAACCAATGCAACAGAGATAATATGTTGGAAATTTTCTGTACAACTTGGGGGTGGGATGGGGGAGGGAAAGTAGGAGAAAAATGAGGGAAGGGGTAACAAGTTTGATGAGAAATGTACTTATTACCTTACTTTTGTAATTGTACTCCCTCTGTACATCACCTTGACAACCAAAATATAAAGAAAAAAAGAAAGAATGCACACCAAAGTGGTTGACAAGTTTATATTGCCACCAACAATGCAGTAGGCTTCCCTTTTGGCCACATCCACTCTTGCATCTGTTGTTATTAGATTTCTTGATTACAGCCATTCTAACTGAGATGAGGTGGAATCTCAATGTTGTTTTCATTTTCATTTCTCTTACGGCTAGAGAAGTTGAGCATTTCTTCATGTATCTATTGGCCATTCGTATTTCCTCTTCAGGGAAGTCTCTCTTTAAGTCTTTAGCCCACTTATTAATTGGGAGGTTGTTTCTTTGATGATTTGTTGTTGGGGGGTTTCACTTTCTGAGTTCTAAGTAAAGTTTAGATATGAGGCCCTTGTCTGTTGTATGGCTAATGAAGACCTTCTCCTAGTCCGTGGGCTTTCTATTGATCTTGCTAGCTATATCCTTTGCCATGCAGACGCTCTGCAATCCAGGTTCCTCAAAAGACTCTATTTGGAGTCTATTTGCTAGGTCTTTTGACCTAGCAATCCCACTTTTAGGCATTTACCCAAAAGATCACAAACAAGGCCATATTAAAGCTACCAGCACAACTATGTTTATCACAGCATTATTCACCATAGCTAAGATATGGAACCAACCCAGATGCCCCTCAGGAGATGAATGGATCAAGAAAATGTGCCATTTGTTAGGAAATGGAAAGACTTGGAAAAATTATATTAAGTGAAGTAAGCCAGACTCAAAGAAACATAGGTCCCATGGTGTCCCTTATCTGCAATAACTAGTATATGTCTAGGACAAGCAGAAGATGTCAAAAGCTATGTACATATGATAATATAACCTGATGCTAAGCAAAATGAACCCCAAGATAGGGACACAAGAGATTTTATCTTTCTTGTTCTTTTTAATGTACTTATAATGTACTATGTGATTTTTTGTTTGTTTCTTTGTATGTTCTTCCCCCATGGTACAACCCCGGTTGTCACTAAATTTGATTCTAGTGTCCTGCATCTTATATGCACATTTTTCTAATTTGGGGAGGGGAAGGGAAATAACAAAATGCTGAAATAAGGATACAGGATGACCCATTGTAACAACGAGATGTACAAGACTCTCTGTTGAAAATGAATTTTACAACTTTTCATGGGGGTGGGAGGGAGTTGGGGAAGTAGGGAGGAAAGGGATGGTAGGGAAAAACAAAGGAGGAGGTAACAATGCTCGATAGGAAATGGATTCATTACCTTGCTCATGTAACTGTAACCCTTCTGTATAGTATCTTTACAATAAAAATATTTAAAAATTTTTTAAAAATTGCAAGTATGCCTCAAAAAATAATGTACAACATGTGATGTAACATGATATAACTTTATGTAAAGAAAGTCTCCAAGGAAGTGGCGCTGTGGCTCAAGGAGTAGAGCACTTGCCTTGAGCTTGAGAGCTGAGGGACAGTGCCAAAGCCCAGAGTTCAGGCCCCACGACCAGACAAAAGAAAAGAAAACCTCCAAATGTCCACTGTTAGAACTAAAAAAATAAATTCAACAATGCTGTAGAATAAAATACCAAAACAAAAATCAGTAACATTACTATATGCAAAGAGCCAATTATCTAAAATAGAGATCATGACAGTAATCCACTTTCAATAATCTCATGAAGTAAATAAATAAGAAATTTAGCCAAAAAGAGAAAAAGAATCTCTACAATGAAAGCTACCAAATGCTGATGAAAGAAACTGAAAAGAACAGCAAAAAATAGAGACATCACACGATTATGATTGTGCGAAGTGGTCTACAGATTCAGCACAGTCTCTCATACTAATAGGACATTCTTTATAGAACTAAAAAAAAATACTGAATTGTACATAAAGCCATTAAACTACTTCCAAATAGGTAAATCCATCAGAGTAGAAAACAATAAAGCAGAAGACATTTCTACTACCTGACCACAGAATATACAATCAAGTTAGAATAGGGCATCAGCATAAAAACAGACACGAAATGGAAACCAAGCCTAGGACTTAGCTCATTTTTAACAACTGACTTTTTTACAATGTGGTGCTGAGAACATACCTTTTAAAAAAATGGGATCTTGGTACTAATGTGAGGGGCGAGAAGGAAAATAGAGATGGTAAAGTAGTGGGAATATGATCAAAATATTTTATGTTTATATGTGAACGTGAAACAAGAAGGCTTGGGGAATGGAGTAGGGCAGGGAAGGAGAATGAACTGATCAAGATATACTGAATGCATCTATGGCCATGTTAACATGAAATCTGCTTGTACAACAAGCTGGTGCTTTAAAAAATAAGGTGGGAAAACAGAGAAAGACTTCAGTAAAGAGTACAAGCCCTCCTGTGACTTGATGTGTCCCCATGAGATTCATTTCATACTTCCCACCTCAAACTGTATGATAATAAATATGTATTCCTTCAAGTAACTTGATGGAGTAGGTATAAAAGATTAATATATCTATACTTTTAATGCCACTAGGCACATGAAAATCCTCTACTATTATTGACAGAGATAAGCAGAAGAGTTCAACCATACCAGTTGACCTACCAGTATTAAAGTACTGCGTGTTTATTTTGCCTCTGTGCCTTTTGAACATATTGCTTGTTCTTGCCTAGATAATTTGAATGTCATCATAAACACTTAACAAATATGATCATTGATGGGAAGTTTTTGTTGGCTGTTTGCTCCCATTCTTGTATCACTTATCTTTTGCTCTGTAACAGAAGATTCCAATACCTGGGGGATGAAATCAGACAAGGTTTATTATTTCTCAGGTGTCTAGGCTTTACTAGGCTTAGCTGGATGATGATTTGCTCTATATGTGGTCATTCACTTATCGGCATTGAGCTTGGATACAAAGCTGTGCCTGGCCTGTGGCTAAAAGGACAAATAAGGCTTCACCCAGACGTCTGGAGGCTTGGCACTCTTTCATGTGACCACTCTCTGTGGCTCATGTGATTTGTCTCATAGAATCCAGGTTTAGGCTAAGTTACAGTCATGTGCCATCATATCTGTTCTTCATTAGAATGACAACAAACAAAAAGAGCTAATGCTAACTAAAATCATGCCATAGGGAATATTGTGAGATATATACTAAATTGTACAATCGCTACAATATTCAAAATTCTAAAAATTATACTCTCTAAATAGATACAATTTAGAAAACATATCTGTGGAAGAATGTTGTATGTGTTCAGGCCAATTTTGAGCTGCACTGATCCTTTCTTGTCTGAAAAGTCATAGCTCTTTCAAAAAAGAGAGTGAAACCATAACAAAACAGAATCCATCCTTTCTCATCACTAAACCTAAGGCCTTTTGTGACCTCTCCATTTCAAACAAAGGGGAAATAATAAATGCAATTTCAGAGCTTGGAAAGAGCCTAAAGTTTGCTTGATCAAGGACAATACTGGCAAGTTTCCAGAAACCTGGAGGCCATGCCTCATCTGCAAATCATGCACATATATTTGCATGAATTTTGTTTTGATTAGTAGCCTCAACCCATGATGGTACTTAGAATGAATGAAGCATTTTACATATATGAATAAATGAAAACAATTTTGCAGTCTTACGTCTCATGGCTAGTGTGTTTTCTATTTTTCCCTTTCTCTCTTCATCCATGCACTTCTTGCTATTCATTCTCTGCAGATCTGCTATAGGTGTTACTTTTCTGTCTCCTTTTTGTTAACATTCTGCTTCTATATAGTTGGCGAATGTGTAGTTCTCATTTCTGTGTTTTACTGATTTACTTAGCTTTTCTGTGACTTAGTGATTTATCTTGACAGTCGCCAAGTGGCATTTAGGGGAGAGGGTTAAGTCAGGGAAGTGCAAAAAGCTTAATACCATGAAATTTTATTCTTGATAGAATGTCTCCTTTAAAAAAATACTTGATAAATTGAAAATCAACTTTAGGGGGAAATACACTAAGATCTACATATACAAAAGCCAAAGGTACAGATAAAGAGAATGTCTGCTTTATTAAATAAAAATTGTCCTTGTGTGTGTGTGTGTGTGAGTGTGTGTGAGTGTGTGAGTGAATGTGTGTGTGTGTGTGTGTGTATTTCTAGAGATGGAAGCAAGATGACAATAAAAAATGCTGCCAATAGTAGACAGGTGCTGCTGTAAGCAAATAGTGAGTGAGGAAAAGAGGGTGGTGGACTGTGTCAAAATTAGAAAAATGGGAGAGAGCCAGGGAAGGGGTCACATTGCCCGAAATTAAATGCACTCTTCACTTATGTGACTGTAAACCCCTTTCGACATCACCTTCATAATAACAATAAAAATAAATTTTTATCAGAAAAGGGTAGAGAGCATGGAAGATGAGCATCTGGCGCCACCCAGGTTAAAGACCACCATGTAGGTATATTAACTGTATCCTCAAATCCATATGAACATATATATGTTCAGAACTAGTCAAGAAAATTATTTTTCTGCATGTATTCATTCATCCTTGCTTTGATGCATCCTTTTCTGTATTATTATTAGTTATTATTGGCACTAGGATTTGAATTCAGGGCTTCATGTTTATAGGTAGTCACCCTATCACTCGAGCTTCACCTCCATCTCTTTTTTCTTGATTAGTTTTAAGATGATCCTCTTCATTATAGTTCCTGGCTTATCTGGGATGACAGAAATGCCTCACCATGCCCTGCTTTTTACTGTTGAGATGAAGTCTCTTGAATTTTTGGCACATTCTGGCCTCAAATTATGATCCTTCTGGTCTCAACTTCCCCGGTAGCTAGGTGACAGTCATGACCCACCACATCTGACCTGTGTTTCTTTAATTCTTCTAGATTCTAACATACTCAACTCCTTCCTATTGTTTCAGCAGAGCCATACTTTTCTAAATAGCTGCATATTCCTACTTACATTACTTAACACTGAGTAGACCCTAACTTATTTAAAAATTAATTTTTCATGAATCTCTTATACTTCTGTAGGTCTTCAGAGATCTCAACAGCTAATTCGCTTTTCTTAAAATTGTTATTATAAAAGTGATATACAGAGGTTAATTTGCTTTTCTGAATCTGTTTAGAAGACAGAATTGGTGACATTCTAGGACAGTAAGGAGAGACAATGTCTCTTCTCCACAGGAGCAGATTTTCTTTTGGGCTTAACAAGGTTAATGTTGTTCAGCAGAGGGGATAGAAGCAGGTTCCTTGGAGCCCCTGATGTAAGATCTGGGATTCCTCATACCAGTATGTCTTTCCCTGCAGTCTCTTCACTGCAATAGACAGACAAGACTACTGCTATCACATCACACTCCAGGAAACCGCTGTTAAAGAACATTGGGCCACATGCTCTCGCTCCTATCAGCACGATTGCTGGGAGTAATAAACTATCTTTTTGTCTCTAACTCACATCTCATGACTTTTGACAATTCATATGAAGTTTGTAAGTAGAACAGAATCTGGGACAATAAGCAAATGCTAAGATATCAAATTAAAGTTAAAATATCTGTATGTATACATAGCTTGTGTTATATAGCACAAGGAGGAAAATTTTCAATAGGAAAAGGAAAACATCCATATGAAAATAATGAGCTAATACTAATAATTATTATAATCCTATCTTTCATAATGGTTTATATTGATAGTGATTGGTAGTTATTAATTCCTCCTGCCATTGTTCATTCAGAAAGCACTTTACTTGATACGGTCCCTTTGGCAATCATGGTAAGCCAGTCTTCATATTTAAATAATATAAATTATTATTTAAATATAGAGTTATTACCCGATCTGACATCCACTAAACATAGAATCCATATGGACTTCTGTTTTGTTTATAACAATAAACCTAGTGCCAGGTAAAGCATGGTCTAAACTAAGGACTGAATAAATATATTTTGACTAGATGATGGTATGTGGAGTTTTGCAAAATTTACAAGAATTTGAATTTTTCACTATGAATAATTGAAATGTTGATTTGGGGCTACAAATTCTTGCCTTATTCTTTAAAAACAAATTTTTTGTTGTCAGTTATGGGCTTGAACTCCAGGCCTAAGTGCTGCTCTGAACCTCTTTGTGCTCAAGGCTAGCACTCTACCACTTAAGCCACAGCAGCACTTCCAGTTTTTGAGTAGTAAATTGGAGACTTTTCTGCCCGGGCTTACTGTGAATCCCGATTCTCAGATCTCAGACTCCTGAGGAGTTACAATTACAGGCATGAGTCACTGGAGCCCAGTTCTTTATTCTTTTTTTTTTTAATTGTTAAGGTGCTGTACAGAGGGGTTACAATTACATAAGTAAGGTAATGAGTACTTTTCTTATTTTGATACTAGAAAAACATACAGGTAAGTTTGCTAAGCATCAATACTTTTAAGATCCAAAGAAATACACAGCCATACATATATTGTAAGTAGTTAAGTAAAATGTTAGGAAAATAAATAACAGATTGTAATGTAGCATTTTTTATAAGAAATAAGTGCCATTCACTGTGTTTTCCAGATAGAAAAGATTCCTAAGTTTGGAGAGTTTAGAGTAAGTGTCCAAGAGTTCCTGGAAGTAAGGAAAGAATTCTAGATTCCTATCTAGAATCTGTGGCATGCAAAACAAAAACAAACATGTCTATTGAGAGTATAATAAATCATGATCAATGTCACATCTTTTATTATTCTCCCCATCTCTCCCACTTCATCCATTCCCTCAACTTACCTAATTAGCTCCCAATAGAATTTTCTTTTTACTTGTTCTTTTAAATGATATCTTCCCCTCCCCCCCGCCCCGCACAAATATTGTGTCTAATATGGCTACAAGCTAGCCAATGAGAGAATCATTTAGTGTTCTGGGTAGAAATAAAGTTAAATTTACCTTCCCCCAAACTGGATACCTCGATATTCACTTGGCAACTGAGAGATTTTAAGGAACTTGGAAAACACGGATAAATTCCTTCTGAGACCTAATCCAAATTGCTTCTTTTACACTGCCAACTTTTTTGCCCTGTCAAGTCCTCTTATCAGAAATCCTTTTGCAAAATAAAAATGGTATATTAGAATGTTGTTGTTTTAGAGACCTTGAAAAGCTATACTGCTATTAAATAGTGTGCACAACACATTAAGATTAGTTTTATCAGAAGGGACCATTGATGTTTACATGACTGTATGAACAAAAATAAGCTTGACAAACCCGACATTAGAAAGTGTGGTAGGATGTGAGGGTCAGTGTCTCATGCCTGTAATCCTTTATTCAAGATGCTGAGATCTGAGGACAGCAATTTGAAGTCTCCTGGGGGCGGAGGTGGCACTATGTGAGATATTTATCTCTGATGAACCACCAAAAAGCCAGAAATGGAGCTGAGGCTCAAATGGTAGAGTCCAAACCTTGAGCACCAAAGCTCAGAGACAGTACCTAGGCCCTCAGTTCAAACCCCAGGACTGACACACAGAAAAAGAATGAAAGAAGGAAGGCAGGAAGGCAAGAGGGAGGGAGGGAGGGAGGAAGAGAGGGAAGAAAGAAAGAAAGAAAGAAAGAAAGAAAGAAAGAAAGAAAGAAAGAAAGAAAGAAAGAAAGAAAGAAAGAAAGAGAGGGGGAGGGAAGGAGGGAGGGAGGGAGAAAAAGAGGAAGGAAGGAAGGAAGGATTAAGAAAGTGAATTGGGATTGGAGGTATGGTTATTGTGGTAGAGCCAGGCTCATGTGACAATCCAAGTGAATCTGTGAGGCTCCCTGGGGCCAGCACCAAAAAAAAAAAAAAGAAATTTTTATTAACTTCTGATTGTAACACAGTTTTATTAAAAATTAGCTTTTGGGGGCTGGAAAGGTGGCTTAGTGGTAGAGTGTTTGCTTTGCATGCATGAGGCCCTGGGTTCGATTCCTCAGTACCACATAAGTACAAAAAGCTGGAAGTGGCACTGTGGCTCAAGTGGTAGAGCGCTAGCCTTGAGCTGAAGAGCTGAGGGACAGCGCCCAGGCCCAGAGTTCAGGTCACATGACTGACAAAAAATAGCTTTAGATAGTCTTTATCTTTTTAACTGTTTATATATAGAAATTTTATGTTTACTGCATTTTTGTATTCTTAAGCTCATGCTTTTCAAAATATTTGCAGTAGAATGGTAATACACCTAAGAAGTAAGTAGCATGACTCTGTCCTCCCTCATGATTGTTAAGGCTGTCTCCCCATTTATGCCATGTCATGTCAGATTTTGACATTAGAGCAAATAAGGATAACAAGAATTTAACTGTGGCAACCTATTTGCTAATGCCAAGTAATCAGATTGTTATAAGTCATAGGAAAATGGAACTTTAAGGAGACTCACTGCTGGTCTCATTATTTTTCAATATTATGTATCAATTCTCTTAACTGCAGGCTATAAATGAATTAGGGACATATTTCTCTATGTCTAGCTATTGTAAAAACAATTTTTTTAATTTTCTTTTTGAGTATCAAATGGGCAGGAAGAAAAATTAAACATGATAAATATAAATTATAGTATTAAAGAAGAACTTGTCTTTTCTAACTCCTCTCTCCCTCCTCCCTCCCTCCCTCCCTCCCTCCCTCTCTCTCTCTCTCTCTCTCTCTCTCTCTCTCTCTCTCTCTCTCTCTCTCTCTCTCTCTCGTGTGTGTGTGTGTGTGTGTGTGTGTGTGTGTGTGTGTGTGTATGCATATGCTGGTCAGAGGGCTTCAATTCAGGGCCTGGACACTGTCCCTGAGTGTTTTTGGTCAAGACTAGCACTCTACTATTTAAGCCACAGCTGTACTTCCAGTATTTTGGTGGTTAATTGGAAATGTCTCATGGGACTTTCCTGCCTTGGTTGGCTTTGAACTGCAATCCTCAGAACTCAGCTGAGTAGCTAGGAGTATAGACATGAGCCAGTGGTGCCTGGCATATTTTTATTTTTTTTAAAGTGCATTGATGATTATTATATGACAACAAAGTTTGAAGAAACAATTTATATGTAAGCAAAGGTTCACTTTTATATCCCATGATATGTCTGGAATTATAAAATATATGCTATTATTCTGTTCAATATTAGATGGGTGAAGTATAAACATTAATATTCCTATTTTCTATTACCCACCCTCAGAAATTAAAAAGAGTAGTTGTGGAATATATACATTATTTATCTTGACGTAGGCACTATTACAAAAATACAATAGTAAATAAGCAATTATTAAATGTCAAAAAAGTTGTTCACAACTTTTATTCAGCAGAAGGTTAAAAACATGTAAAAAAAATAAAACACAAACCTTTATGCGTGAGTTATGAATGTCATTTAAATCAGGAGGGAGTATTATTTTTTCTAATGCCCTTGTCAAATACTGCTCTAGAGCAGTCCAACATGTAATTCTGAAATGCCATAGTTTAATTTTTTTTTAAGTGTCTGAATCCTGCAATGCAATTCTGTTTTTACCTCTGGTCAATACCCCTCCTTTTCCATAACCTGTATTTCTGCCTTTAAAGGCATAAGTGTGGAAATTGACAGGTATTCTTTTAAAGTAAATATTACTTTTTAGTTTAACTAAATTATACAGGAGAAAATATTCAAGCAGAAAATCATATCTACTGTACATGATTGAATTGTCGGGGGGGGGAGGGGGAAGGAAGGAAAGTTGAAGTGAACAGATTTTTTACCTGATTATTATACCTGCTACATTTTAAGTGCATTTTCTCTTAAATGTATGTTACACATTTAGCAGCTAGAAACATTATGGAGAATCCACTATGATAGTGTTATAACATGATCAGTTCGGAAAGATGGTTTACAAACTAGGCCTTTGGCTGGAAATCCTGAAGCGTTTTTCACATCATATGCGGCACATAATTTGAAGTTGTTATTGGGAGGCCTAAGCTGGTCCAAAAGAAGTTACAAAATACTTTGGACAAATTTGGAGACTATCTACAATAATTTTTGGAGCTGCCAAACATGAAATTTCTTGAATAAACTTAACGAATTTTAGAAGCATTCTTGGAACTTGTTGTGAATGCTGTTTAAATGTTGTTCAAATATGCAAGATAGAAAATACACCAAAAAAATTAACAACAATAACAAAAACAAAACACAAAAAGACACTTAGATTAAGGTCAATGTAGTTCTTCGGTGGGAAATACAAATAATCTTCAATTTGTTTCAAGAGTTTCCAATAACTAAAACTATTTAAACAATTGAACCTTAATACTTAACAAAGGTGGCCAAAATAAATAAGTGCAAATCTACCTATTTTAATTTCTACAAGGGTTAAAAACTGTATTTTTCATGCACTGGGACATGATAAATTATACAGGTCTCTAGACATTCACAAAGAACAAGACCAAAAGAATATTCTTAGGAGAGGATCATGTGCAATAGCTATGTGCATCTGAATACATATAAAATAATATGTATTGAAATAATCTCCAGGAAGTGGAAACAAGGTTTTTTTCTTTGTTGTTGCCGTTTTTTGTTTTCATTTTGTTTTGTTTTTATTTTCGTTATCTGTCTTTGGGAGTGTAAGGGGAGTATAAAAATGGGACAAAGGGTGAACAAAGGCAGCAGTGATATTCACTAGACTCTCTGTTGAAATGAAATATACAACTTGTGGCTGAGGCCAAGAGGGAAAAATTGGGAGAGAGTAAAGGCAGGGGTGATATTTTCCAAAATGAAATGTACTCTCCATCACTCTTTATCTGAATTATGTAACAGTAACCTCTCTAAACATTACATTTTTTTTCTTTTTTTTCTTTTTTTTTTTGCCGGTTATATGGCCTGAACTCTGGGCCTGGGCGCTGTCCCTAATCTTTTCAGCTCAAGGCTAGTGCTCTACCACTTGAGCCACAGCACCACTTCCAGCCTTTTCTGCTTATGTGATGTTGAGGAATCGAACCCAAGGCCTCATGCATGCAGGGCAAGCACTCTACCAATGAGCCACCTTCCCAGCCCCTAACAATAAAAATTTGTTAATGATTTTTCATTTCCAAATGCTCTTTCATATTCAAAACAAACTTTCATGGTGTGAAACCAAGTGGTATTCCAATATGACACAGTTAATTATAATAAGCAAATACTAATTATGCATGACTATGAAGAGAATTATATGTACAGATATTACCCAAACTAATATTTTAATAAAGTTCATAAAACAAGGATATAATTGATGATATGTGAGCATCTTAATTTTGTTCTCAAACATCACTTCACACCAGTCATCCATGCACAATAAAATCCACTCCTTGTGTCAATCAAATTTCTATCACTATCGTAAATAGATTATCATATAAATGAAAATTTTTATTTTGGCTCCTGGTTTTATAGTTTCCATAATATCATTGGTCTCCTCTCTTTAGGTCTGTGGTGAAGAGTTTCTTCATGGCAGGAGCACATAGCAGAGTAAAAGTGCCTAGATACAAACCGGAAAAGCAAAGGAGAAGCAGAAATTAAAACCCCCTTTAAGTCTACACACCCCAGTGATCTAAGAAACTCACTAATCCAGTTCTTCAAGTTTCTACCAATTTCTAATACAGTAACCTGGAGACTAAGCGTTTCACAAAAAGCTTTCAAAAACATTTAAGAACCAAGCTATAGCATTTAACTTGGAAATTTTGCCAGTTTTCAAGTATAAAATACCACATATTTTTATGAAAGTATTTGTCAAGATAAGAAAATGCAATGTATTTGGGCTGGGAAGGTGGCTCAGTGGTAGAGCACTTGCCTTGCATGCTCGAGGCCCTGGGTTCGATTCCTCAGCACCACATAAGCAAAAAGAAAAAAAGCCAGAAGTGGCGCTGTGGCTCAAGTGGTAGAGCACTAGCCTTGAGCTGAAGAGTTAAGAGACTGTGCCCAGGCCAAGAGTTCAAGCCCCACAACACACACACACACAGACACACACACACACAAAGTAGTTAAATTAGAAACTAGATTAGAAATTAGAAATTAAAATAGAAATTAAATGGACCTCCATTCAACAGTCTTCAGGACTCTGAAATGTTGTTGGCAGGCCTAAAACTGATGCCTATTTTAAAAAGAAACTTCTGAATTGAGAGCGAAGTCTGATTGCAAAATTAAAAAAAAAATCAGTAGTGTTGTAGAAAGGGTCAAACTGGAGATAAATCTTGCCTATTAGGCTCACATGACATTTTTAGTTATTCCAATTACAAAAAAAAACTTTTTTTTTTTTTGGTCCGGTCGTGGGGCCTGAACTCTGGGCCTGGGCGCTGTCCCTCAGCTCTTCAGCTCAAAGCTAGCGCTCTACCACTTGAGCCACAGCCCCACTTCCAGCTTTTTTCTTTTTGCTTATGTGGTGCTGAGGAATCGAACCCAGGGCCTCATGCATGCGAGGCAAGCGCTCTACCACTGAGCCATCTTCCCAGCCCCCACAAAAAAAAAAAACTTTTTAAAAAATTGTTTAACAAAAGATTGACTTATGAAAGCATTGGTACAGAAATAAGTACACAGTAAGTATTGTGTTAATAGATACTAGCAGAGGTAAATACTGAGTTCTTGACTGCAGGCCCAAACTCTTTCTGTAAGAGGAAAAAGTTTCAGTGGAAATTTCTTAAGTTGAAATGCTATGGGACCTCCAGTTTATCTCCCCCTAAAAAGAAACAGCAAGAATAATGCTAAGTCTCACAGACATAGAAGATGAAGAAACAGAGTAGAACCCATGGTGAAGCAGTAGGTACTAGGCATAAAATATCCTTTCTGCCTTCCAAATCCACTCTTTTCTCAACATCCTCTTCGAAAGATATTCTCCATACGAAGGACATTCAAATATTGTCAGGTACTGTACCATTGTGCTGATAGTAATTTGATCATATTTCCCACATAAAATCTAAAATATTGAAGGGGAAATAGGTAATATAATAATATAATAATAGCAGAAAAACCTCATTCTACAGTTGGCTGAAAAATAGTTTGTTGGTGGTGGTTGAAAAAATGGTTATTGTCAGGTATATTTTGCCACAAAACTGTAATCCTATCTACCTGGGAGGCTGAAATGGAGAGAATACAGTTTGAGGCTAGCACAGACCAAAAAAAAAAAAAAATAGAACCCACAAGATCTCATCTCAACCAATAAAAACTAAACATAGTATCCCAGCTACATGGGAAGTATAAATAGAAAGAATAGGTTCCTAAAAGGCCAGAGGCAAAAATGTGGTACTATTTAAAAAATATAGCTATAATTAGCTAGAAGCTTGGTTCCAGTGTAGAGTACCAAACCAACAAGCACAAGGCCCTGAGTTCAAACCCCAGTACTGCAAGAGGTGCTTAAAACTATTTTTAGTGCTGAAACATATCATCTTCTCACTTAGGAAGCACAAATTAACTGGTAGTATGATGAAAAGCTCCACTTCTCTATTTTATAACTATATACTTTGTCTGGAACGATTTTTTTTTCCTGTAGCCACTTTGTAGCCATCTTGAAATAAGGAAAGATTAGATCATGGGAACAAACTACAGAGCTTTACCGCCTATGAGCACACCTGTGATCTGGCAGACTTCTAATTGTCCATGCTTTCTCACCCTTTGCCCTTAGTTCTTCCCGTTCAACCTAATTATCTCCACCCTCAAAGATGGCTGAAGATGAGCTGAAGTGCTGTCTTCTATAAATGTCGTGGTAACAAATCTCTTCTTTTCTCGGTCCTTCACCATGTGTCATTATGTTGTATAGTGGGAGAGTGGCCAGATATCCAATGTGGAACTTCTGCAGCTTGGACCTAGGGTCTAAAATCTCCAGTTTGAAGAAGGAAAGAGAGAAAGGAAGGAAGGAAGGAAGGTAGGAAGGAAGGAAAGAGGGAAGAAAGAAAGAGAGAGAGAAAGAAAGGAGAAAGGAAGGAAGAAGAGAAAGAGAAAAAGAAAGGCAATGTGGAACTTCTGCAGCTTGGACCTAGGGTCTAAAATCTCCAGTTTGAAGAAGGAAAGAGAG
>NW_012267352.1:1436399-1443281 GCF_000151885.1 Dipodomys ordii
GAAGGAAGAAGAGAAAGAGAAAAAGAAAGGCAATGTGGAACTTCTGCAGCTTGGACCTAGGGTCTAAAATCTCCAGTTTGAAGAAGGAAAGAGAGAAAGGAAGGAAGGAAGGAAGGAAGGAAGGAAGGAAGGAAGGAAGGAAGGAAGGAAGGAGGGAAGAAAGAAAGAGAGAGAAAGAAAGAAAGAAAGAGAAAGGAAGGAAGAAGAGAAAGAGAAAAAGAAAGGCAAAAAGAGAGAAAAAGAGAGAGAAAGAAAGAAAGGAAAGAAAGAGGGAGGGAGGGAGGAGGGGAGGGAAGAAGGAAGGAAGGAAGGAAAGAAGGGAGGGAGGGAGGGAGGGAGATAGAGAGAGGTGGAGGAAGGATGGAAGAAGAGAGGGAGAGAGAAAAAAGGAAAGAGAAAAGGAAGGAAGGGAGAGGAAGAGAAAGAGAGCAAGAGGAAAAGAAAGATGAAAAGAGAAGGAAGTCAGTCACCATGACTACATAACTGTTTACAGCAAACCCATCCTACGTGTTCCACGTACACTCAGCCTGTGCCTCAGTTGACCACAATGGGCACTAACTGCCACAGATTCAGTAAGCTTGGAAATAGAATCTAAGATTTGGATGAAGAATGTTTATGTGATCATGCTGAAGGTTTACAGCTCTGAAATAAAGCAAAATTGCACAGGGGAATAAGCTGAACATTAATGACCTCATGGCCAACACCTGAGTTCATACTGTGGTTAACTTTGGAACTGAATGGTTCTACATTGTGGCATGTGGCTGACAACTATATCTCTATTGTCCAGTAGTTTGATTTGGCTAACTTAAAGCATCATGACACTCAACAAGTAGACCCTCCTCAGCTAGGAAGAAGGAGCTGAGCTTAGAACTGTTGGCTGCCAAGTTTCAAAGAAATGGGAACTCCCATCCCAGAAGGTGAATCTGGACTGGGTGGTGCTCCTTCACATCTACTGGGAGCCACTGAGTACTTCTAGCTGTTATAAAATCTATTTGGGAGCCAAAGGCATCTTTTATCCTTCTTCAAGATGACAGAGCAATGAAGCAGGTGTGTTAAAGTAAGCTGTTTATTTGTACTGTTTACTTATGTCTCCCATGGCAGCTTGTACTTAGGTTAATATATTTACTAGTTCCCTGCAATAATGTATTGCTGCAGTGCATATCCGATTTTATGCTTGAGTTGACCAGGTAACTAATAATTCAGCTTGGACAGCCTGATTCACAGTCACAGTGTTTTACAAAGTCAGACATTTTCTTTCTACCAGAGCCAGGAAAAAAGAAGGTGTAACTTTTCAAACAGAAGTAGATGATGAAAAAATAAAAGAGCATTACCTTACTTGTGAAGTATAGGTGCCTCTATTGTAATTTCTCTGATTTGGGTTTGGAAGAACTTTATACAAAAAGTTTTGGAAGACTTTAAAAGAAAGACCATTTAATATGAAAATAGTTATTTACTTCAGACCAATATTGCCAAAACACAATTCAAAATCCATTGGCTGTGTTAGGTTGTTAAACCCAAATGGCAAGTTAAATCGAATGAAAACAAATGTATTGCAAAATTCTTTCTGATTCAGGACCCAGATCAATAGTGCCACCTTTGCAGGTCCAGAGGAAAGATGACCAAAGAATATTGTAGGTAGATCCAAAGAGATCTACCTATAGGTCTCCTTCACTATATTGGGTGGAATAAGTTGTGCTAGATTTAAGGACTACCATACAACCAAAAAAATTAACTACTATGGCATATGGCATACAACCATTTTCTTTTATTTTTTTTAACAGGCATAGTCTTTTGTAGGATATTCACAATATCCACTATTTTCGGTTCCCCATCTTCAATTAGGTGCTCAATGTAAATGTTTAAGATTGTAAACTAGTACTCATTACCTTACTCATGTAACTGTAACCTCTCTGTACAGTATCTTTACAATAAAAATATACATTAAAAAAGATTATAAACCATATCTCATCTTACTACTCACATTTACTGAATCTGAAACTGAATTGTAATAGTATCCTCAAGTGATTCATACCAAAATTTGAGAAGCACTATCCAAGGTTATGACTCAAATGTAATCAGGTAACAAAAGGCCTTGAGATAAATCAAGATAACTACAATTTTGTTCTTACTACATAAATATTCCCATTCTTAAAAGTCCTAGCCAGGTGCCAGTGGCTCACACCTGTAATCCTAGCTACTCAGGAGGCTGAGATCTGAGGATCGTGGTTCAAATAAACCACCAGGAAACCAGAAGTGGTGCTGTGGTTCAAGTGGTAGAGTGCTGGCCTTGAGCTGAAGAGCTCAGGGACAGTACCCAGGCCCAGAGTTCAAGCCCTACGACTGACAAAAAAAAAAAAAGTCTTATTTTATTCCCACTCTAGTCTTTATCTTGGAGTGAGATTCACAGCAAGGTCAATGCTTGCAACAAAACTTGGGTAATCTTTAGTCTTATAATTCCTTGTGAATTCATGAGATGGAGGAATCCTTCCAAATTACCAACAACTTGACAGATACTCATCATTTTCCATCAGCAGAAAATGCTTTTGTTTTTGTATACACTCACCTCAGGAACTGTAAACAAATCTAGGAAAGCAAATATCTGATCATCGCTCTTGTTGTTCTAGGTAATAAGCACCAAAGATTCTTGATCTCCCTCTGTTCCATCAAATGACCTGATCTGACTGATTATAATGTTGCTCTTTGTCATAGATTAACCTTGACCTACCCTCTCTAACAGAAAGCAATTCACTGAAATATAAAAGTCATTCCAAGAAGGCACATTTAAACTAGAATAATTGTAGTGGGTATTCATGGGGAATAATGCATTATCCCAAGCCTGGTAGCAATGATTCTCTTTAATAGCTCTGCATAGGAGTGGTAGACAGGTACATGGATTTGTTTTCAAAATCCAAAAGTGAAAAGTAATATAAAAAAGACACCATGAAAGAAATAGCTACTTTCAGTGAAGATCCAGAGTAAGCCAGATACACAGAAGGGGTAACTCAAGAATAAATGTGGTGACTCTTTAGCCAGTTTCCTTCTTATCAATATCAAAGGGCTTCCACTAACCAAAAAATAAGAAGAAAATAGTGGACAAAAACAACCAACTATGTATTCCAACTCAATATCTAAAGATGAATGCCCAGAGTAGGAAGGCTTAAACCCTCATGAGAATATTCTCTGCCAGAAGACAAATTACACAAGAAAGCAAATTATATCCAGAAATTTGCTTAGTGAAAAGAGAACAAATAACCATTAAGTGTTAATTAGATTAATGGTTATCAACACCAAGTTATAATAAGTTGTTATAACTATCTTTAGTAAAGTGACATTCTTCACTCATTTTCTAAATACATTAAATATTTAATAAGGCTAGACATGTGTTATGCGGAGGCTGTAAGAGTGTAGATTAGAAGCATTATTGAACAAAGGGAATGAGTTTGGCTGAAGTTAAACAGAACCATCTAAAGAAGACACAGTCAACGTGTGGTTTCAATGGGAAGAAGCAAAATTAGAAAAAGGAAATAAATGAATTCACCGAGAATGTGAAGTTAGAAGAGAAAAAGTTAAAGAATTAAGAAAGTGAATTGGGATTGGAAGTCTGGCTTTAGGAATAGAGCCAGGTTCATGTTACAACCCACGTGAGTCTGTGAGGCCCACTGAGTTCAGGATTCCATTGCCACCACCAAAACAAAAACAAAAACAAAAAACACAGAAATTTTTATTAACATCTGATTGCATCACAGTTTTAAAAAATTTAGCTCTTAGATAGTCTGAAGCTTTATCTTATCAGAATTTATCAAATACAAACAGAAAATCAGGTATTTTAGGAATGAAAGGACTGGCTGTGTCACTGCCATCTTGAGAGATACCTATGATCATTGTTATCATGCAGAAGTAAGAGTAAAAGCGAATACTACACCTGATACACCTATGGATATTTTCCCATTTTTCACCAACAAAAATGATCAACTACACAAGTGGATGTTTTGATATAATAATAATAATAAAGCTCTTGACCTAGCAGATCTAACAAACTAAAATAACATTTTTTAAAATATTTTGTTCCATATTTTATTACTTTCTATGGTTCTTTTTCCTATCTTTTGAATCAGGTGCAGCCATTTGAGGTAAATGATGGGGACTTTCTAGAATCTCACAACTGATCAGTATACTAATTAAAATTAAACACAGTTGCTGAAATTGCCCTACAGATTTTAAAGAGTACTTTAGCAAAATGTAAAAGGGAAGGCAGAGTCCATTCAAATTTCTTAGTGCCCAAGTGTTTCCCATCTCCTTTTCTTTTTAATTAGCATCAATGAATTATTGATTTCCTTTTGAGATGTCCACGTATGTATACCATGTACATTGATCAAACTCAACCCTTTCATCACTTTCTCATCTCTTTCCTGCCTCCTAAACCAATCTCAACAAGTTTCATTGTTCTATTTTACATGTACATAAAGCATTTCAACCATATACATCCTCCTTCATCTTCTCCAGTCACCTTCTCCTCCCTCTGACTAGTTAGTATACACCTCAGACAGGACCTGTTTTACATTCCTGTTATTTGTTATTTTAAGTGCATGTTATTGTTATTTTAAGTGCATGTTATTTGTTCAAAGGGATTACACCGTGGCATTATTGCACACATGCATATATTGTACTTTAAATAGATTGACCCTTCACTTATGCTCATTCCATATCCCTCATTCCCTATTAGTCAATGTCTTTAGTTGCTTTATGCCATCATCATACACAATTGCAATATATTTCAATAGTATTTGCTCTCCATCTTTCTTTCTCTTTTCCTCTCCCCCTCTTCCAATGCCTGAAACATGCCCACATTCACAAACAGATAATATGTAGATTAAAAAACATGTTATAGATAAACACATGTAGAATTATACATAATATATATAATGTTTATATATATAATCTCTTAGGTTTTACATATATGAGAGAAAGCATGAAGCAATTGTCCTTCAGAAACGGCCTTATTTTTCTTTTTTCTTTCTTTTTTTTTGGTCGGTCGTGGGGCTTGAACTCTGGGACTGGGCGCTGTCCCTCAGCTCTTCAGCTCAAGGCAAGCACTCTTGAGCTACAGGGCCACTTCCGGTTTTCTGGTGGTTTATTGGAGATAGGAGTCTCACGGTCTCTCCTGCCCAGGCTGGCTTTAAACTGCGATCCTCAGATCTCAGCCTACTGAGTAGCTAGGATTACAGGCATGAGCCACCAGCTCCCGGCCAGGCTTATTTTTCTTAATATGATGTTCTCTAGTTTATCCACGTCCTTGCAAATGACATAATTTCATTCTTCTTTGTGGCTGAATAATACTCCACTGTATAGCTATACCACATTTTCTTGATCTATTCACCAATGGTAGAGAATTGGGCTGTCTCCCTAGCCTGACTATTGTGAATAGTATTGCAATGAATATGGGGACTCAGATGCCTCAATTGTATCTTGATTTATCTTTCTCTTTTAGATATATGCCCAAGTGGTATCACTGGATCAGGTGATAGTTTCATTTTTTTGATTTTTGAGGACCCTCCATACTGATATCCACAGTGGTAACCCTAGTTTACAGTAGAGCAACCAAGTAAAAACCAGATTCTCTCTAGTATGCAATGTTGTTTGTGTTCTTGTTGGTGGAGTGAGATGACATTTCAGCACTTTGTGAATATCTGAAGGAATGCTAGATTTTGCTGGTTACCGCTTCATTGGTATTGATTGGGTGCCACAAATTACTACCTTCTTATTATTTTATGAGGCTATGAACAAATTCCAAATTTCTCTCCTTGGTGCTTTCTTTTCCAAGTAATATTTCCCCTCTCCATTTCAGAGTAAATAGATACTCAGGCAGCAGGAGTCAATGAAATCCTAACACTGAGTACAAAAGCCTGTGATGTTCTTATATAACATGAGTCCCGCCCCTCCCCAACCTTCATTTATGATTTATTGGTTCATACCAAACCGAGTTAATTAGAGTTCTTCCCTAATTTTTTTCTCAAGCTAAGCCAAAAATGAAATTCTGTCTTCAATCGAAAGAATTACAACTTTTGACTCTCAAGAAGCATAAGCAGCCGAATTGCAGCGATGTGGAATTAATGTTACTAAGGCAAGGAGAATGAAACTGAGATAGAAAATAAAAGAAGCTAGCTCACAAGGTTGCAAGACTTAAATGAGAGAATGCATGGAAATTGTTTACCACAGTGTTCAAGAAATGTTGGCCAAAGCTACGTACATATGACCATTTAAGATGATGTTAAGCTAAATGAACCCTAAGACAGGGACACAAGTGACTTTTTTCTTTCTTGCTGTTGTTTTTAATGTTTTAATACTATGTGATTTTTTTCTTGTGTATTTGATATGTTCTTCTCCCACGGTATAACCTCTGTTTTCACTGTATTTGATCCTGGTACCCTGCATCTTGTATATATATTTTTCTAATTTGGGGAGGAGAAGGGAAATAATAAAATGCTGAAATAAGGATACAGGTTGACCCATTGTAACAATGAAATGTACAAGAAGACACTATGTTGAAAATGAACTTTACAACTTCAGTGGGGGGGGCATTGGAGGGAGGAGTTGGGGAGGTGGGGAGGGAAGGGATGGTAGGGGAAAAACAAATGAGGATGTAACAATGCTGGATAGGAAATGTATTCATTACCTTACTTATGTAACTGTAACCCCTCTGTACAGTATCTTTACAATAAAAAAACATTAAAAAAGAAAGAAAGAAATGTTGGCCAAAAAATTAAATGTTAAATTATGAAGGGTCTAATGGAATAGAATTGAAAACCCAGAAATGAACCTACAGACCTATAGCCATCTAATCTTCGATAAGGGAACTAAAACAATAGAATGGAAGAAAGACAG
>NW_012267352.1:1444579-1477138 GCF_000151885.1 Dipodomys ordii
GGAATGGTAAGCTGGAGAAAACAAGGGAGGGGAAACAATGTTTGACAAGAAATGTACTCATTATCTTGCCCATGTAATTGTAACCCCTCTGTACAGTATGTTCACAAATAAAAAAAAATTATGAAGGGTCTGAGATGTTAAGGCTATTGGTAAACCAGCAAGTTAGCCACACGGTTTCATGGATGCTGGTAAAAGACATGAGGCTCCTCAGCCAGAAACAAAGGCTTCATTACTTTTGTCACATCGGTCAGCAACAACTTCATGTTTATGTTGGCCTCTTAAAATCAGGCAATGATACAGGTGGGCCCGAGGGGATGCTGCATGCACAATGGGTTTGTGTCTCAATTCTGAAAGCCAGTCAAATATCTCCAGTTGTTTCTAATGAGTTGCAAGGAAATCTGTTCAACTTTTACCCTGCAGGGAGATATTATCTTTATTATATTTGACAGTGCACCAGTATGTCTTCTTCTTTAGAGGGAAGACTCTATTTCTATCTTGCAAGCTTATTTGTTGTACATAACTCCATGAAAAGACAGCATAGACAAACTGTGCACGCCTCTGCTTACAAGTGTAGCAATGAGAGAACCACAGAGATCTCTCTCTCTCCAAAGTAATTAATAGACTCTTAAACTCGGAAACACTCAGATATTAATTAATCATTAAAAACACATGAATTTAGAAGTTAAATTGCTGGTAAAGTTATGCAATTTTGAATGTACATAGATCAGGATTCTTGATTTAGATTGGAAAAATAGTTTAGCACCTGGCTAGCAAACATGAGACCCTGAGTTCAAGCCTCAATACAGCAAAAGAGCAAAGCAAGAGAGAAAGAGAGAGACAGAGCGAAAGAAAGAATGGAAGGAAGGAAGGAAGGAAGGAAAAAGGGATGCAGGAAGGCAGAGAGGAAAGGAGGGAGGGAGTGGGGAGGGTGAGAAAGAAAAGGAAAGGGAAAACAGAAGGGAAGAAAAAGAAAGGAAGGGAGAGGAGGAAAAAGGAGGCTAATATAGGTTTAAGCAAAGAGGATATGAAATATCAAAAGGATTTATAATAGAAATTTTCACTGAGAAGCTGGGACTTGATTCAGATGATAGAGAAGTATTAAAATAAACATTGAAATAATTCTGATGAAAAAGTCCGTAGAGCTGGATGCCTGTGGCTCACATCTGTAATCCTAGCTGCGCAGAAGGCTGAAATCTGAGGATCACAGTTCAAAGCCAGCCTGGGCAGGAAAGTACATGAGACTCTTATCCCCAATAAAGTACTAAAATAAACCAGAAGTGAAGGTGTAACTCAAGTGGTAGAATGTTTACCTGGAGCAAAAAGAAGCTCAGGAACAGCACCCAGGTCTTGAGTTGAAGCCCCAGGACTGGGGTGGGGGTGGGGGAACAGGGGAACCAACCTAAAAGTCATTTGATGCTTTCTTTTCCTCTTTAGAAAGATATTGGTCCCAGGGATCATCAAACTAATCCAGGGATCAAATTCTGCTCATCAGCTGCTTCTGTACAAACAAAATCAAAACAAATTTTGAAACAGCGACCCTCTCTTGCTCACAGTGACAAAATTCATTTATACCTTGTCATTGGCTGCATTTATCTTGCAATGGTAGAGTTTAGTAGTTGTGATCACAAAAGCAAAAATATTGACTATTAGGCTCTTTCTGTAATAACTTGTCTGGCGCCTGCTCTGCACTCTTGTTTTTGAACACGTGTATCTGTCTTTCTGTAGCTCTTCCCTGGACATCTCTTCTTTTTGGAAATTTCACCAAGTCATTCCTCTTTTGTGTCACCAAATCATGTTTCCTTCTCTTAGTTGTGTCCCCCCCCAGGTAATTATGATCCAAATAAAGAGCGAGTTTAGCACCCTATTCTTGGTGAGGAGAGAACCAAGAAAGAGAAAAACTCATTCGCCTGGAAAAGATCTGGAATGTCCTGTCAGAAACTCTGGCTGGGAAGGGCGGTAGAGGGCAGCTGGAGCCGGGACAAGGTAAACATCATCACTGGCGAGGGAACTGCATGACAGAGGAAGGGAGCATGTGGGAAACAAAGTGAACCCTTAGACCAGCAGGGAACTGGTCTGAAAGGTTAGATAAAAGCAATAAGATTCAAGCACATACTTTCATGCTGTTTAGTGATTTAAATTCTATAACTGCGTGCACTAAACAGAATGAGAAGGAAAAGAAAGGAGTCAGCAATAAGGAGAGCCAAGCTAACCTGCTGTGACAAGCAAAGCAAATGAGGAGCTTGTCTGACAGAAATAGATTCCACAGCCCCTTGTCCTTTCCTGATTGGACAGAGGCGGGGGAGATCTGTACCAACAAGGGACACTGATCCAGGTGATGTCAGAAGTCAGTCATCCTCCCCTGAGCACAGAATCCCAGGATTGTGATTTACAAACAGAAAGATTTGTGAAACTACAAGTTGTTCAGGAAGAAAAAAAAAGTTCTATTCAAACTTTTTATATGAGGTAATTGCTTAAGTGAGGAAGACGACATGGAAAGCTATCCTAAGAAGAGGTTTTAGTTTGCACTTCATATTTTAAGGAATTAGAGGTCAAAAGTATCTTCTTGTTACCTCAGTCTGTGAGCAAAACAAAGTGACATATCAACTCTGGTTGGCAAAGTCTTCCTTGCAGGTTTTTGAAGTTGTGTATAAACACTGAAATCCCATGTTATCTTCGCATTTCTATATGTGGTGATGATGAATTCAAAGCAAAAAATCTGAGCACTCAAGAAATAACACTTGCCCGGCACTAGTGGTTCACGCCTGTAATTGAACCTACTCAGGAGGCTGAGATCTTAGAATCCCAGTTCAAAGCCAGCCCAGGCAGGAAAGTCCATGAGACTCTTTTCTTTTTCTTTTTCTTTTTTTTGAGACTCTTTTTAAATATGTTTTTATTGTAAAAATACAGTGCAGAGGCATTACAGTTACATGAGTAAGGCAATGAGTAGCTGTGAGACTCTTATCTCCAATACCAGAAGAAAACCAGAAGTAGTGCTGTGGCTCAAGTGGTAGAGCATTCACTTTGAGCTAAAGAGCTGAAGGACAGCGTCCAGACCCAGAGTTCAAGCTCCAGGACCTCCCTCCCCCCCCAAAAAAAAAAGAAAAAAGAAAGAAAAAAAAAAGAAAAACACATACTTGTTTTAACTTCCTTTCATTTCTGATTCCAGTTGTGCAGTTCTCAATCGCTCTTAACTTTTCTCTCATTCCCAGAACCATTTTATGGTTCTAATATTTTGATTTGATGGCAAGATCCTGAGGGAGGATATTGGTTGGAGACACCAAGGATTTTTGCTTACAAATATCTGTTTTTTTCATCACCCCACTACTTCAGTCTGTTAATTCTTTCACTCCCCTTCTTTAAATGGGACTCACTTAAAGGAAGGAATAGGAGAAACCCTAGGTCTCCTTGGCACTGGCCAAAATTTTCTTAATAGAGACCCCGAAACACAACAAAAAGTTGGACAAATGGGATTGCATGAAATTGCACAGCTCCTACATGGCGAAGGACATACCCAGCAAGATCAATAGAAAGCCCATGGATTGGGAGAAGATCTTCACTAGCCATACAACGGACAAGGGTCTCATATCTAAAATATACCTGGAACTCAAAAAATTAAATCCCCAACAACAAATCCTCAAAGAAACAACTACCCAATAGATAAATGGGCTAAAGACTTAAAGAGAAACTTCTCTGAAGAGGAAAGAAGAATAGCCAATAGACACATGAAGAAATGTCCAACCTCTCTAGCCATAAAAAAATGCAAATCAAAACAACATTGAGATACCACCTCACCCCAGTTAGAATGGCTAGAAACAAGAACTCTAATAACAACAGATGCTGGAGGGGATATGGCCAGAAGGGAACCTTACTGCATTGTTGCTGGGAGTGTAAACTTGTTCAACCACTTTGGAAAGCAGTATGGAGGTTCCTCAAAAGACTCCACATAGAGCTCTCCTATGACCCAGCAATCCCACTTATGGGCATTTACCCAAATGATCACAAACAAGAGCATACTAAAACTACCAGCATGACTATGTTTATCACAGCATTATTTAGCATAGCTATGGATATGGATAGATATGAAACCAACCCAGATGCCCCTCAGTAGATGAATGGATCAAGAAAATGTGGTACATATACACAATGGAATTCTATGCCTCCATCAGAAAGAATGACATTGTCCCATTTGTTAGGAAATGGAAAGACTTGGGTAAAAAATTATATTGAGTGAAGTAAGCCAGGCCCAAAGAAACATAGGTCCCATGGTTTCCCTTATTTGCAATAACTAGCATATGTCTGGGACAAGCAAAAAAGGTCAAATAAAATGATGTTAAGCAAAATGAACCCCAAGATAGGGACACAAGTTGTTTTTTTCTTCCTTGCTAATGTTTCTAACGGATTTATAAGGTACCATGTGATTTTTTTTGGGTGCTTTGTATGTCCCTCCCCCACGGTATAACCCCTGTTTTCACTGTATTTGATGTTGGTATAATTTGGGGAGCAGAAGGGAAAAAAATTGTTTAAATAGGGATACAGATTAACTCATTGTGTGGGGTATGTAGCTGAGGAGGTGGGAGGGAAGGGATGGTAGGGAGGAGGCAACAATGCTGGATAAGAAATGTACTCATTACCTTGCTCATGTAACTGTAACCCCTTTGTAATATTTTCACAATAAAAAACTTAATTAAAAAATTCTTGATGTTGGGACAACTAGGTAACCAAATGGAAATCAGGAATATTCAATGCCTACTTCATGCCATACATAAGACCAATTCAAAATGGACTACTGGCATAAATGTAAGAAGCTCTAAAACCCTTAGAAGGGAATGTAGAGGTAAACATTGGTTAACTAATATAAGCACCAGAAGAGTGAATAATATCAAAAACTAAAAACTTGTATACCTCAGAAGACATCACCAAAAAATAGCCCATAACATGTGAAAGAATATTTGCAAATCATTTATCTGATAAGAGATTTGCACCCAAAACATACAAAGAGTGTTTGCAATTTAACAATACACAAACAAATGAGCCAATTAAAACAATGAGCAAAGGGTTTGAATATATATATATATATATATATATATTTGTCCAACGAATATTTATAGAAATAGACAATAAGTATGTCAAAAGGTGTTCAACAACATTTTTCATAACTGAAATGTCATTCCCCTTCATGTCTACTAGAATAGTTAAATCAAGACAGACATTAATGAGCGTTGGTGGAAAACTAAAACCCTTATGTCATGATGGAGGGAATTGGAGAATGGTGCCACCACTTTGAAAATATTTTGACAGTTCCTCAAATGTTAAACATTGAATTGCCATCTGATCAACAATTCCATTTTTAGGTATACAACTAAGAAACATAAAAACATATGTCCACACAAAAACGTGTAAACAAATGTCCGTAGCAGCATTAGACACAGAAGCCAAAGAGGAAAAACAATACAACCATCCACAGACCAAGCATAGGTCAACAAAATGATGCTGCTCACATACAGTGGAATATTACTTGTTCCTAAAAAGGAGTGTGCAAGAAATCATGATGCAGCATAAAAATATTTTGAAAACATAATAAAAAATAAGTGCATTACAAAGGACTACTTGTAGTACAGTTCCATTCTGTAAAATGTACAGAATCTTCAAAGCTACAGAGACAGCAAGGTATTGAAGGTATTAAAGAGTCCTAAAGTTGATCATTACAAAAATTTGTACCTACCATGAAATGTCTGCTTTTAAGGAGTAAATAGTATAAGAAACACATTTTAGTAAATAAGTTATAAAAGTCAATTTTTTAACTCATAGCCAAGCTGGAGAATGACTCTACTGTTTGAATACCTGCTTTGTAAGGCCCTGAGTTCAAACTCTGACACTACCAAATTTTCTCTCATGTTTTCTTATGGAATTCTGTAGATAAGATCTATAGTGTAGGCTAATCCTTGGAAAGATTATTGATAATACATTCATTGAATCTGAAATTTTGACTCTTCTTTAAGTTTCACTATTTAGTACTTCAAATGCCACCGTCAAAGTTGATAAAATATTTATGATTGATCACCAAGACCAAAATTGAACATTGGCATGGATAAAAGAAGGAACCTAAAAACTCCGAGTAAAGTGTGTCCTTCATACTCTCTGAAAACCTGCCAGGCATTGTCTAGGTCATCTAGATGTTAAATATAGTTGTGAACTTTACAGTTCATCTGAAGGAAATACACATATGCACAAAAAGATATTCTTAATGTTCATTTAGTTAACCAACTTCATTAATATTTATTTACATATAAGAACACCAAAATTTTCAACTCCATCTACCTGAAAGTACAGCATTCCTACTGATTTGAAAGCAATTTGTAAACCCAGATATGTTCTGAATTGGGGTGAAAGAGGAAGACCCAACTAAAATCTATTCTTGAAGACCCATCATAAGCATATTTACTTAACTCTTCATTTACTTAATTAAGCATATTTACTTAAGTCTCCAAGCAAGGAGAGGGGAAAAAAATAATCCCAGAGTCTACTAAATCTTAAGCTATTTGAAGCACAAAGTGAACGCACAGGGAATAGATCTGTTTAATTGTTTTGTCGATAGCAGCTTTAGTATTGCCACTGGGTTTTATAAAACTTTTAGGACTTCTTTTGTAGCCAAAGCTTTGGAGCTAAATTTAAGTTATGGTTATCAATAACTTTGAGGGCTGGGATATTTTTGAAAATCTAAGTTATCATTTATCAAGAGTTTAAGAGTTATAATTTTACCTCTCAAAGTGTCACAAAGGATGCAACAATGATATTCACTTGACACTATGTTGAAAATGAACTATACAACTTGGAGTGGGGAGAGTAGGGAATGGTAAGCTGGAGAAAACAAGGGAGGGGAAACAAGTGTTTTAAAAGAAATGAATTCGTTGCCTTATGTAACTGTAACCTCCTCTGTTCATCACCTTTGCAATAAAGATTTAAACAAAAGAGTTTCACAAAGTTGTAATGAAACCCCAGTGTAGAACTACTTAAAGGTAATAATAATAATAATAACTTTTAACTCTATACTTTTTTTCCATTTTCTCTTTTGAATCCAATGCAAGCTGTGGCTATTGTGCCTTATTGCTGTCCAGAACTCATCCCCCAAGCCGCCCTAATCATGTTTCCCTTGGCAATGGGCAAACCTGAAAAGGATATGGGATGAATAAAAAAACATTCATGAGTTTTTTACAAAACCCACGGATTTATTTGTAAAAGAAACATTAAATGTTGTTCCAGGAAAGTCTTGTCATTTCAGAAGAAGCTGCAAAGGAAAAAACATTTTTTTACATCATTATCATGTATTGAGTTCATGACAGGCTATCCAAACAGAATCTTCCTTATTCTCTCTTATTAAGGAAAATGATGTCTATTGTGATAGACATCTGAGAGGCTAGAGAAGTAGATACATAAACACAAACAAATGGAGTATATACTTACCATAATATTCACTGGACAAGATTAAATTTTAAACACAAATACACCATATACAGTGTGTGTACATACATGTGTACAGATAGAAAATGGCATGAAGATGACAGAGAGTAAAATGCACAGATAGATAAGTAGAAAGAAATAGATAAATAGATGATAGATAGATAGATAGATAGATAGATAGATAGATAGATAGATAGATAGATAGATAGATAGATAGATAGATAGATAGATAGAATCAAAGTTTAGGAAAATAATTCTCAAGGTTCTACACCTTAACCATATAGAAAAACAATTCATTCCACGCAACCCAATTGACTTTCCTAAAAAACTAGAGTGAAATTATTAAAAAGAAAAAGAAAAGTGCTTTGGGAATAGTTCAGATTTGCCAGCCTTGTAGCAAGTTCTGTCTGTCACATTACTATGTACTTCTGGAATTTGATTTATTAGAAATTGAAGCCATATAATAAAGAATCCATTAAAATACTCATTTACCAATCCAAATCCTTAGGTTGGTCGTCAACAGGAGTTTTTCAATTTTCTTCATACAAATAGCTCTGAAATACTGCATCCTGTCTCTTATTGAATTCACAGGACTCTTGTGCCTTCTCCTCCAAAGAATATTGTCTTAAGTTTCTCTACTTCTGTCCTTTCCACCCAGTGAATACCTCCATCATTGCCCTTATCAACCTATTCATTGCAACTTAACCTCAGTTCTAGACTGTTACCCTTTTGAAGATGTTGGTGACACCTTCTCTACTTGCATAACGCACAGTACAGCTCACAGTAGTGTCTCATTCAACATGTGCTAAATGAATACAAGAGGGACAATGTCATAGAAAGCCAGGAAGTATAGGAACTACCACTAACCATAAACCCACATGAGCACTCATTAGAAATCCTCTCATTTTTAGTGTCTCAAGTCGCTAGGATTACAGGAGTGAGCTAATGGTGTCCAGCTGACTTGTATTCTTCACTCTGTCCCCATTGTTGGCCATGGCTTCTTGAAAACACAAAACTGTTCATGTTCATTTCTAGTTAGTTCATCAGGCCTTATGCGCAAATGGTTCTTAGTAAATAGTAACTGAGTAGAATTAAGTCGTGCTTAATGTTGTCATTCCTGTTTCTTAAACTACTTTGGTCTCTACATAGCTAATATGAAAGCAAGCTTCACTACCAAGAATATGACAATACCAAGTGAAGAATGTAAGAGTTAAATGTTTCAGAAAACAGAGTGACAGCATTTATTTTCTTCACCAGCCAAGACAAACTCAATGGCATAATTAAAAGGTATTGAAGAGAGCTGGGATCCTTGGTGAAACAGCATTGCATAATATCTCACAGTGGCTCTCAGTCACCACAGTGCAGTGGGTTAAAGCATTTCCACTTGGAATCCAGGGTGACTTAAAAGGGTTATTGATTTTTCCCTCTACTTATAAATGAGACTCACATATTAAGAGTGAGAGCTGCAGACACAACATAATGACCTTTCGACTGGGCTTTTTTTTCCCCTAACATAAACAGAATCACTTTTGTTGGTTAAGAGGATATTAAGGAGTCAATCTTGAGGGTGAGGGTGTGTGTGTGTGTGTGTGTGTGTGTGTGTGTGTGTGTTTTACGGTCCTGCCCCTTGATAGCAAAATTTAACAGCTACACTTTTAATTTTTTAAATCTGTTTTCTTCACTTAACATTAGGAATATCACTATCTAATTCTCTGAATTTTGTGGCTATGGTTGAACAGATCTGTGCTGAATTCATGCCTCAGCACTAATACACAAGTCAGCTTGAAACAATCCCTTTATTGAAGACATGAGACCAACCCTGCTTGACCTTGTTCTAGATGTAAGACTGAAAATAAACTTCGTGCTTCCTGACACATTTTCAGAAGGAGAAAGATCCTAAAATATGAAACTTTGAAGAAGTCCTTATTGAAATTGCCCCAGAACAAAAGCTATGTGTGTGGCTGATAAAATCATTAAAATCCGATTTTGCACCTGTCAGAATTCAACTCCTTGGTTTAATTAGGGACTTTCTGAAGACAAGTTGAGGCTTGGTGGATTTCCTGTCCTTCAGTGTTAGTTCTATCTGGAGGATTTAACAATAGGTAAATGTGCTCTAACTTTTAACTCTATTAGGTGAAAGTCTTTGAATCACTGAGGCATTTATTTTAGGACTTTTTCTTTTGAGGTTATTTGATATGATCTATTATCTTCTCTAAGATACATATGTTATATAATATATATCTTGTATGCTATCAAACGTATATATGTTGTATTATGTATACATTTAGCTATACATGTGTATACAATGTACATATACATATATATTATTTATACTATTTATATGTATATATATAAATGAGTTTCAAGTGTGTTTTTGGCATTTGAGTATTTTTTATTGTGAAAATACTGTACAGAGGGGTTTCAATTACATGGGCAAGATAATGAGTACATTTCTTATCAAGCATTGTAACCTCCTCCTTTGTTTCCCCTTCCCATCTCTTCCCATCCTCCCCTGGCCCTCCCCAAATCCTCCTCCCCCCACCACCAAAGTTGAAAAGTTTGTTTTCGACATAACAACATCTCATTGTTGCAATGGGTCCACCTGTATCCCTATTTAAACGATCTGTTTTTTCCCTTCCCTCCATAAAGTATACCAACATCAAATACAGTGAAAGCAGGGACATACAAAGCAACAAAGAAATCATCTTATAAATGTGTTAGAAACAATCGCATGAAAGGAAAAAACACATTTGAATACATATCTTAGGGTTCATTCCCTAACATCAACTTATCTGAACTTTTCTGCTTGACTAAGACATATACTAGTTATTGCAAATAAGGGAAACCATGGGACCTATGTTTCTTTGGGCCTGGCTTATCCAAATCTTTCCATTTCCTAATAAATGGGGCAATGTCATTCTTTCTGATGGAGGCATAGAATTCCATTGTATATATGTACCACATTTTCTTGATCCATTCATCTACTGAGGGGCATCTGGATTGGTTCCATATCTTAGCTATGGTAAATAAGGTTGCAATAAACATAGTTGTGTTGGTAGTTTTAGTGATTTGTGATCATTTGGGTAAATGCCCCAAAGTGGCATTGCTGGGTCATAGGGGAGCTCTATGTGGAGTCTTTTGAGGAAACTCCATCCTGCTTTCCAAAGTAGTTGAACAAGTTTACACTCCCACCAACAATGCAGTAAGGTTCCCTACTGTCCACATCCCCTCCAGCATCTGTTGTTATTAGAGTTCTTGTTTCTAGCCATTCTAACTGGGGTGAGGTGGTATCTCAATGTTTTTTGATTTGCATTTCTTTTATGGCTAGGGAGGCTGAGCATTTCTTCATGTGTCTATTGGCCATTCTTCTTTCCTCTTCAGAGAAGTTTCACTTTAAGTCTTTAGCCCACTTATTTATTGGGTAGTTGCTTCTTTGAGGATTTGTTGTTGGGGGATTTAATTTTTTGAGTTCCAGGTATATTTTAGATATGAGACCCTTGTCTGTTGTATGGCTAGTGAAGATCTTCTCCCAATCCATGGGCTTTCTATTGATTTTGCTAGCTATGTTTTTGCCATTCAGAAGCTCTGCAATTTCATGCAATCCCATTTGTCTGGCATTGAGTATTTTGAAGCTAACAAATAAATTTCAAGATAACTAGTGGCGTGAGACTGCAAGGAAAACAGATAGCAAACACACAAGATATAAAAGCAAGTCATTTGCCATCAGTCACTTTAGCATCATGTGCAAACACTAAAAGAGACATACCAGCATCATGTTAAATAAGTCTAGGGAGAGGTATAGATGCTGAATAGTAAAATTAGTGAGGTATTTTAATGTACTTAAAGACTAATTACAAAATGACTTTTTAGCTGCAATTTCTGTTAGGAGTTTCTTTTTTAACACGCACATAGAGAAAGCATGTGGACATTTTACTTAGTGAGGGGGGATTGTTGCATCAGTTGTTTTTCTTTTGTAACATATGAGATAAACCTCAGATATACAAAGGAAATAAACCGATAGCCACAACTCATGCACATGAGAAGGTACCATTTTATGTTCAAAATATATTGCAATAAAAATTAAGTTGCAAATTTTGTTTAAAAACCTGTGAATATTTTTTTCTCATTGTCAATAAATTTACATTCATCCACTAACTTGAGAGATATGGAAAGTGAGGAAAAAAGATGATGAAGCAATGAAAAGAAAAATAGAACTGCTTCTACCATATTTGGAGAAAAAATATTCACCACAAAGGCCTACTTTTGTAGTGGTAAATGCTACTAATATTATAGACTAGTTTGGTGAGGTGCATTACAGAAAGGAATCTGCATTTTAGATCAACATCATTTACATTTTTAAAAAATTTAATTAGCAATTAACCTTCTATTGTATGAAGTGTAAGCTTAGGGTAAATGAAAATACATATGTAGGAGTTATGTTATATCATGATGAAAGAAAATTGTTTTTGAAAATAGTAAATATTACATGACTGTAATTGCTTTCATTTAATTTCCAGAATGATTATTAAAGTTTTCACCTGAGCAATTTCAAAACCAGACAGCTTAAAACTACCTACCTGTGCCATGTGCTGCAAACTCACCATGCTGAAAATTGGACTGATTATATGTTCATTTGTAAGTTATCTTTAGAAATTACTAAGACAATGTAACTTTCACCTCTACCCTTTTCTACTTCCTTGATTAGGAAATATGATATACACAACATTAAACTAGAAGCTATATATTACTGGTTTTGACCAGTAATAATTACTGTATCAACCAAAATCTATCTTTATTTTTACTTCTACTTTATAGATAGATATTATTGTGTATAATTACTCATTATTAGAAAAATACTTCATTAATAACTTCATGAATAACTTTGGTTCCCTCTACACCTTCTTGTTTCAGAAACCTCCATATCATCATAACAAAAAAAAAAATCTCAAGTGTCTGAGGATCTCCACAGTGAGTCTCCATTAGTAGCAGGGGTTTTTATCAGCATATAATTATCAGCCTTGGAAAGAATAAGTATGTTAGTATATTAGTCTCCATTGATGTGAGCCTGGGTAGAAGTGGACCTTTATGGTGGTGAGCATGTGGTGAAGAAATCAACTCACCTCTGGGCAAACAGGAATGGCTAGGTCAAGATGGCGCCTTCAAGGCCACATCACCACTGACCTACTTCATCCTGTTAGGCCTTACTTCTGATAGTTTCCAAAACTTTCCAAACGAGTACCACCATCTGGGCAACAAGATTTGTCAACATGTGAACCTCTTGGGCACATTTGTATTCAAATTATAACTGGACACTTTTTTTCCATCATGATAATTATTTCATCGGACTGATTAAATGAATTCCTGTCATGGAGAAATAAGAGAAACCTATGTAGGAAGTGGCGCTGTGGCTCAAGTGGTAGAGCTCGTGCCTTGAGCTGAAGAGCTGAAGGACAGCGCCCAGGCCCAGAGTTCAAGCCCCACAACTGACAAAAAAAAAAAAAAGGAAGAGAAAACTAAGTTTTTGTAACGAGGGGAAACACCTTCTTATAACCTACTTTTGCCTACTTTGCAAATCTTTTTTTTTTCAGTAGAAGAGGAAATTGGTCATCCAAAAATAATTATCTGAAAATATTTGTTGTACTTATTTAATTGTTGAAATGCCACTGGAGTTCATCTTGTCTAATAAAGAATTGTTTCTATCTATGTCTAATAATAGTATCCTAACTTGTAATTACTTGTATAAGACATGCTGCCTGAGTAGAGAGGATGTATTAAATGGGGAGAGCATATTATTTAGGGTAAAATGGAGTGAAATAAATGACTCCAATGTTAGCAGCTTAGTACAATTGGAAGTTGTTTCTCGAAGGTGTGTGCTCTGGTTGGTATAGGCTCTTCTTCGTGCTGCAATGTAGAGGCACAGACTTTTTCCATATTATGACGATGGTGCCCCAAGGGTTTTCACATCATCACTTGAACCTCGGCATGGAAGAGAGGGATCACTGTTTCTTAAAAGTCTTTCCTAAATGGTGAATACATCACTTCCCTTCGTATCCCACAGCCATTTACAAAGTCACACCTAGCTTCAGGGGGAACTACAAAAATAAAACAGCTCTAGGAACAGCCATCACTCTGTGCCTCGGGAGCATGCATAATCCGGTAGATGGCTTGCCACATATATATTTATACAAGCACAAATGTATCCAACCGAGAAATATAATTTTTGGACAGGAAAGAAAAAATTATGAAAGCTGGGGGAACATATGTATGTACTACTACATTTATATGGAAAAAGGGTTGTATATCATGCAAATGTTCATTAATCAAATGGGATGACCCAGAAGTGACTTGAGAAGTGTTAGCTCCTTATTGATATACTTTTAAAGGAAGGGCATTTGGAGAGAACAACCCCGCACCATGCCCATAAACAACAGGTCTGCAAACTATCACACATTAGGCATCAATATTCAAGGTGTAAGAAAGAATCACCAAGTAAATAAAGAAATCCAAAAGGTAGTAAAGATGAAAGATGAGTAAACTGAATGGATCCTAAATTTACAAAGCAATAATTTAAGAGAAGGCCATTCTTTAAATCCAATGATTGTGTCTCATGATCAAAAAAATGTTGACAATAAAGAGACTTCTGGAGGCAAAAAAAAAAAGCAATGAGCTCATAGAAGTTGAAACAGAGTTTCCATTATATCATCAAATTAATTTTATAAATCTAAATTTCTGTGTCACTATGCTCATCAGATTTTAAAAAATAGGAATACCAGTTAGATTTGAATTTCAGAGTAGTAAGTACTTTTTAGTATAAGTGTGCCAGAAAAATTATGAGATATGTTTATTTCAAATGTCATTTGTTTTTTTACAGTTCAATTTTAATTGAGTTTTCTATACTTTTCTTAAACCAGTCAGCCTTATATTGTAAGCACTTCAAGAGTAAAAATTAGATATTCTACACAGATCACAATGAAATGATATAGTACACCTGTATTACTTAGCTTTAAATATATATAATAATATTAAAATTTAAACTACTGGGTACAAAAATGACACAAAGACTTAAGTAGGAGTCTTAAATTTTCCTGTAACTTCGATAGAAAAGACAGAAATACAAAAAAGGAGAGGGGAGGCAAGAATTAAACAGAGATTAGAATAAGAGCTCTCACAACCACTCAACAGGAGTTCTGAAAATAAACCAAGGCCAGTGGACAGCAGGGTATTTTATGTGATAGAAATTTAATTTTAATAGAAATTATCTAACCCTGAGATTCCCATATAAATAAATATATTTCAAGGTAAAATGGAAAAACAATAGGTGAATTTGTAATAGTGTAGCTATCCAGATGAAAAAGAAGAATAGAAGAGAAAAAAATAATTTTCTTTCAGTGAGGAGAAAGCTGACTCAAGACAAAAGCTATTGACTATTGAATCCTGCAGTGATATATTTAGCCTTGGTTCCCCCAAACAAAGCTTCAAACTGAGACTTGAATGGAGTGATTTGCCTAGTTACTAGGAGTTAGAAAAATAGCGAGTGAAATATGGAAGGAAATCACACAACTGTAAGCGTTGGTACTGTTTGTTACAATTGATGACCAAACCCCAATCCTAACATAATTTCTGAGAAACATTAGGAAAATAATTTTGTATCAATCATTCAGGAAATATACAGCCACACCTCAGCCATTGAAACCGAGATTATGCTCCATTGAACATACTGCTAAAGGCAAATATTGTGTGCTTTTAATATGCCTGGTTGTATTCTTCATATTTTTACAGATAACATTGCAGATAAAGCCTTTCCAAGGACTTTTCATTCCAAACCAGAATAGATAATTTTTTCTGACACAACATATCTCTCTCAGAAAAATATATTTATTTTATCTGATAGTAATTGTGTTCCTTCATCTCTTTCATTATCTTGATTAGTTTAGCACATAGCACAATGTTAATATCTAATGCTGACATCTGGATGTTAACATTTAAAGCCTAACACTTTGTCCAAGTCAGTTTCTACTCAGTTAGATTCATCTCGAGATTGAATTGTTTTGTTTTTTCATGTACTGAGTTTCTTGTTATGCTTCTGAAAGTACGGCGTTGTGTTTACCTAATGCTTATATAGAAACTCATTTTAGTTCATAGTTTTTCACTTCATAGATAATGTACATGGCTCCCAGAACACTTCATTGCAAAAACAACCAAAACATAAAACGTAAATCAAAGCCTGTTGTTTTGGTTTTCAGAATCCACTTCTCTGGCTTTCTCATCATGTTTTGTGGCAAGAGATGAGAACTTGGGAGATCTCCACATAATACCCTCAAATTCATTTACATTAACATCTTTAGACTCCTGTAAATACTCCAAAAATAGCATTGAAATTTTAACCAAGCTTTCACTATCCCAGTGGGAATAAATCTCAGCTTACACACTAGAGCTATCAGAGTCGAAGTAATTTTCTATATTATGTCCCTTTGTAAGTAATTACAATATTTTTGCACTGTTCTGCCAATATTAGAGAAAATACTTGAACTCTGCTGCCTAGGCATGAAACAAGGGAAAATGTAATCATAATATCGGCAGCTCTGTTTAAACCCCCTTCAAAGAAGCTTAGATCAGGTCCTACACTGTCTGAAAGCATATTTTTATAAATTGCTTTGAATTATGTGACACCTTTCTTCTCCCAGGGAGCTTATTCTGATAGTATTCATTCTGTGGCATTTCAGATAATTGATCTGTTTCGGTGTGCATGTCCAGAAGTCTCAAGGACATGGCAATGGTTTTCACAGACCTAATAAGTAAAATTAACTCAGGGCAAAAACCAATGAAGGTAAGCTAATGCAATCTAGTGAAAAGCACGAAGACTTGGTGTGTCGTGTGTTGCTCACTTGATGAAATATTTTTCTTTATACTGCAAAGATATGGGAGATATAAAAGTAATTGAATGTTCTATTTCTATTTCTGACCCTGTGCTGACTCAGTAACTGACCGTGGACAAGGAGACACTAAGCATTTTGTAGTTGCAACACATTTATCTAGGAGAAATTATGTTATTGGCCAGCTGTGTTCTAACAGCGTTACCTGCCAGACATTACAGTGACTGATGAGATCATATTGTAAATAAATTAAAATTCCTTGGAGGATGAGGAGTAGCAAATCATAGCTCATATCTTCCTTAGTGAACAGAAGAGACCTCCCACTACAGCTCCAAGCAAGGCCCACCCTGATGTTACTTGACCCATAAAAATTCCTTGGATGGCCTAATAAACATTCACCTCAAGAGAACTTTGCCATTTTGCCTGAGTTCAGACATGAAGGATCAAAGACTTTGTCATGTATAATAACAGACTGAAACAGAAACAGAAGAAAAAGATGCTAAAATCCCCAGTATTCAACATGAACGTTTCATCAGACATTTACACTGAATTTACAACATAATTCTTTTCTATTCTCTGCTTTAAAATAATTATAAGGTGCAATTGTGTTTAGGGCAGTTAGGTTGAAGGAATTACTATAAACAAGATAAAAGCAAAACCATTTAGACTTTGACACATATTTTAAAAAATACTTTATTGACAGTAGAACTAAGACTTCAGGTTTATACTGAAACAATAGATAAGGCTTGCATGGACTTGTTTTTCTTTCCATCAACTTAGACTGCACAAATACAGATACAAAGTATGTGCACAGTTGGATTTAACCTGGGATATTATCATTGAAAACAGATGCATCACAATAAAAGACTTAAAGGAATTAAATTCATACATACAGCAGTATTCAAAATGGCTGACCACTTTCTAGATATGAAACTGCTTGCAAAAGACTTATTACAACTAGCCAAAGAAACAATTCATTTTTACTTTTGCCTCTAGTCATGATGGAATTTAAGGGAAAAAAGCTGGATATAAGAATCAATGTTTTATATTATCAGATGCACATAGCTATTGCACCTTTGTGATCCTCTCCTAATAATATCTTCCTTTGGTCTCACTCTGTGTGATTGCCTAGAGACATGTATAATTTATTATATCTGAGTGTATTTTTTCTTTTACTCATAGATTTATTAGGCACATTATAGTTACCAAAAATGAGGTAAACCATGCAACCTGTGTTTCTCTGGGTCTGACTTATTTTTCCTACTATAATTTTTCCAAGTTCTCCTTTTCCTTACAAATGGTACAATACCATTCTTTCTGATGGATGATTTGAATTCCATTGTGTAAATATACCACATTTTCTTGATCCATTTGTCTACAGAGAGGCATCTGGTCATATAAAATAATATGTATAGAAATGAACTCCAGGAAAGGGAAACAAAAGTGTTTCTTGTTTTGTTGATGTTTTTGTTTTCTTTTCCTTTTGTCTTGTTTTTTTTTCATTAATCTATCTTTGGGAGGGTAAGAGGGAGAGACAATGGAGGGACAAAGGGTAAACAAAGGCGGCAGTGGTATTCACTAGACACTATGTTACAAATGAACCACACAACTTCTAAGTAGGTGTAGGAGGAAAAAGCTGGGAGAGAGAAAGCTGGGAGAGAGCTAGGGAAGGAATGATATTGTTCAAAAAGAAATGTACTCATTTCCTAACTTTGGTAACTACACCGCCTCTGTTGGTAACCCTTACAATAAAAGTTAAATTAAAAGAACTCAAATACACTTTTAAAACATTTTTAAAAAAAGAATCAATGTATTTGGAATACTGCACAATACAAAGCACAGGACAGCAGCCTCTGAGGCAAGAGCAAAAAAGAAGCTGAACCCCAAGATGACTCTATCTTGCTATCTAAGGCAGTTTCCAGAACAGGTTCTCTCTTTGGAGAGCCTATGAGTATTCCTGAGTTGAGAAGATAGATACAGAATTCAGGGAGATTAAGCCATCTAGGCATTCACATGGTAGATGACTAGAGAGAGAATGCTTACCCAGAAAGAAGCCCAAAGGCTTGTCAAAGGCTCTGCTTGCATACCCTGTGAGAACAAGCATGTCTGTAATGGTAGATGTCCTCTCCCTGATGTGAGGACATCAAGCAACCTTCTCAAGAAGAACACAACTGGGCAGGATTAGCTTATTTTCTCAGAACTTATTGTTTCTAGAATAGTCCAGGACATTAAAGGAATTCAATAACTCTACCACATAATGTGACATCCAGTCAAACAGTGTCAGGCCAAAGAGCAAGGACAAAATCAATCAGCACAAAAAACTACTAAAGCCAGGTTCTGGTGGCTCATGCCTGTAATCTTATCTACTGAGGAGGCTGAGATCTGAAGAATACAGTTCACAGCCAGTCTGGGCAGAAAAGTCCCTGAGACTCTCATCTCCAATAAACCACTAGAAAACCTGAAGTGGCACTGTTGCTCAAGCAGTAGAGCACTTGCCTTGAGCTGAAGAGTGCAGGGATAGTGCCCAAGCCCAGAGTTCAAGCCCCACAACCGACAAAAAAAATCTAAATCAATAAATAAATAACCATGTATGACAGGACTTGCAAAGAAGAAAGCTAAAGTAGTCACCTGTACAAAAAAAAATAGATGAGAGTTGGTAAATTTCTGACTCTTAAACAAATTAGAACTGGGGGTACAGCTCAAGCGGTAGAGTGCTTAAAGAGCATGCATACAACTGTAAGATCAATTCTTGGTATTTATAAATAAATAAATAAATAATTTACATTAAGAACACATTTAAAATACCAAAATAGAGCATCTCATGAACAATATAGTAGTTTAATAAATGTAAACAGCTTTAAAACATATTCACTATGTGGTCTGACCACTATTAACACAATTAGAAATCAGTTACAGATAAATATGTGAAAACTCTACAAATATTCTGGAACAATACAACACACTTGTAAATAACTGAGAAGTCAAAGATGGAGTCACTGAAGAGATCGAAAATACATAAACGTGATAAATAGCTATTGGCCATGAATGATGGAGATGCAAAGGAAATGTAGGAAGTGATCACAAGATCTTAAAAAACAGTTTTATAATTAAGACTTTCCAACTCACCAATGATGTCAGCCCCAAAGAATAAATGTAGGGATATGAATTTCTCATAGCCAACCTCAACAATTACTTAAGCCATTAGAAAGACTATCATTCTCACCCTAGACATGACCCACTTTCATTTCATTGAAAGTGTATTTGTAACAGCTATTTAGCATGCTTTAGTTGCCACCAATTAACTAAAAGCAGATGACAAGCTAGCATCTCTGCCTCCATTTTGCATTTATCTCTGCTGTAAGCCCTTCTCTCCACAATCACTTTGCAATCACCTTGGTTCCAGGAAAGATAGGACTGATAGATAATATCGATGACACGGACTAAAAATTATTAAATGATAAAATATTATGACAAGGACTAAAACTACCACTAAAGCATAGCAGAGTTTCACACAGATCACCTCCAAATGGTGATAATTACCTCTCATGATGAGGCTGGAGCAGAAGGATCTTTCCTGGGAAGCAGATTTCTCACTTCAAGTCATGACAGTCTCTGGAAACCAGAAAAAAAAAAAACAGAACTTAGATAATGTCTATGCAGGTCACATTTATAACCAAGATTCTTAAGCTATCTGTCTCTAATTGTCCCTGTTTTTAAGCCTAGTGGTCCTGTCTATACTTCAAAGACAGCTAACAGTGAAATCTTTTCGTAGATAAAATTCTTATAGCCACAACTTCAACATAAGTTCCAGGTTACTAGTAAGTAAAGGAAAAAAATAACCACAAATGCTCCTCAGCGTAGAATGGGGATCTGTGCCAACAAAACCCACTGTAATTGGGAAATAAGTAAAAAAGTGAGTTCAGTACCTCACTTATCAACCATGTGGGCTAGCAACACAATACACAGAGAAGGGTATGCACTTTGGCTTGGTGCCCAGTATCATGAAGAGAATATTGTACCACATATAAATACCCAGGAAATGATCAAAATTCTACATTCCAAGCATGATTCTGACTGCAAGATAATTGTGTTTGCACTAAGGTAAAGGCAGCATATCCTAATTCTGAACATTATCCATGGGTACTTGTCTGTATAATGTCAGTCAGGTAGCAACTCAGATGGTTTCTGGGGAGTGACAACTTCGGCATTGCCTAGGGCCTCATTAGAATGCTGCATCCTCTTCTCTAGCCCTGTCACCCCCTCAGAGCTTTTGATCAGACTGCATCTTGGAAAGATCTCATGTGACTTAGTCGCACATTAAAGATTAAGAAACATTGCTGAAAGAAACAACATGCATAGCTTAAATGAAAAGATAAAAATCAATACAAAAACAACTTATCAGAGATCCTGGTCATAAGACTCATGGATTATAACTTCTTTTGGAATCACTGGGTAATTCTAAAGCACACTTTAAATCTTTCATCCTGGGCAGCTGCCAAGTCTCTAAAAAGGCTGCTATCATACACGCTATATTATTCACATATGTTTTCTCTAGAGTTCTCTCCTTATATCCTCATACATAATCATAAATATTCATTTTCTCATAGGTCATTGTCTTAAAAACACTTTATGCTGCTATAATGGGGTACCATAGACTGGGTACATTATAAGAAATGGAGATTCATTTTGCTGAGAGATTCTAGGGGCTGGGGAGTGCAAATAGAAGGGCTATCCCAGTCCATGTCATAAAATAACAAAGGGCATGAACTGAACTCCCCCTTTTATGAGTAGGCCACTTGATGGATAAGTAATCCATTCCTACCCACCAGCCTTCATCCATCCATGAAAGCAACACTCAACGTCACATTATCTCTTAAGGGTGCCATACTTTGAAACCACTACCATGGCAATTAAATTTCATCATGAGTTTTGGACTGGTTAGATAGCAGGAAAATCACTGTAAAACCCTAGTGGATTCCTTTCTTTTCATTCCTTTTGATGCTAAGAGGAAAATATATATGAAAAGAAATATGGCAGAGAAAGAGTACATGGCACCGACATGCCTTAGGAAGCCCATAGCAGCCTCCTTCTGCCATCTTCCTTTGCCTTTATTTCTGACCATGATTCATGAACCTCATATACTACTACAAAGGGTGGTTTCAGAGATTGAGCCTTCTCACCTCTTCGGAGAAAAATTCTGTACAATTAATGCCAGAAATGAAGGATATAATAAATGGAAAGGAAAAACCCAATCATATGAATGATTACTCACTTAATTCTTCTTTAATAAAAGTGCAGTACAAATCTAAGTAAAACTCAAAGAGATGAGATAAAGAGTTGAAGAGTGATTAATGATCTAAAGAAAACATACTAGGAAAAGAACACACATCAAGGAGATCATCACCCAACTTTGCATCATTTTTATAGCTTTTGCAGTGTTCTCATACTCACTAGACTTTAATCTTCTCCATTAATCTATGAGATAAGTTAAAACCATTTTTCAAAAAGCTATACAGATTTTTCAATGTCAGTCAGCTAGACATTCAAATCCAATTGTTTGAACAAGTAACCCAGTGTTCCGTGTTCCAGCCTGTATTTGTGATTCCTCTTCTTTCATGTGAAATGTCTTTGCACAAAATCACTGCAAAGATCTCTTTCAAGTTCACATGTAAGTTAGTTCAGTTAAAGACTAAAATATCTAAATCATTTGTTGTCAGAATGAGCCAAAAATATGAGTTTGATGCTAAAAAATCAAAACTGCCTTTGAGTTCCAAAGTAGATAATAATGAAAGAATATTAATCCTATTAAGCCTGATTCCACTTAGGTTATTTACATTCTGTCCCTTAAAACATCTCTTTGCACTTTCATTTGGCAATTTTTTAAAAAAAGATGATTTTTCCAACCTCTTCCACTAACCTAAAGCTCAGCCCTAAAAGGCCCAGCATGAATCCATCTGAAATTATCTCAGGAAAATTCTCCAAGTGTGGGAGAATCCAAAAGAATATAGTCATTCTAAACCAGTCTTCAAAAAGAAATATATGATTATTTAGCTGCAGTTTTGCCCTTTGTTTTAAAAGAGTTATTTCTTTACCCAGGAGCAGTGATCTCCTTGTCCAAGGGAGTCAGCCTTACTGGAAATATTTTTGTATCATTTTTTTTAAAACAAAAACATTGCAAAGTAATCAAAAAGTCAAAGTGTTGCAGCTGGCATTGGCTTATGCCTGTAATTCTAATAATTCAGGAGACTGAGATCTGAAGATCATAGTTCAAAGATAGCCCAGGCAGGAAAGTCCATAAAATCCTTTATGTATATATACATATGTATATATATATATATTTGTAAGAATACTGTACAGAGGGGTTACAGTTACATGTGTGGGGTAATGAGTACATTTCCTATCAAGCATTGTTACCTCCTCCTTTGTTTTTCCCCTACCATCCCTTCCCTTCCCAACTCCCCAACTCCTCCCTCCCCCCACCCCGAAATTGTAAACTTCGTTTTCAACATAGTGTTTTGTACATATTATTACAGTGGGTCAACCTGTATCCTTATTTCAGCATCTTGTTATTTCCCTTCCCCTCCCCAAATTAGAAAAACGTATATGCAAGATGCAGGGCACAGACATCAAATACAGTGAAAACAGGGGTTATACCATGGGGGAAGAACATACAAAAGAAACAAGAGATCACATAGTGCATTATAAGTACATTCAAAACAATAGCAAGAAAGAAAAAAAACACTTGTGTCCCTGTCTTGGGGTTCATTTCACTGACCATCATCTTATATGGTCATATGTACATAGCTTCCGCAATAACTAGTACATGTCTAGGACAAGCAAAATAAGGTCAAAAGCTATGTCCATAAGATTCTTATCTCTAATTAACCACCAGAAAACTGGAAATGGCTCAAATGGTAGAGCACAAGCCTTGAGCAAAAGTTGCCCAGGAACAGCACCCAGGGCCTGAGTTCAAACGTATGACCTGTGAAAAACAAACAAACAAAAAAAAGTGCTACTATTTCTAGCCTCTTTCTTATTTATAATGCTACATGTTGCATGTCCCAAAATTATCAGGACTGCTCAAGACATTCAATGATACTAATATATCTGACCATTATTTTTCTCCCACAATGTTTATAAAGACTGCTCTGAGGTTTGCCCTTGTTACTTAAGCTTGGTTTTAAAAGTTTTGCAATACTTGTCTGTACAAGATGTTCTTGATATTAAGGCAGAGGAAGTTTGCTTTAGGCTCTGCTGACTCGGCACTTTAAGATTTTCTTTTGATGAAGTTTCTTATTTGCTTTCAAATCAAATGATGTAATAGAAGTCAAACAATACAGAATTATACTAATTATGATCCAAAGTGACAGACTTAGATGGAATCATACTTTAAGCCTGCTCTTGTAATATATATATATATATATGTATGTATGTATAGTCATTGTCTATCAAGTCTTCACATGTAGAATGGAATTTTTCACACTAGCTGCCAAAATCCAAATAAACCACTTAAAATACACACACATACACACACACACACACACACACTTCAAAAGGCTCAAAGGTCTTATTTAGAAAGAATGATCAGAAATGGATCCAAGAGCAAATGCATTTTTCTTCCTTTCTAACCAGAAAGTTCCCATGATTGGTGGTGGAGGGGCTAAAATAGTTCACAAAAGGCTTTACTCTTGGTGTTACTTTTTACATTTTATAAAAGCATAAAATATTTCTTTATATTTCATAAATATCCCTAAAAGAAAGAAATGAATCATAATAGAAGTAGATTTTTTTCCCTGACAAAAGTCTTAGATAATACTGTTTTAGGAGGAGGAAAAGAAAGAGGAGGAGGGAGATACTACAAAATGTAACAATGTTCAACATCATTAAGTTTTTATCATATAGAAAAAATGACAAATGACCCCAAAAATATTGCCAAATTAATCATAATAGTAACAGATGAGCTTTTATTTCAGTTAAAGCCTGTAAGATAATCTACTCACTTTTTTAAAAATCACTAACTGTATGTCGATCCTATAGACTACTCCTAAAAGACAGTACTTTCTCCCTTTTTGTTGATTTTTTTTTAATTGTTATTGTAGAGGTGACATACAGAGGGGTTACAGTAACATGAGTCAGGTAATAAGTATAATTCTTTTTGAACCACGTCTCCCCTTCCCTCACTCTCTCCCAGTGTTTCCCTCTTGACACCACCCACAAGATGTATAGTTCATTTTCTCTATAGTAAGACAGTACTTTCATGAGGGAAAAAATAACTTTTTAAAAATGTATAGTTTTGCCCATGTCCTGAAACAGAGCATTTTCTTTGGCAGCTCTGTAAACTTGACAAAAAGCCTCCAAGAAGATTAAAACCCTGGTAGGTGTGTCCATGAATAATAATGATAATTGACATATCTTTATAAAGAAACAGGTTTTCTCATCTCCTTCTACTAGAAAATGAATGGCAAAATGCTGATAGTAGGAACAACCCAAAGGAAACAAAATATTATTATACCACCAACCTCTAATGTTGTGCAAACAGAAATTTAGAGTTTAAAGTATTAAAAGACACTGAGATAGTGAACAGACCAATCATCTTATCTGGTCATCACACATTTTATATACACATTGAAATACCAAACTGTGCCCTACAAATGTGCAATTTTACTATATGCCAAGTAAAAAGTAAATAAGTAAGATTGAATGTCAGAAAACCTTGAAAATATTGTAGTCTTCTATTATTCATTTCACTAAGAAATTCTACTAATTCACTCATTTCTTTTGCTTAAACTCAGTTTCATACTTCTCAGCTTACTGACTGATATTTTTAATTTAAATGTTATTGTAAAGGGGATGTACAGAGGACTTACAGTTATATAAGTCCGGAACTGACTTTTTGAGCAGAGTTACCCTCTTGCTTATTTTCTCCCATTTTTTCACTCCCAACCCCCTCCCCCCAATGTTGTAAAGTTCATCTCCAACATAATGTCTAGTAAGTATCACTGCTGAATTAGTTCACCCTTTATCCCACCATTTTCCATTTAAGTGATACCTCCAGCCCAATTTTTTGGAGACTGAGTTATTTGGAGACTAAGTCTTACAGCCTTTTCTGCCCAGATGTCTTTGAATTGCAAGCCTCCAGGTCTCAGCCTCATGAGTAGCTAGGATTACAGACATCAACCACTGGTTCCAAGCTTCTTCATTCAATTATAACTATGTCATTTATTCTTTGGAATAGGTCTTTAAAAGAGAAAGAAGGGGCTGGGAAGTTGGCTCAGTGGTAGAGCACTTGCCTTGCATGCCTGAGGCCCTGGGTTCGATTCCTCAGCACCACATAAGCAAAAAGAAAAAAGCTGGAAGTAGCGCTGTGGCTCAAGTGGTAGAGCGCTAGCCTTGAGCTGAAGAGCTGAGGGACAGTGCTCAGGCCCAGAGTTCAGGCCCCACAACCGGACCAAAAAAAAAAAAAAAGAGAGAAAGAAAAAGAATTTTATATATTATATGATTGGTAGTCTGGTCTTGAGAGATAAGCTCTACCATGATGCCTCTTCTCTTGGAACACAACCTGATCATGCGAAGGATATGTTCTGCTCTTATTGAAAAAGGAAATATTACAACTTCACTAATTCAGAATAACTTAAGTACAGGAAATGGTACAGAGGATAGCAATCAACATGATGGATGAGTTAGAGTGTTTTATTTATGTGAAAAGATAAATGAAGCATAAATAGCAAGAAAGAAAACTTGCTGAGAGGAGAATAATTTTGGTAAATGGTTTGATGTCCTACAGAATGTGAAAAGCACAAGCATCAAGGCTAGAGGAATAATTTTGTAGAGTTCAAGGGGCAATATTATCGATAATGTTGACAGAGTAAAACAGAATATGTGTCCTCTACTAGAAAAGTGGAAGAGGAACTACACAAGTTGAATGTGAATCAGGAACATAAAGCAGGTGCAGACAAAAAAGAGACTCTAAGGAGAGACAATATACTCAGCTTACAGGAGGTAACTTTTCCTAATTACAGGGTCAATAGCAATTCCTGCATATGTATACCTATGTCTTTTGACCCAATAGAGACATGTTCTTTTATGAATAGCAGCCTTAACTAATTCATTACCATCTCTTCTTTTCTTTTTTTTTCTTTTTTGGGTCCGGTCATGGGGCCTGAACTCTGAGCCTGGGCGCTGTCCCTCAGCTCTTCAGCTCAAGGCTAGCATGCTACCACTTGAGCCATAGCACCACTTCCGGCTATTTTTTTCCTGCTTATGTGGTGCTGAGGAATCCAACCCATTCATGCATGCAAGGCAAGTGCTCTACCACTGAGCCACCTTCTCAGCCCTACCATCTCTTCTTGACACAGAAAAGTGTGGGAAACATTAATGTTTGGGTTACAAGTTGCATGTTCTTTTCTCTAGGCATCTACAAAATGAGCAGATGCATTATGAGTAGTTTTAAACCCATCATTAGCTCATTTTCAGTAAAAGATGGTAATTCCTCACATCTTCAATCATCTCTAATGCTGCCCAATAAAAGTATCTTAGCCATTCATGGCATGTAAAATTTCACAGTAGATATATTTTTAAAAGAAATAGATAAAATCTATTAAAATTATATATTTCATTTGAACAGTATATCAAAAATACTATAATGTGTTTCTTCTTTGGATGCTGATAAAAATCCTACCCCAAATTATAATTTCTATTCAATTACTCAGTAAATATGTATAGACAGTTCATCCTGTTTGGCAGAACAAGAGCTAAGAGAAAACTAGAGACGCAATTCAAACCAATAATTATACATGGGTCAGTGAAGATACTTTCCCCTTCACTGAAAGTAGTGACTACTCCTAAATGGTTGAATGAATGTGATCAAAAATTTTTAAATGTGTTCTTTGTTATGATTTGTAAATAAACTAATTTTAGAATAAAATGAATTTTATATGCCTTCTAAGTGATTAGTCAAAAATATACCAAAACATAATTTTAAGTCTTTTAGCAATTGCGATTATGTTAAATATTGTGACAACATAAAAAATACTGTAACAAAAATTGTAAATAAAAAAAATTGTAAATAAAATGGATAAAAGTACATAAGCAATTCTACGACAGTTGAAGATAATCAGATGCAGAATAACAGTTGTAGATCTTAGTTTCTTCCTTTAATTGAAAAGAAATTATTTAGTATTTGCTGTAAACCAGAAGCATTACTAGCTCCTGGAAAACAGTAAAAATAAAATCCATGTTCCTTAAGTGCAAATTCTTGGATAGATATACAAATTCATTTTTCTGCCAAGCTCTTATTAGAGGAGTTTTAAAACATCTTCCATCTTCCTTCAATGACTTATATAATCAAAAGTTTGCTTTTGGAGAGGTTATGTTGCTTGTTTTGTTTTTGTAATTTAGTCATGTAAACTTACTAATTTATTGTGTTGCTATTTGGGTTTGAGCTCAGGCCCTTGAGTTTGGTCATCTTGTTCTCTGGTGCTTTATTGTTTGAGCCATGCCTCCATCCTGGGTTTTTGCTGGTTATTTTAGAGATTAAGTCTACTGAATTTGTGTGCCTAAATTTGAAATATAATCTTCCATATCTTAGTATGCTGAGGAGCTAGAATTATGAGTGTAAGCCATCAGCACTATTTTAAGGAAACACATTCAGTCTCAAATTGTCTCAAAAAATCTAAGTCACCATCAGAAAGAATGATACTGCCCCATTTGTAAGGAAATGGAAGGACTTGGAAAAAAACATATTAAGTGAAGTAAGCCAGACCCAAAGAAGCATAGGTCCCATGGTTTCCCTTATTTGTAATAATTAGTATTCATCTAGGATAATCTTAGCAGATGAGCAGAAAAGCTCAATAGCTATGAACATATGACCAGATAAGATGATGCTGAGAGAAATGAACTACAATACATGGACACAAGAGGTTTTTCTTTGTTGTTGTTCTCAATATACTATGTGATTTCTTTTTTCTTTGTGTTTTCCCCCGTATGGTGGTGTATCCTCTATTGTCATATCCTGGGTATTGCATATACATTTATCTGAACTAGGGAAAGGAGTGGGAACTACAAAATGGTGAGACAAAGCACAAAGGGGGAACCAATGCAGCAGTGATACTCACACGACATTATGTTGGAAATGATCTGTACAACTTGGTGAGTGGTGGGGGTTGAGGGGAGGGAAAAAGGGAGAAAAATGAGGGAGGGAGTAATAAGTTAGACAAGAAATGAACAAATTGTTTAAATAGGGATACAGGTGGACTCATTGCAACAATGAGACGTACAAGACTTTACATCGAAAAACGAAGGGGCTGGGGAGGGGGGACAAGAGGCGGTGGGGTGGGGGGGGAGATGGGAAGGGGAAACAAAGGAGGAGGCAACAATGCTTGATAAGAAATACACTCATTACCTTGCCCATGTGATTGTAACCCCTCTGTACAGCATTTTCACAATAAAAAAATGTAATCATTCCCTTACTTATGTAACTATAACCCCTCTGTACATCACCTTGACAATAAAATTTAAAAAAAAAGATTTCTAAGTCAGTTTTATCTGAATCTGCCGTAGTAAATACCAGAATGCTTTATATATTATTTAATTATTTTATTGCACAGATTCACATTCAATCAATTCAAATTGAATTTAACTGAATGTAACAAGTTTTTTTTAAATATTCTAATTCATAACAGGAATATTTCCATTAAAATTAGTATGGAAAGGTTTAAAAAGTCATCATAAGAAAGGAAACAACAGATCAATATCACCTATACATGTAAGTCTAATTTTTCAACAAAATGTTAGCAAATCAAATTCAGCAATTTATAAAAAGAATTATACACCACAACTAAGTGAAACTTATTTTAGTAATATAATCTTATTTCAACAATATCTTCAATCATATAAACAAGCTCTTAAAATGATACAATTTTATCAACTGATTAAATAAAGTTGTTGACATATCCTACTATTCAGCACTATTTCATGGTAAAAGGGAACTTTACTGACTTGATGAGAAAAATCTCAAAAAAAAAAAAAAAGGACAGGCGCCTGTCAAATGACATAGGAGCCCATTGAAATAGTGAAAAAATGGAGCAGCAAAATAGAATAGCATTTGATTACAATCTAGAAAATAAAATAAATATCCATGAATCTTACTGACATAGTTTAAAGAACTAATAAATTGCAAAGACCAGGTAAATCTCACATGCAGAAAAATCCCAAATAAACTGTTTAAATATGTTACACTAACAGAAGGAAACTATCACTCTGCTCCTCTTGGCTTCACACAGTAATTTCTTAACCAAGTATACAGGAAATAAAAAGAAATGGGATACGATGAATAACAGTGGGGAATGACATTTCCTACTTTATCCAGATGACAAAAAAGTTAATATCAACAGTCACAAAAATATGTAGATTGCAACAATGCTTGATAAGAAATGTACTCGTTATCTTGCCCATGTAACTCCTCTGTACAGTATTCTCACAATAAAAAAATATGTAAATTGCATGTCCTTGGATATTTGAGATTAAAATGACACTTGAAAACCATGATCTTTCTCCCCAAAACTCCTAACTTTTACCTAATAATGAGAAAACTATAAAATTCTAATAGGGCCCTCCTACAATGTACTTAATGCTCAACAACAAAAGAAAAATGTTAGAAATTATCAAAGCCAAAAAGGTACTAAAGAAACATGCCCCTAAGAAAGAAAATGGTCATTAGGTAAAACCTGAGAAAATATGAAAAAATTATGGGCCTTAGTTAATAATAGTGTATCAGTATTAGTTAACCTATGGACCATATATCAATATCAGGGAAGGAATATGGGAGGAAAAGATATAGGAATTTGGTAATTTCTTCACAATCTTAAGCTGTAAAATTGTTTTAAAAATGCTTGTTAATAAAAACTAATTTTCTGCCTAGCCAGTTAATATACTTACACTTGATGTTAACTTAGACATAGCCTGAATTTCTGTTTGAAAAAATTTTAAGAATACTCACTATATCCCAGGTTTAAAGTGAAGATCTTCCAAGTAAGTATATTATTGCTTTAGTTTCCATAATCATGTTAATCTCCTAATACCATGCTTCACCTACACATGAAGAAACAGGGCCAAAATTCCAAGACATGAAAGGAGTCAAGTTTGGTAATGATAGTTTGATAGTAATCATAGAATTATTAAGGAAAGAAATGTCAGAAATTGAAGGATAACAGTGGGAGGTAATCAGGACATATCATGAGGCTATGATTGTGAATTCAATAATGGAATGTAGGAACAGCTATACAAGCCAGAATTAAACCCCTGGCCAGACAACCCCTAGGCTTAACAATTGAATAGTCCAGGAAGATTTCAGAGTTTCAAGATGACAGATCCAGAGCAGATTAGAACAGCTTGAGTATCATTATCAACAAGAGATAAAGAATAACAGGAGATAGATCAAAGCTATTCTGCCAGGATTATGTATCGGAAAAAATTGAACTGAAGCTTGGGTATGAAAAACTTAGGGGCAAAGAAATATTTAGTAGCCTTTCCAAATTGGCTTTTTTCTTACTGAAAAGTAAGAATAGACAAACAACTTTAAAATGCTTTATTTCCCCTTTTCCTTTTGCTTATACTTTAAAATGAAACAACAAGTTTCATATTCAAAACTATTGCTATATTCCTTTGGAATGTCTGTCTAACCATGACATCTCACTTTGCAGAAAAATAAATATTCTCCATAATAGCTTTAATGGTATCATCAGTATAACACAGTTTAAATAAGAGTGACAGCTGAAACCTTTCTTTCTATTTCTGCTCTAAAAGCTCACTATATCTTATTATTCATGGTTGTTTGAGGGTTTTGTGTTTATTTTGTAAATGACATTTATAAGAGAAAATGATTGGTTTTGAAAACCATCAGTTTTGAAATTCTACCTTTATATTTTCCTTACCTTCATATATAACAGAGATGTTATCTCTGTTTAGATGATTCATGAAACAACTGGACTCAGAATCAACTGTCTTTTTTATCCCAACAGTATTAACTAATCTACTCTAGAGATTCAAATTGCCAGGCTCTTGGAAATCTTGTACTTACTATTTTGTGCCCAGACTGGGACCTACCATGGTCCAAAAAACTCGTGAGTTCTGGAGTGCAATTCAGGTTTTCTTTGTGATATTTTCCACATAATAAGTAAGGAAGCTCTTATAGGTATTTAGAATGTACTTGTGTGGTAAATAAGTAGAACAGGAACTTTTGTTTTGTTTTGTTTTTTGTGTTACACTTTTTTTGTGTGTGAAAATACTGTACAGAGGGGTTATGATTACATGGGCCAGATAATGAGTACATTTCTTATCAAGCATTGTAGCTTCCTCCTTTGTTTCCCCTTCCCATCCCTTCCCATCCTCCCCCTAACCCCCACACACAATCCTCCCCGCCCCCCCCACTAAAGTTGTAAAGTTCATTTTCGACATAACGATTTGTACTTCTCATTGTTGCAATGGGTCCACCTGTATCCCTATTTAAACGACTTGTTTTTTCCCCTTCCCCTCCGCAAATTATACCGACATCAAATACCGTGAAAGCAGGGGTTATACTGTGGGGGAGGGAAATAATCTTTTATATGTGTTAGAAACAATCGCACGAAAAAAAAACATTTGAATACATATCTTAGGGTTCATTTCCCTAACATCACCTTATCCTACCTTCTCTGCTTGACTCAGACATATACTAGACATTGCAAATAAGGGAAACCATGGGACCTATGTTTCTTTGGGTCTGGCTTACTTCACTTAATATAATTTTTTCCAAGCCTTTCCATTTCCTAACAAATGGGGAATGTCATTCTTTCTGATGGAGGCATAGAATTCCATTGTGTACATATACCACATTTGCTTGATCCATTCATCTACTGAGGGGCATCAGGGTTGGTTCCATATCTATCCATATCCATAGCTATGCTAAATAATGCTGTGATAAACATAGTCATGCTGGTAGCTTTAGTGTTGTCTTGTTTGTAAACATTTGGGTAAATGCCCAAAAGTGGGATTGCTGGGTCATGGGGGAGCTCTATGTGGAGTCTTTTCAGGAACCTCCATACTGCTTTCCAAAGTGGTTGAACAAGTTTACACTCCCACCAACAATGCAGTATGGTTCCCTTCTGTCCACATCCCCTCCAGCATCTGTTGTTGTTAGAGTTCTTGATTTTTGCCATTCTATCTGGAGTGAGGTGGTATCTCAATGTTGTTT
>NW_012267352.1:1478378-1493049 GCF_000151885.1 Dipodomys ordii
CACTTTCTAAGTTCTGTTTTGATTTCCTTTTTCAAGTTTTTAAAGTTTTCATCATAGAGGTCCTTCACTTCTTTGGTTAATTCCTAGGTATTTTAGTTTTTGTGGGGCTATTACGAATGGAGTTGCTTTCCTAATTTCAGCCACATTTTTCTCATTGTTGGCATACAGAAAAGCCATTGAGGGCTGGGAAGGTGGCTCAGTCATAGAGTGCTTGCATGAGGCCCTGGGTTCAATTCCTCAGCACCACATAAGCAGAAAAAACTGGAAGTGGCGCTGTGGCTCATATGGTAGAGCGCTAGCCACAAGTTGAAGAACTGAGGGACAGCACCCAGGCCCAAAGTTCAGGCCCCACAACCAACCAAAAATAAAAAAAGAAAGAAAGAAAGAAAAGCCATTGGTTTTTGAGGGTTAATTTTATACCCTACTTTGCCAAAGTTTTGAATCAGCTTGAGTAATTTGGGAGTGGAGTCTATGTGATTCTTTAAATACAAGATCATGTCATCTGCAAAGAGGGAGAGTTTTACTTCATCTTTCCCTATTTGGATCCCCTTTATGTTTGCATCTTGTCTTATTGCTGTAGCTAGGCATTCTAATACTAAATTGAAGAGAAGTGGAGAGAGTAGACATCCTTGTCTCATTCCTGAGTTAAGAGGAAATGGCTTTAGTTTTTCACCATTAAGTATAATGCTGGCTGTAGGTTTGATATACAGCCTTTATTGTATTGAGGAATGTTCCATGGATTCCTAATTTTTCCAGAACCTTCATCATAAAGGGGTGTTGGATCTTGTTGAATGCTTTTTCTGTATCTATTGAGATAACCACGTGGTTCTTATCCTTGCTCCTGTTGATGTGATGAATTATATTAATTGATTTGGGTATATTGAACCAGCTTTACATCCCTGAAATGAATCTTTAGAACAGGAATTTTTAAAGTAAGTCTATCAGTCTTTTTGCTCACCTAGGTCAGATGAGATAGAATGAATTAAAATATACTTGATCATTTATTTTTTACTCATAACATCAAGCTAATGAACTACTATTTTTAAGAGGAGTGAGATACTCTAACACACCTTTTGTATGTTGTTTACACTTATTTCTAGATGGTCTACATTTCTTTGTTATCTTATTTTCTGTATCCTTCTGTGCATATCACTGTTTTAAATCTATAAAGGTGCAGATATAAACAATGCTCATTGAAGAAGATTATACTGGATAGATATTAAATTATTTTAAAATACCTGTCAAAGATAGTACATTATTGTAACAAAGGGTTTTCAATATGGCATTTCATACATACCTATCTTATAATTGAGTCAGATTGACATTGTCTCTTTTCTTTCTATTTTTCTGTTTGTCCATGTAGCTTGTGGGATTAACAAAAAACTCTTTGATTGAGAAACATTATTATAGAGTGATTGGGCTTTTTTTTATTTTTTTTAATTGTGAAAATACCATACAGAGCGGTTACAATTACATGGGGAAGATAATGGGACTTTTTTTTTGTACTTGAGGAAGATTTTTTTAAAGAATCTAGTCCCAAATTGGTGATTCAGTTGTAATCATTTAAAGCATTTAAATCATTACAAAGCTGCTTCCAGAAAATTCTTTGACAAATTCTAATGCACAACCAGGTTTGGGAAAAGTCGCCCAATGTCATACGGACTGAAATACCCATCAGTCTGAATTGAGCCTGACACTCAGATCAGTGATAAAGGGGAAAATCAATATCCACTTGGGGTTAGCCTGGAGACAAAACTATGCTCCTGGGGTCAGCTACGAAGAACAAAGAAAATTCTATGACTCAGATACTGAAAGGAAAAGGATGCTCTAGAACAGTACTTGAGCTCAAGGAACAACTTGATGAAGAAGAAAACTAACAGTAACAACTAAACTATTGAACCATGTATGTATGTTTATTAGGTATTCTTTAAAATAGTTTTCTGGGATGACAGGAAACAGAACCTGATCATATGAATTGTAAGAAAACCAATACAATCTGTAGCAATAGCCTACATTTTTATGTAGTATTGCAGATAGAACTCACAGTTTCATGCTTGCCAAGCAAGAGCTCTAACATCTAAGTCACACCTCCAGTCTTTTTTTTTTTTTGCTTTTAGTTATTTTCAAGATAGGATCTTAAACATTTTCTGCTGGGTTGCTCTCCAATGGAAATCACCCTAACTATACATCTCAATGATAGTATAGGTGTTTGCCACCACCCCTGAGCAATCATCCCCAAACTTCACCTAGCCCTTGAGTCTTTCTTCCTTTTCCTCTTTCTATTCAAATAGCTTTTGCACGTCTTTTATTATAACACTTTTCTCTACTGTCTATATGGATTATGGTCAAAATTTCTTCTGTAGACTATTTTCATGGCACATTAACAGAGCGAACAGTATCTTATCACTTGCTAAACGTCTGCCTTTCTAAAACTCTTCAGTGGCTCTGGTTACTTACTGCATTTTTTTTTGAAACAGGGTCTCACTGGATGGCACAGGATTGCCTGAAATTCACAATCCTTCCACCTCAGCCTCTCAAGTGCTAGAATTATAGGTATGTGTGCAGTATGTGACCCCTCTAACAATCTCTTAGACTGACTTTTAAGGCTTCCCATTTTCTGTCTCCAAGTAGATCATAAGTGCTATGTGCCATGACTTCTTTGTGAAATCTTTAGTTGTCAGGACCATGGTTGTATAGGCTAGGAAAAGAACTATGGCAAATCACCAAAACACTATTAACCTGCATTCTAAGAGCAATGAATAGGATTGAAGAGTGGAATAAAAGAATAGAGCAGAATGGAAAAAACAGTATTCTGAAAGTATCTAAACATGCATATATGTTATAAAGTTTTAGTTCTAACTCTCAATTTTGCTCTCCGTCCAGTTATTCCTTCAAATTTCATTCTTGAGATTTCCCTGTGCTTTTCATCTTATGCCTTTCTTTGAGCATTTTCAGGACACTATTTCTGTGTAGGTAATTAGATTTTACAACGTATGAATATAAATTACATTTCTTTCCCAAAGCAATAATTCAATTCTGTGCATACATATCCCCGTTTTTTGAAATCTTTCTGACTGACAGGTGGGTTCAGAACCTTGTCACCAAGTGGCACCAATGTGCACAACAGCATGACAGGTGTAAAAGCAGTCAGAACACCATATTTCTTAGCATTTATTAGATTTTCGAAACTCCTAAGCACCCATCACTGAACAATTTTTAATTTAACATTGAATAGACCTGAATTATGAGTCATGTACTAGTGCTATTGTAGGTACTTAAAAAGATTTGTGTTGATTAAACATCCACAGAGCCATAGGACAACAAACTAATGAAACAAATGAAGACCTAAGAGGCAAATTCTTCCTGAATGCTAGAAACAGCACTGAAGCCCGTTAAAACAACTATATACTTACTAGGCTTGGTAGTCTTCTTTATCAGAGAAAGGTGAGCACATAACAAAGGGTCATGAAGAATAGCAATTTATTGTTGGTTATGTTTTACTTTTCAAAGAAAATAGTAAATTAAAGCAATGTTACATGTCTTAGCACAGGCAGCTTCTATAGCAAAAATACTAGGTTGCCTAAACTTACTTCTAAAAGTTTGGAAAAGTTCCAACCAATATTTGCTGCCTGATGTGGACCTTGTTCCTGGTTCATAGATAGCCATCTTCTTACTGTGTCCCTATATAATCAAAGAGAAAAGGGAAACTTGTGGAGTCTTCTTAATAAAGGCACGATTCCATCCTCTTAATCAAGTACTTTTTAAAGTCTCTTCCTCTTAATATATTACCTTTTGAGTTAGGACTTTATGAATCTGGGGGGGGGAACACATTCAGTGTATAAATTCCATATTAAAGAAATTTTAAACTCTTCTATGTACTTATTGATATTATTGTGTTGCTTTTGATTGGCACTTTAGATCGGCGCTTTCTTGGTTGAGCCAGAAAGAAAATGAGTGTAGTCACTGTGTTCCACATAAAATTTGAGTAATTCTAAGGAGATCACTGAAGCAGACAGAAGCTTTCTCCTACTCATCAAAATATGAAAAGACTTTTTTTCTTAAGAATTACATAGAATTATTTGATACATTAGTAGTTGTATAAGACTCCATGGCACATGCCCGCAAGACTTATATAGCAGGAGGGTATGTCTCAAAAGTATAGCATTTTGCCTAACATGTTTGAAATGCAGGGTTTGATGTCCAGAACTATAAGAGGAAAAATGTGTTTGGAGTATTGAAAATTTTAGACTAGTAAAATGCATCTTTAAAAACAACACAAAACACTGGTCATAAAAAAATGAAGAAGATACACTTCACATTGCAAGTATTGTATATACATATAATTATGTTCGTTGTCAATAAAAATGACAGTACCAATACTTAGATTACTTATTATTTCTCTTTTTTTAAAAACCTCTATGGGGCTAGGAAGGTGGCTCAGTGGTAGCATTCTTGCCTTACATGCATGAGGCCCTAGGTTCCACTCCTCAGCACCATATAAGCAGAAAAAGTGGGAAGTGGCACTGTGGCTCATGTGTCAGAGCAGTAGCCTTGAGGTGAAGAACTGAGGGACAGCCCCAAATGCAAAGTTCAAGGCCCACAACCAACAAATAGACAGATAGATAGATAAATAAATAAATAAATAACCTCTGATAACAAACCAGGCACCAGTGGCTCATGCTTATAATCCTAGTTACTCAGGAGGCTGAGATCTGAGGATCATCATGGTTCTAAACCAGCCTGGCAAAAAAGTTCATGAGATTCTTTTTTATTATTTTTTTTTTGGTTGGTCATGGGGCTTGAACTCTGGGCATAGGCACTGTCCCTCAGCTCTTCAGCTCAAGGAGAACACTTTACCACTTGAGCCACAGATCCACTTCTGGTTTTCTGGTTGTTAATTGGAGATAAGCATCTCAAGGACTTTTCTGCACAGGTTGGCTTTGAACTGAAATCCTCAGATCTCAGCCTCCTGAGAAGCTAGGATTACAGGTGTGAGCCACCAGGCCTTAGCCTATGAAATTTTTATCTCCAATTAATCACAGAAAAATCCAGAAGTGGAGCAGTGGCTCAAGTGGTACAGCACTAGCCTTAAGCATAGACGCTCACAGACAGTATCTAGGTCCAGAGTTCAAGCCCCAGGACTGGCAACAACAAAAATAAAAAACATCTTGCTTTTCATTTTACTTTATATCTCAAATGCATATCACACAGTATTCTTTGCAAAAGACATATATGCCATGCTCATGGGCATTCTGCTTCTAAAGTTCCAGGTTGAGACCAGGAATGCATCTATTTAAGCCTGCTTCTTTGTCCTGCTCAATTGCTCCTATCGCCAACCAGGTGTTTTGTGTTCAACATGGTTATAGTCCATTTCTTAAACAAATATTGTGGCAGAGGTTGCTCGTCTGCCCTTGATGTCCATAAAGTTAAATACAAAACCAATTTAATATATCTACCAGAAGAGGGTATATCTATCTCACCCATAATGGAAGGAACAATTTGCTACCTAAAGTGTGTGACTACAAAGGCACCCAAAGTTCCATGACAGCTAACTGCCACTCCCAGAGATTTGCCTAATTACCTGGTCTAGCTATTTTCCAATGAGAAGTTTTATTTATTTTGTTATCCAATCATGTTACACCTCCATGCCACATGTTATGCCAAAATATTGAGTGTTATTTTTCAGGTGGCCCAGGTAATATGCACATAGCAATTTGGGACAGTTTCCTGAAATGTACGCAATGATAATTTTTCATTTTATTAACTAATATGTTCCTTAGACCATCTTCATCAAAATTGTCAAGGCAGGTTATTCAAACTGAAGATCCAGAGTGCCTGTTTCAGATCCATTCAGTTAAAGACCCTGCATCATATTTTATATATAGGAATTTTTAACTAATCTTAGACTTCCTTATGCAACATTGCTATTATCTCATTTCATCAATAAGGCTGGAAAGAAGACAGCACTCCTGATCTTATTAGTGATTGTTAAATCCTGATTTTAAGAAAAAAGTCATTATTCAAGTTTAAAATTTTCCCATAGAGGAGAAGGGTAGACATACCTAGGGTTTACTTAGTTCATTTCTTAATTGAGAACAAGTTTTTTTCCCTGAATATCTAAGTATCAGAGATTGATCATTAGAATATCCTGAGCTGAAAATTTCATTTTTTATGTGATTTTCATTGTTTGGGTTTTCTTTTTGCTTCAGAAGTACTGAGACTTCTAAGATCTGTATAAATGTGATAAACATTTAGTATAAGAAACTGAAGGCTTTAAATACCAAAAGTTGATGACAATTGGAAGCTGTCATAATTTAGCTTGGTAAGGCAACTTTGAAGGAGCAAATTAATCTCAAAACATAAGATATAGAGAAAGGCATCAACTCATGCCTACATACTGTGTTTCTTTAAAAACTTGCTTATGAAGATATTTTCTTCTATGATATTTATCCTTGAATAGGTATGACAGTAAATAAGTACATCATTTATAACCTTAATAAATAGTTTACATAGTTTTTTTAAAGACCTGATTGTTATTTTGGTTTTTATATTATAACTTATCAAGATAAGCTGTTTTAGAGACTATAAACCTGTTAACTTTGATTTAGTAAATGCCATTCAATTTGGCTTGATAACAGAAAAAGAAAAAAAACATGAACTTACTCCTGAAGGTCTGGACATTGAATTCAAACCCTGCTTAAAAATATATAAATGTGAAATCTCCATCGGAATCACATGTTGCCTTAGAAAGACATGACCGCAAGCCCAATTCTACCACGTGAATACAGTTCTTGCATTATTTCTTATCTCTTCTCTGGTACCCTCTTGACCCTTATCTTTGGGCTCCCATTAAATTCTAATTCTCTATCTGATAAGAATGAAAAAAGAAGGGATTCAGGGGAGACCTAGAAAAAGGAGAGCCAAGGTCAATAGTTCTAAAGAAAGGCCCTTTATTTGTGTGCTTAAAAGAATAAGATGTCAGGGGGAGGAAAGCAGAAGTTTTAAGTGGGGAATAGAAAACATATTACATGCATTTAAAGTGGATGATTTGAATATAAAGAAAATCCCTTTCACTCTCAATTCTGACTTTCTCACAAGGAGGGCAGGAAACTTTAGAAGGAGCCAAGAGAGCTGTAAGGCATGAGAAATCTTTCAGCTATTCCAAGGCATTATCTATATGTAACTTGTAAAAACCAGTGCCCCTATGAGCTTGTTTTTAATTTCTAAGGCTCTGTAGGGCATTCTTTGGTCTTTTATTCCATATATTCTTTTGCTTGAATGTTTCAAAGCCACAAATAAACTCTTACTGTTCATCCTGATGAATAGTTTCATTTACCCAGGAATATGATCTTCATCTCAGACTAGATATAACATTTAATACAAAGGTCACCACTGCTATATTTCTTACAAATTATAAATTTTAATAGCTCTTCTGCCCTACTCTATACCTCTACCATCTATATAGATTACTATGAAAAGATATTTTTCTAGCAGCTTGACTATAAAAAAAACTGGAATTTGAATTTAAATGAAAGTCATTTTCCATAAGGACTCTTGTTAGTTCAATTAGTACTTATGGAAACTGTAATCTGATACTGCTCTCATGTTGCTCACTTGGGAATAGTGTTATATATACACGCACATGGAGTGTGTGTGTGTACCAGGTCTTAAACTCAGAGCAGGTCACTCTCAGCTTTTTCATTCAAGGCCTGCACTCTACCACTTAACTGACATCTCCACTTCTGGCTTTGTAGTGGTTAATTAGAGATAAGAGTCTCATGGACTTTTCTGTATTTGCTCGCTTCAAACCAGATCTGTTTCCTGAGTAGCTAGAATTAGAGATGTGAGCCATTAGTGCCCAACTTCAAATATATATATATATATATATATATATATATATATATATTTTTTTTAAATTTTATCACAATTTATACCTAAATACTTCATGTTAAGATTTCTTGTCCAGCAAAGATATGGCCAATGATTAAAATCTTGCTTGAAATAAGATGTAAAGAACATGTAAAAGAAAAACTATGGTAACCCCTCAGTATGTCACCTTGACAATAGTTTTTTTTTATAAGAGTCTAACAACACATGTTCTTGGTCCATTCATCTACTGAGGGGCATCTGGTTTGGTTCCATATCTTAGCTATGGTGAATAATGCTGCGATAAACATAGTTGTGCTGGTAGCTTTAGTATGGCCTTGTTTGTGATCATTTGGGTAAATGCCCAGAAGTGGGATTGCTGGGTCATAGGGGAGCTCTATGTGGAGTCTTCTAAGGAACCTGTGCATTGCTTTCCAGAGTGGATGAACAAGGTTACACTCTTACCAACGGTGCAGTAGGTTTCCCTTTTGGCCACATCCCCTCCAGCATCTGTTGTTTTATATATATATATATATATATATATATATATATATGCAATGGAATTCTATGCTTCCATCAGAAAGAATGACACTGCCCTATTTGTTAGGAAATGGAAAGCCTTGGAAAAAATCATATTAAGTGAAGTAAGCCAGACCAAAAGAAATAAAGGTCCCATGGCTTCCTTTATTTGCAATAATTAGTATACATCTAGGATAATCTTACCACACAAGCAGAAAACGTCATATAAAATGATGCTACAAGCATCTTTAAAGATATGTCATTGTTGTGGTGGAGGTGGGGGAGGGAGGGGATAGTATAGGAGCAAAAAAACAAAGGAAGGGGTAACAATGATCAACAAGAAATGTACTCATTACCTTATTCATGTAACTGTAACCCCTTTGCCTAGCATCTTTCCAATAAAATAATTTTTAAAAAGATTCTAATAACAACAACAAAAAGAATTATTATGATTCATGTCCTATCCTTTCTGCCAGGGCTCAGTGAGAAATTATAATATCTGTGGGGGGGAGCAAGAGGGGGAAGAATGGGATGGGAAGGAGAAACAAAGGAGGAGGCTACAATGCTTGATAAGAAATGTACTCAAAGGGCTGGGAAGGTGGCTCAGTGGTAGAGCGCTTGCCTTGCATGCCTGAGGCCCTGGGTTCAATTCCCCAGCACCACATAAGCAAAAAGAAAATAAGCCGGAAGTGGCGCTGTGGCTCAAGTGGTAGAGCGCTAGCCTTGAGCTGAAGAGCTGAGGGACAGCGCCCAGGCCCAGAGTTCAGGCCCCACTACCGGACCCCCCCCAAAAAAAAAGAAATGTACTCATTATCTTGCTCATGTAATTGTAACCCCTCTGTACAGTATTTTCACAATAAAAAAAGAAATTGTAATATCTCACATACACACACAAATGATACTTCATAAATAACTGTGAAAAAGGCTCATCTACACTGGCTCTAATTTTTTTTAACTTAAAAATGTGGAGAGCCCAGGTTGGACAGGAGGCAGTGGGGACACTAGAAATGCACACTTACTCAGCATCTACTATTGCCTCCAGCCAACATCAGCTTGAAGGAATATAGTCCTTGATTTGTGAGTTATTCTGGCTTTTGTCAGAATAGCAGCTCATCTTTGGTGTATGAAGATGACTGGGTTTGATTTTGGTTTTTGTGTCAGTTCTGAACTCTGGGCTGGGCTCTGTCCCTCAGCTCTTCAGCTCAAGGTTAGTGCTCTACCACTTGAGCCACAGAGCCACTTCTGCTATTTTTGGTATTTAATCAGAAATAAATCTCTGGGCTTTGCTGCCCAAGCTGTCTTTGAACAGGGATTCTCTAATCTTAGCCTCTTGATTAGCTAGGATTACAAACATGAGCCACCACCTGGGATCTATCCATTTTTAAATGTTGTCCACTACCTTAATTTCTACAAATTCTATCTGTAGATCAACCTAAAAACATCTGCAGGTCAGATGTAATCCACAAGTCATCAATCTGAAAACCTTAAGCTAGACTAGACCTACATCATATATATATATATATATATATATATATATATATATATATATATATATTGTACAGAGGGGTTACATTACATTAGTAAGGTAATGAGCGCATTTCCTATCAGCACTGTTACCTCCTCCTTTGTTTTTCCATTATCATCCTTTCCCTCTCCACCTCCCCAACTCCTTCCCCCTCCCCCGCCTAAGTTTTAAAGTTTGTTTTCAACATAGTATCTTGTACATCTCATTGTTACAATGGGTCAACCTATATCCTTATTTCAGCATTTTGTTATTTCCCTTCCCCTTCCCAAACTAGAAAAATGTATATAGAAGATGCAGGGTACCGGAATCAAATACAGTGAAATCTGGGGTTATAACATAGGGGAAGCACATACAAAAGAAACAAAAAAAAATCACATAGTGCATTATAAATACATTTAAAACAATAGCAAGAAAGATAAAATCATTTGTGTCCCTTAGGGTTCATTTCACTTAGCATCATCTTATCTGGTCATATGTACATAGCTTTTAAGCTTTTCTGCTTGTCCTAGACATCTATTAGTTATTGCAAATAAGGGAAACCATGGGACCTATGTTTCTTTGGGCCTGGCTTACTTCACTCAATATAGGTTTTTCCAAGTCTTTCCATTTCCTAACAAATGGGGCAATGTCATTCTTTCTGATGGAGGCATAGAATTCCATTATATATACCACATTTGACTAGAACTACTTCTTACCTTGTTTTTTACTGGCATCATTCAATTATTTGCGATTTCTGCATTTAACAGGCAGCCTGTATGACTCTTTCCCCTTTTCATCTATTTGCCCTGAAATAATCAGCCCTTCACTACTGCATTCCCCAGAAAATACCACGGGTCTTATGAAATACAGTAATCTTCACAAAATAAAATAAAATAAATTCTTTTCTTCTGATACTGGGGGAAAAGAGTCTGTGCCATGTGGTCCCCATGGATCCCTCATTCTCGATTTAATATCACCTGAGTTCTTGAGGTCCCACAAAGCAGCCTGCTCACTTCAAGAGCACTTTCATTCTTGTACACAATCCACTTTGATGAGGAGTCAAACACAATTCAGTTTACAAATCCTAAAAGGTAGTCTCCGCAGAATAGACAAGCCGCCCTGTGTGAATTCATGTCTGCTACTCATCAGATGTGCCTTTACTCCTCTGAGCACAAGCAGTTAGCAGAAAGCAAGTAAATTATACTTGTATTACATGTTCCATTTTCCTATTGTAGCTCAAATGTTTTTTTTCTAAAATTTGCTTCCTGTTTCTCTCTAACATGACCTCGGTTCCTTTCATTCCCACATCTTCCTGTCTTTTCTCCCTCGGCATTTATATATACTTCTTTTGATCCTTCAAAGTTCTCAACAAGTCATCTCAACAATAATTGGGAGTGAGGAGAAATCATTATCATTCACAATTCATGAAATTCAGCATAAACTAAAGGACAGATATAAGTTCATCCATGTGGACATACAACTCTTGTTATTCAATCTATCACTAAGAGTAGAACAGGTTACAATTGACAGAGCACTTATGAGCAATTTAAGCAAACAAAAAGCATTTGTCTCAAGTAACGAAAGAGCCAAAAGTTCATTTTCTGGCATTAGTTTAATTGTGCCGTGATGCCATGATCGGCCAGGCTCTCCCCACGCTGCTGTATCATCCTAACCGTGCGGACTTTCATCGCATGCCTGCTGCCACATGATTACAAGCTCGGCTCATCCTGCAGCTTCGGACAACAAAGGGAAAAACATGGAAAAGAACTACCAGCTGCTCTACTCTTTCATTAAAGTGGAGCTCTGAAAACCCTAAATGGTCTCTCTCTTTTTCACTTAGAATTATAAGTGCCATATGACGAAAACTAGTAACTAATACATATATGCACATATATATACATACATATATACATATATATTCTTCAATTTTATTAACAGTAGAGAGAAGAACTTAGCATTGGAAAAACAATCAACACTATTTAAATGGTAGCAAAAGCACTTCTTATTGTCCTGTAGAACATCCAATAAGATCCTTAGAAACATAAATACATGTTTATATTTGCATCTTTGATTTTTTATTATATCTTCAATACATTCATATAAAAGTATATTTATATCTTCAGTTAATATAATCATAGTTCTTAGCAGAGTGCTTTTTTTTTCTTTTTTTTGTCGGTCGTGGGGTCTGAACTCTGGACCTGGGTCCTGTCCCTCGCTCAAGGCTAGCACTCTACCACTTGAGTCACAGCTCCACTTGCGGCTTTGTCTGCTTCTGTGGTACTGAAGAATTGAACCCAGGGCCTCATGCATGCAAGGCAATCACTTTACCACTGAGCCACCATCCCTAGCAGAGTATTTTTTTTTTTTTTGTCAGTCGTGGGGCTTGAACTCTGGGCACTGTCCCTTAGCTCTTCAATCAAGGTGAGCACTCTACCACTTGAATCACAGTACACTTCTGCCTAGCAGAGTACTTTTAGGACACTTTTCTATGTTGGATAAATTCTCTATGTTGGTATTTAAATATTGTCTTTACCAATTTTTTTTGGTGGTCCCATTAAATGCTAGCTAAGTTGGTAAAGAAAAGATTTGCCTTGCAAAGGTTAAATTGGTCCCAGTCTACACATATTCTAAGGCAGTAGGGTGCAAATGTTGGACTACTTTAATATTGCACTAGTTTAAAACAAAGTGATTATTAATTCAGAATGTCAAATTCAGATATTGAAGCTGGACGTTTAATAACACCACAAGCACTAACACTTCTACTGAAATAACAAATGCTTTCATTTCAAATCCCTTACACAGCTTTATAATGTTGTAATAATGTAGTTTTGACCAAATGGAAGTAGTCAAAACCTGTGAGATTAAAAGTATAATTTAGAGACCATAAACAAGTTATAGTAGGGTCCCACATTACCAATAAAATAATACGGAGGAGTTCAAAGAAGACTTCGTTCCTGATTCATGTAAGTTTGCTATTTTCTCACTAGAAATAAATTATTTCACTCACAGGTTCCTACTCTTACTCTGCTTACCTAAATCTTCTAGGACATACACGTATAATGATCACTTCTCCTTTTCCCAATTATGCTACAGCTTTCACTTTTCTTCATTTTCATATTGCCTCTATAGTACGAACATGTCCCCCTATCCCAAACTTCCTCCCCTCTTCCCTTGTAGCTCATTTTCCCATTTGTTTCCTGTTAGGTTTCCTTGAAGTCCTCTGCAAGGTCTCTCAGAAAGCCTGCAGAAGAGAGCATGTTGTATAACCCGGGGCAGGGTGCTGTCCCTGTGCCCCTAGTAATTTGGAGCTTGGCTGCGGCATGAAAAACAAACTAAATTACTAACACACGACTTGAAGAATTTCATGCTTCCATTTGGGGTTTTGTTGATTTGTCTTAGAAGAAATTTTTAGCTGTTTACAACTTTTTCTTCCTCACATATTCGTCTTCCTTTTTTTGAGTTTGGTTTTTGTTTTTAGATATTTGATACCAAAAGATTTAAATTTCACTGGAAGTAACTGAAAAGGTTTCTAGTTTGGGGAATTGGAAAGGACCTTGAGTAAAGATGAGACCTCAACTCTCTCAGCAGATGCCGCAAATCTGGGACAAATCCAACTCATACTGTTTTGCGCTACAAAAAAAAAAAGTAAGGTATCTTTTCCAATTAAAACTATTCTTATTATATTTTAGACATATTAAGATAGCCCAAAGTTCTCTTATTAAATTATTCTCTGAAGTGTCAAAACATAAGCTGCTCTCATTTCGACTGTTATGGCATAAACTTTAAGTGCAATTCTGCACAAAGATATTGTTTTCCTTCTTTGTATTTGATCAAGACAAGGTTATAAACTACCTCTCTACTTAGCCAGTACAATATATCCCATTGAAGATAACATACGCTAGTTAGTAAAATAGTTTATAATAATATAATATAATAGTTTATAACTCTCTACAGGTAAAATAGCAGCAATTTTGAGCTTGACTTAAAAGCATTTTTGAAAAATATAGTCAGTTTGTTTGTGATATATGAATTAACTCTGTAAACTAATTGAGTACTTCCCTTACTCAGTCTCCTTCTGTAAAAACAGAGATTTTGTGTCTCACTTCGCCCTCTGAGAAGTAGTAACTGTCCTACCTTGAGCACTGGACATTTCTTGTTTAGTTCACATTTTCACATATTCACATCTTTCCTTTAGTTTCCATACTCACACCTTTTTGCTTAATTTGCATATTCACTTCCTTGGGTAATACGTGGATTCTGTTTGTATCTTGCCTAAGTAAGGAAGAAAAAGATCATGAAGAATTAAGTTTTCATGAAATAATAACAAATGCTGATGAGGATGTGGCCAAAAGGGGATGCTACTCCACTGTTGGTGGGAGTATAAACTGGTTCAACCCTCTGGAAAGCAGCATGGAGGTTTCTAAAGACTAACCCATAGAGCTCCCCTATGATCCAGCAATGCCACTCCAGGGCATTTACCCAAATAAACCCAAACAAGGCCACACTAAAGCTATCAGAACAACTATGCTCAGTGCAGTTTTACTTAGCACAGCTTAAGATTTGGAACCAACCCTGATGCCCCTCAGTAGATGAATGCATAAAGAAAATGTGGTATACATCTGTTGTTATTAGAGTTCTTGATTTTTGCCGTTCTTTCTGGGGTGAGGTGATATCTCAATGTTGTTTTGATTCGCATTTCTTTTATGGCTAGGGATGTTGAACAGTTCTTCATGTGTCTATTGGCCATCCTTCTTTCTTCTTCAGAGAAGTTTCTCTTTAAGT
>NW_012267352.1:1494799-1495393 GCF_000151885.1 Dipodomys ordii
AAAATGTGGTATACATATACAATGGAATGCTATGCTTCCATCAGAAAGAATAACATCTCCCCATTTGTAAGGAAATGGAAAGACTTGAGGGGAAAAATATATTTAGTGAAGTAAGCCAGACTCAAAGACTCCATGGTTTCTCTCATTTGTAATAATTAGTATATATCTAGGATGAACCCAGCCAAAAATCAAAATAGCCCAATAGTTATGTACATATGACCATATAAAATGATGCTCATAGAAACGAACTCAAAGATATGGAAACAAGATGGATTTTTTCTATACCTTTGTTTTTGTTTTAATGTACTGTGTAAAATTATTTTTTTCCTTTCCTTTTTCCCCCCTTTGGCTTATTCCCTGCAGTCACTGTTTTTGATTTTGGTATCCTGTGTCTTGTATATATGTTTTTCTGATTTGGGGAAGGGAAGGAGAACAACCAAATGGTGAGACCAAGGACAAAGGGTGAACCAATGCAACAGCAATACTCAAAAGACCCTATGTTATGGGGGGACCAAGATGGCGACGGGGCAGTAGGGAAACGCCACAGCTCTCTCCAACCAAAAAGAGAGTTCGAGTTCCAACGCTTAATCTCCC
>NW_012267352.1:1503818-1547449 GCF_000151885.1 Dipodomys ordii
GGGGAAAAAAAAAAAAAAAAAAAAAGACCCTATGTTAGAAATGAACTTTACCTCTGGGGGAGGAAGGGAGTCACAGGGGCAGGGAGGGAAAGTGGGAGAAAATGAGGGAGGGGGTAACAGGGTTTAACAAGAACTGTATCCATTACTTACTTACATAACTGTAACCCCTGACATCATCCATACCATAAAATAAAATATTTTTAAAAAGCAATACATTTGCATAATTAAGCCAATGGATAGTAGTAAGCACTGAAATGAAAACGTACATTACAATTCCTAAACCATACCAAATAATTTAACAGGAAAGAGAGGGAGAGAGAGAGCTAGTGAGCTATCTTTTTTGTGTAACTGGAAGTGACTTCAGAGTTAATCTGGTAGAGCCTGCTTACTTTGTCATTTTTGGAATCCAGAAAGACAAAAGCAAGCATACTGTTCCACAGCTGTCCCTCACAGGGGCCTCTGACTGGAGCCCGTGGCCCTGAGATTGTGCATAAATATTTTTCACTACCTCCTATGGACTCGATCATACATTTAGTATGATTTTTTTAAGTCAGTTGCTTTCCTTCAGAGGTAGGAAATTGAACAGGAGGAAAAAAATGATATTTAGGGTAACTTTTAACTGGAAGAATTTATATATCCATGTCAGTGTGAATAAATATCCGAAAAGTTGGTGTTTTCCAAGAATGTGTGTGATAAGTGTTCAACCCTAGTGAGAATGCTAGAATCAATATTAATGCCTGCGTGGGTTTCTGGCTTACCAAATGGAAGTCTCTCCTCAAAAACACACATGAATTTGCTGCTGATTATTATTTGACAGGACACATTTTACCTGAAGCAAAATTCAATGCTTTACTATGCCTAGCATTATGTGAAAGCTAATCAATACTTTTTGCTAAAGCTCCAGGCATGAGACAGACGCTAATCATACGCAACACTTCAGGATAGAAAATATAAAGTCAGATTTACATCTTTCTGGCCCTCCTTAAAATGATAGTAAGGTTATAATTATCAGGTGAGTCTTACTATTGAGCCATGGCCGGGGGTGGGGCGGGGGTGTTCTGCAAACTGATTATTTATCTGATAGTTTTCACACATAATGAGGTGGTCAGTGTCAGGATGGAGGTAAAAGTGACTGAACAGGATATTTTGGCCCAGAAAAGCAGAGGAAGGTTTAAAAAATAATAACGGAACCATTCAAAGGTCTAAAGTCTGGCTTTTGGCTCAACTGAACAGGTGAGAACTTGGAAGAGGAATCCTGGAAGCAGCCGACTTGCAGGCTAAGAGAACAAGTCTTGTATGTAATTAATTTCAGAGTGTATGAATTTGCTTAGAATACTTATTCCCCATCAGTCACACAATTTAGACTTATAAATCACAGGTGCAACACACCAGGATTACATTATCTTCCCCCAAATGCTTATTCAGTAACTTAAATGTTATAGAATAGTTGGTTATACATATATCTGAGAATTTCAAAACTGTGTCATTTCTCCTGATTATCTGTGTTAAAACTTGACTCTTAGAAATAGTAAAGACATTGCAGTCACACATCACAAAAAATGAAAACAGAGAGCTAGCATGCTAATGTGAAAGATGAATCCCTTCTTCGGGTTCTTCTATAGCTCGTATATTTTTAAAATGTAGATTTTATGTTGTACTTTTAATATATTACCCAGACTCAACTAACAATTTTTCTCTTCAAATAATCTATAATAAACTAAAGCAGTTATAAACATACTCCTCCCCCCTGGATTTATATGTTAAACCTAATTTCCAGTTCAATACTTTACTATGAAACCAGGCACTACAATAAAATTCTCTAGCTTTCCTTGATAAAATACTAAGGTTGCTTTTAAAAATAAAGCCAGTTTGCTGTTGTACCCTATGAATTAATGTGCCTTATAAATATGCCTTGTTAAGTGATTAATGAAATGCTTATAATTGCAAATTGTAAATTAAATTGAGACAGATGGATAGATAAATGAACCTATTTGAAATGTAGGTCCTGTTGCAGTAAACTAGGCAATACTCTGGGCTTAGTTAATAATAAATTTTCAGGTAATTTGAGTGATTTTCTGCCCGTAGCACTGATCACACCCTTGATCAGCTTCAGTCACTGAAATGAGCCATTGTCCTTTACTTCTACCCACAACACATTAACTCAAAATTGATTTTTTTCACTCCTTTTTCCAGAGTGTGTAATCAGACGATGATACTTCAGAAGAAAACCAATGTCTTCATTCTAGTTGTTTTTATTTTTCCCAGGCTGCTAACAATGATAGCTTGTGACCCAGAGCCTACAAACTCACTATAGATGCTAGTTGGATTTTATCAATATTCCTTCCTTTTGCATCCATTTTCTTAATAATCCATTTGAGACTTCAGCTCTCATCCATTTATTTACTGCACATGTAAAAAAAAAAATACTGACTACACAAAACCCTGACATGATTTTCTAAAGGAAATTCTCATCTACATGGAAGATAAGTAAACACAGAATTTAGTTAAGTGCAATGCAAAAAAAATACTGAACTGGTTATTGGAACAAAAAGAGTACAGATTAGTTAAATGGAAAGGAGAAGAGGCCATGTCAATTGGCTTTTTTAAATGAGGGGAATTTTGTCCAATGCTTCAGACCGACATAGTATTTGAGGTAAAAGGAAACAGTTGAGCAAATAACATGGAGTTTAAGTCTCTTTTTTTTCTCAGAATTTAATATCAGCCTAATTATACTCTCAAGCCTTTCAAAAGATTGAATAGTGTGAATTAAAATTACTCCAAATGTAGATACTTAGCAGAAAACAGAATTGGAATCAGAGGAATAAAAGAGAACTAATCCAAATAGAAAAGAAAAGGTCCTTTTAGAAAATATTAACTAGATAAAGCAAAAACACCTTGGTTTTAAAATGATAAATTTCATTTCAGCTTCATTATAATAAAGAGATAGATTCAAGCCAGTTACCGGTGGCTCACCCCTGAAAACTTAGCTAATCAGGAGGCTGAGATCTAAAGATGGCAGTTCAAAGCCAGCCCTGGCAGGAAAAGTCAGTGAGACTCTTATCTCCAATTAGCCACCAGAAAACCAGAAGCGGTGCTGTGGCTCAAGTGGTAGAGCACTGACCTTGAGGTGAAGAGCTGAGGGACAGGGCCCAGGCCCAGATTTCAAGCCCCACAACAGATTTTTTTTTTAAAGTGTATCTCTACACTTTTGTGGTCAATGTAATACTTTTGTGATACTTGAATTGTCATAAATGTGTCTTGCTGCTGTTGACACATGCCTACTGATGTATTTTTTGAAAAAAATCATAAGATACTGGAGGAAAAATTATAGAGAAAGTGAGGAGGATGACAAAAATTTCATCTAATTGGCAAGTGCTTTGTCCATATGGTAAAGGTAAAAACTTAGCTACAAAACTTGGATCAAGAAGACTTAATTTTGAGAGTGGACACTTCCCTGACCTTACTTTTGGAGTCCTTGTATAAAGTACTAAATCTATTTACAAAAGAGATAAATAATAATGCCAGTGATCCCAAATTCACTCAGTTGATCATAGATATATTATGCTCTCTGCCCATTTGCATATTTTTTCAATACATCTTTAAGTATTTATTTTGCCCTGCTTCCTTTGTTTTCTTTTTTTTTTTTCAATTGTGAAAATACCATACAGAGGGGTTACAATTACACGGGCAAGATAATGAGTACATTTCTTATCAAGTATTGTTGCCTCCTGCTTTGTTTCCCATTCCCATCCCTTCCCATCTCCCCCCCTCACCCTCCCCATCCCCCAGCCAAAGTTGTAAAGTTTGTTTTTCAACATATCAACTTGTACATCTCATTGTTGCAATGGGTCCAAGCTCTCATTTTCTAATAGTAAGATAGAAACATAATTTTAGTTCATTGACATGAGAGTGAATAAAGACACAGTTTTAGGGAGAAAAGAGATCATCATGATAAAGAGCTTCTAAGCAGAAGGGGAAGTGTCAGGATCTAGGAGAGGAGAAACTACCAGAAAGAAATTTCAAGAAGAAATTCAGAAAGAATTTCAAGAACATAGTATGTATGGGCAACTGCATACATTCTTTTCTACAAAGACAAAATGAGCAACTGCATAAACTATTTTCCTAAAAACAAAATACATACTGCTGATCTTTTCTTCTCCAGGAAAATATTAGTAACATTTGAGGGGGGGAAATGGGTTAATAAATAAGGTAAAGAATTCCCTTAAGGAATTATAGTAAGAACTGTAACAGGTACTGAGAAACTAATTTTCAGCAGTGAATCATTCTTGGGCCCATGAATTAATGAAAAGCAGGAGAAAAACTTGGATTGCTGCCTGTGTTTTGAATCTGTCTTTGCTTTAAGCCATTCTCTGTGTCACTTTGTAATCACCTTGGAATCTCAGAAGGGCAGAATTTATTGATGACATCTTTACAAGGAAGGATGGAGGAAACTACCCACTCCTTCACACACACACACCCCACGATGGGGCCCCTTCCACCAAGCAACAATGATTTGTCCACTCCAACACTGTTTGGGAACCTTTCCCAAAACAAGGACTTTGATAATGATCCAGTGAACATTAACTGTGACCAAGCTTAAAATTCTGGTTTCAGAACAGACAGAAAGAAGTTATCACATCTTTGACAAGACACAAGATTGACTAATGACTTTCTTTCCATTGAGATTAAACATTTAAAGGGTGCACACCATTTTGTGAGTTTTCCAACGCTGCTTGTCAATATAAGAAACAAAGACTAAGACAGGAGACAAGCAGGCACAATGAAGTCAAAAGACAGATTTAATAAAAGATAATGCAAGAGATGTATGAAAATATAAGAACAGGGCAAACTTCATATCTAAAATGATGTGAACATGTGTATGATTAACGAAGTTAATATCCTATGCAGATGGATATACTGTTACTAGTGTTGTTTGGCTAGTATGTATATGGTGGATTAAGCCAGATGGAAAATGACAATAGGTGACAGCCAAAGTGAAAAACAATAACAAACTGTAAGACAAGTGTTTTGGGAATAGTTCAGCAAAAACAGACTGTTTAAAAAAACAAAGGAGGGGGTAACAATGCTCAATAGGAAATGCACTAATTACCTTACTCATGTAACTGTAACCCCTCTGTACAGTATCTTTACAATAAATAAATAAGTATATAGATATAGATATAAACTGACTGTTTAGAATTGAAAGCTGAAACATGTTCCAAATATGAGAGACAAACATAATTAGAGAACGTAAAACTAATACTTTTGCAACGATATTTGTAATAGGATGAGCCATTTAGTCCAATCTTCCTAGAGAAGATGGTGATGAGGAAAATTTGAAAAGTAAGTAAGATTTAGTCAGAGAGATAGAAGCATACTTCAGTCAAAGAAGAGTATACAGAGAAAGGGCAGGAACTTGGAAAGAGCATTTCATTAAATTATCAAATGTAAGAGAACACTTTGTATGTCAATATCCATTCTATCTGTAAAATAGATAACAAACCTAGAAGAAAATCCCTGCATTGTTGTTTGGAAAGTTGTCCTTTCTGCCTGCTGCAAACATGGTGCATTAAAGTTGAATTTGATTTTAGAATTAGCCATATTCTTACTTTTGACCTATATGATGTCAACAGAAGTGATGCAAGGATTTGAAATGTGCTTGCCTGACAGTTACATGGACCCTTGAATTAAGAAGATCATGCCCTAACTAGACCTGTATTCCAAGAAGAATAAAAGACATCTGCAGTAGAGCCAGCCACCTACTCAACCCCATCTGAGACCAGGGAGCAGGACCAGTCAAGTGCAGCAAACATCAGTGTGGCCCAAGCTGGCAGGCAGATAGGAATGAATTTAAATTATCCTCACTTTAAACCTTTCCATTTCAGCATAGAAATTGTATAGGCTTAGTGTTATATTAGGGTTATAGGTATATAACACTGTTGAACATAGCTGCTGCTTCTTAAAGAACAAAAAAAATTGTTATTTTTTAATTTTTATTTAACATTCTTTGCAAATTTGTTTTCTTTTGCTACATAAAAACCGTCTATATAAAACATACTATTTATACTATAAGAACTTAGAAATTACAATGCTTGTTATCATAAAGTCTTTAATTCGTCTTGAGGGTTATTTTAAGTTATAGTTTTAGCACTGGCGATTGCATTTAATGGTCAAAAATGGTAGAATAAAACTTTAAGCCTTCAGAGATTTTTTTTCTCAACACATTGCTTTGATTACTGCCTTGAGAAAAGATAAAATTCAACTCTAAAGTTGAAAAGACAGTTTCAGGCACAGGAATCATTTTTTAAAAATAGATAATCCATAAAATATTCCTTATACAGATACACAGTGACAGCTGATCCTGTAAAATCCATTCCATTTGCAGCCTCCCCTTAGCATTCCCTTTAGCTGGTTTTAGGAAAGTCTGCCTGAGGGTTTTCAAGTTCATTTTCATTTGCATTTTGAGGGTGGCCAAGGCAAATTGTGCTGTCTCTTTACAGATGCAATTAAGAGAAAAGAAAAGTCAGGAAGGTCCTGGCCTTTTGGATTTTCATGAAATTTTCCATGTCTGATTTGACAATTTGAGTATCTGATTTTCTGTGATCTGTCATTTGTGAATGCTGCCTTGAATAAGAGCGAGCCATTAAACAGCTGCACAATTTGGGGAACTTTCCATAGCCCAGTCATAGAACTCCGCAGGGGATTGGTGAGGATTAAGCACAGGAAACAGACAGGCATTTTAATTTGAGGAATATTAGCATTCACAAATTGTCATATTATGGAAATCATTGACAGTGTGTGAGCTCTGCTATTGAAACAAAGACAGAAATAGGAGAAAGAAAGAAAAAAACAACTCAGAATCTCTAGGATCTCTTCAATGCCTGGAAGAAGATAGAATTGGTAGGTCTCTAGCGTGACCCTCATCTGTCAGGACACCTAAGGGGAAGACATGCCGGACTGATGGAGACACCTAGGGGAATCCCCAGAAAATTCCCAGGTCCTCCACAGCACCTTTATTCTATTAGAAGACATGTCTGTAAAGAGACTGTTATGTTCAAGTCCTGGGCAGTTAGCCAATAATCTTTCATTGTTTTAATTGAAATGAGGACATTGTGGATACACCAAGAAGTATAATAAATCCACAACACAATTCCTGATTACAGCAACTCTTACTGGAACTATTTATAGATACAAGTACCTACACAAAAACAATAACTGCAAAAGTACATGTGGGAGGGGGAATAGCAAGGAAATGAATTTAATATAGCTCAAAAATTACTTAGCAATAAAGTAATCAGGACCATCAAGCCAGCCTACTCATAAACAACCCCTCCTAAAATTTATGTTGAATGGAGTCTTGACAGAGGTGAAAGATAAAGATTACAGTGGGAAATGAGAAATGTACAGCCTATGAAATGATATTTAATATTAACAGCAAGTCTAAAAATGCTGAGACAAAAAATTAGAGAGCCTAAAGAATAAAAAGTACAGATGTAAATGGTATACAATCTGTTGATACAGTTTCAAGATTTTTTTAGGAACTCAAACACTGCCAAATGCAGTCTTTCCAGTCTTTTGAAAGCAGACTTAACCACAGTTCCCTGGGAGAGAATCTTTAGGAACAGAATTGGAGGAGTTCTCTCATATAGAGGAAGTAGATTGTAGTAGAGGGTCAAATGACAATAATTGGTCAAGAATCAACCAACAACACTTAAAGCTGCGTATAGAATTCTGAGAAGAAAAGAGAGCTGCTGTCTATCCAGCATACAAGTGAACGGAATCCTCTGAATAACTTTCCTTTCATCCCATTCTAGCACAAAACTGAGCATTATTCAGACAAAAAGTAACCAAAGACATGACACTGGCATTACTTGCAAATAGATGAAATTTGTTTCTGAACTTCACACAAAGTAAGTGCAGAAAAATTGCTTGCTTTCATTAAATCATTAGTCATTTTGCCTTCTGTCCTATTATCTTTTAACTAATCTCTTCCATTTTGGATATAAGTATCTTTGTCTCTCTTAGTCTTGTAGCCAGGGGATGTTCAAATGAACCTGAAGAGGGAGCCCTCCATAATACTAAGAATTATGTACTGAAGAGTGAAACTTTCAAGCCTGGTGCCAGTGTATCGCAGTTGTAATCCTAGCTACTCTGGAGGATGAGATCTGAGGATCATGGTAAAACCATACACACACACACACACACACACACACATACACACACACACACACATACACAACACACAAAGAGTGAACTTTCTAAGAATCAGGCATATCCTTTTCTTCCATTGATCTCCATAGTTGGGTTTCTCTGGCACTGGTATTCATTGTAGTTATTAAAAGCAGATGTTTATAACTGCCTCCTGATCGTATATGATGAAACATCAAAGCTGATAAACATATATAGGAGAAATCTAAGTAGTGCCAAGACAATCTTAGAAAATTGAGTTGAACTTTTATCGTCTAATAATTTCTGAAAAAAATAGCCGTTTCTATATCCTAGAAAAAGCATCATTTCCCACAAATTAGAATAATATATTCTTAAGCAAAACAAAAATATAGTGATTAAGGAGACAGATGTCAGTTTTCAAGAACTTTTGGAACAGTAGATAAGACTTAATATATAACCACAGCCTAATGGCAGTAAGTGTACTGGGGCAGATGTAGACTGTGTGTGGGAAAGGGGATAAAAGTGTAGAAAGAATGAAGAAGTGAAGTCCTAAGAAGGAAGGAAAGCAAAGATGCAGTTTGTGGAGGGATTTCTGCTACTGGCCCCCAGCAATTTCTCTCTGCAGGTATCTTTTCTGTACTTTACAGTTCTAGGCGCTATGCACCCAGCTCTGCCACTGCCACTATCTCGCTGTTTAGGTGTAGATTGGGCAGAGTTCACACTCCTTTGTCTTTTGCTCTTGTACACTCTAGTAGACCTTATGGTTTACTCATTGCATATACAATTCTCTGCTCAAGTTGTTACCCTTTTTTATTCCTTTTCTTTTCCTTTCTTCTTACCCTCAGTTTCTGCCCCCACAGCCAGCACTGTACCTTTGACCCCATTCTGTCTCCTATGCATAATTATTCTCCTTTTTCACATGTCTAATCCTTCCTCTACTTTCAAGAAAATATAGACTATAACAACCAAATTATCCCTCTGCCTCTTTTGATTTAAATTCCCGAGAGTTTGAAACAAACAATTATCACAGCTCAGAATACATCCAAGCACATGTCAGAGGTTGGTGGCTAGCCCATGTTACTGTGTCTCTTAAAACTCTCATCCACTCTGATTTGGAGAGACGGGTTTGTGGAGAAGAATAACCTCCAGTCTCTGCATGGGCTGCTATTTAATGGAAGCTCTAGTTACATGCTCTCACATAGATGAGACTGTGGGCTATTACTGTTATTGCTCATAACTCAAAATCTTTGCTTTTTGGGTTTTTATTCTTAAAAACATGGTGTCAGCCCCCTTGCCTTCTTACCTCTTTTGAGTCAGAATAGAAGCCCTTCCTTCTGAATCAGCTTGCCACATCAGGGTAATGATTAACAAATGAGGTTAGTTCTTTCTATAAAAGTACCATATCCAGGATCATGTGGAATTTCCATAATTGGAGAAGACATACATATTGTTCCTTGAGATAATAAATTTTGGCTGGATATAAAACAGCCGTCAACCTTAATCTTGAAGAATTCTGGCTTGGAGCCAACAACCTTATAATACCATGCCTGGTTTAATCCAGCCAGTCAGTGGGAGATATATAACCTCGGTGTTGGCTTTTTCTCTTATTTTTCAGTGTAGCTCAAATGTTTTCTAATGGAAGATAAGAATGGTTTTTAAAAATGGCCAATACATATTATTAATTCCAAATTGTCCTGGAAAGCATGCATATCACATCTTTCCTTTAAATGAAATATTTTCAAGTTCTCCAGTTACTGGAGAAGTTACTGGAGTAACTTGTTCACGTTGGTAATAAGCAGGAGGTGTTTGTCTGAACTTATCAACACAAGACTCCCCTCAACATGCTTCGAAAAACCCAATACCAACAAATACTTTAATGTTCGCAATGCCTTCTCTTTCTCCAAGCCAGTCTTTTTCTCATGAGAATTATATAAATTCAAGTCAAACTTGTTGATCTTCCATTGTTCTACATGTTTGAATAGATGTTATTTCTTCTCTTCCATCAGAAGTCTATTTTCCTTCACAACAAGTGTGTGTCGAAGCCAAAATTTTCATTTCAAAGTTAACATTTAATTTAAACTTGATAAAGCCTACCATCTTAGACAATTTGGGCTATAAATATGTGATACCATAGGCTGAGATTGTAAATAACAGAAACTTATTTCTCACAGTTCTTGGGCTGGAAGTTTCATGACATTGTGCTCATAAGGGTAGGTTCTGGTGACGGGATTTTTGTTGTATCTTCACATGATTGGAAAAGGGCTAGAGTGTTCTCACCCCATTCATACTTCACTTCCAAAATCTGTTTATCTCCCAGACTCATGTCATTACAATCATTAGCTTAAGGATTAAGATTCTAACATGGGAATTGGGGAAAAACATATTTAGTTCATATAATAGAAGAATATCAGAAGAAATATCATTTTCTGTAGATTCTTATTTATTAGACCACTTTGAAGTATATCATATTTTCCCTGGGTGTTTGGTTTGATTTATTGTGTGTGTATGTGTGCTTGTGTGTATGTGTGTGCACATGCACGCACCTGCATGTGCCCCAGTACTGGGCTTTTCATTCATAGTTGGTGTTCAATCCATAGAGCTATGCCACCTTTGTGGGCAATTGGAAAGAAGAGTTACTCACTTATGAGATCCCAGCCTTTGGAGCAGTTAGAATTATAGGTGGGAGCCACCAGAATACTGCTTGATAATTTTTATACAATTAAAGTATGCAGATTTTTTCTATCTTGCATGACTGCAAGGTAAGTCCAGTTAAAATCATGTATCTCTACCTGACAGAGATTGAAAGTTCTGAGGCTATGTTTACAGACCTCCTCACAAATCTGTTGTGGTTCTATCATATTCTACCAGACATTTCCTCCAAATCATATCTTTCCTCTATACTACCAGCCTAGAGTCTTTGAAATCACGATTTCCCAAAGGAAATGTCAGTCATATCAGTTAACAAAACTTTACTACAAATTTGTGGGCCATTGAATTTTTTTTCTTCTGAGCTCCCAAAACACATTCTAGAAACTTGTTGGTTCCTTGTAGGGGTGTTCTTGACATTATATCTGCTCTTGAGACACTGTATCTAACAACTTCCTGTATCTAATATTATTCTCTACTCCTCCTGAGCATCTGTCCTTAGAATCAAGACATAGAATATTCATAAACTGCTTTGTTAAATGGCAACTTCTTTGTGCAATTACCTAAGATAACAAACAAACAAATAAATAAATTCTAAATTAGCCTAGTTACCAAAAGAGACCACAGAGACAATGGCTAAGGCAGATGTGTTGTCTGGTTAGACAATGTCTCTGTATCAACTTTATGAAAGGCTTAAGGCACTTGATCTCAAAGAGCAATGGGCACTTCTGCAGGCTAAGAGGGTTCCAGGAATCTATAGACTCATGATTTCCTCCCTCTTTCCTCCCCCCCATGATTTTTAAATACATCAAACAAATACCTTTTAATTCTTCACTGTTAGTTCCCCAATCTTTTCAAGACATCCATAACTAGTTGGAAAATTTAATATTCTCTGAATTCTGCCATCCTTAATTTGTGAACCTGGTCCTCCTCTTTTCCTGCCTTTAGGCTGCATTAGCATATGACTTTCTTTGTGCATTTTGAAGGAATCCCTTTGAGTTCCATGTTTAACCTTTTATTGACAACTGATATTTTCAAATCATTCATTTTCTTTTTCCAAAGCACCAATTGCCCCCAGCAATTGGAAAAGGATAGGAAGGGGAAACAAAGGAGGAGGCAACAATGCTATGAACCCTAAGATATGTATTCAAATGTTTTTTTCTTTCTTGTGATTGTTTCTAACACATTTATAAGATTATTTCTTTGTTGCTTTGTATGTCCCTCCCCCACAGTATATAACCCCTGCTTTTACTGTATTTAATGTCGGTATAATTTGTGGAGGGGAAGGGGAAAAACAAATAGTTTAAATAGGGATACAGGTGAACCCATTGCAACAATGAGATGTACAAGTCATTATAGCAAAAACGAACTTTACAACTTTGGGGGGGGGGCAGGGGGGACAGGGGAGGATGGGAAGGAGAAACAAAGGAGGAGGCTACAATGCTTGATAAGAAATGTACTCATTATCTTGCCCATGTAATTGTAACCCCTTTGTACAGTATTTTCACAATAAAAAAATATTTTAAAAAATGTACTCATTATCTTGCCCATGTAATTGTAACTCCTCTGTACAGTATTTTCACAATAAAAAATATGTAAAAAAATTTAAAAAGGATCAACTCTTTTCAATAGAAAAACAATGATAATGCATTTTAAGATATTGAATGACAAATAATAATAATGCCAGTTAATGTGTAAGGATAGAATTAAGATAATTAAGGGGCTGGGAATATAGTTTAGTGGTAGAGTGCTTGCTCATATGCATAAAACTCTACGTTCGATTCCTCAGTACCATATAAACAGAAAAAGCTGCAAGTGGTGCTGTGGCTCAAGTGGTAGAGTACTAGCCTTGAGCAAAAGCAGCTCAGGGAGAGTGCTTAGGCCCTGAGTTCAATCCCCAGGACTGTCAAAAAGAAAAAAAAAAGACAATTAAGATCCATATTTTCACTTTTTGATGAACTAATTGATTTATCCATTGTTGCAAACACTACTAGCTAACAACTTATTGAGAAGTAGGATTTTATGTAATTGCAATGTATCAACCTACAAGATAGCACCAGAGAACTAGCATCTTTATACTGGAAGATCATTCAGACAAACTTTTAGCCAAGTAGTCAAACTTAAACATCACTAATAACAAGGGCGGAAAAGGTATTATCACTCTAAGCAATTGGAAGCACAACACATCATATCTGTATTATTCCTGACAAAATATTTAACTTGAAAATAACCCCAAGGAAGCGACTGAATAAATCTTATATTCCTAAAAAATGTCATAATCATATAAAACTCTCTCATTTTCTACATTTACAGACTTCACTGTAATTCTTACAGAAAAAAAAGTGTCAAAATAATATACTCATTTTTAAGCCACAAGATCCATGGGCAATCCTTGAAACACCTTCATTTGGGGTATCAATCCTTTCAGAAGTAAAGACACCTGTGTGGGATATTGTCTGAGCCAACAACTCTGATGAAATGCAAGTATATTTTAACAAATGCATATATTTATGGTCCTGTCTTTACTATTTAGGCTTTCTCTCATCTCACAAATACCCTACTAAATACACTCAGATATTGAATATATGCACATGCTCACCTATAAACCCTATAATGTATTTACATAAAATGGCTCCTAACACAATGCATTAAAAAGATGAGATATTTTTAATTTTACCATGGGAAATATATGAGGTTAATGTGCAAGAAGATAAAATAGAATCTCAACACATTCTTTTATTGGAAAAACATTCTAGCTGTTTTGTGAGAAGAAAAAAAATCTCTATAGGATTGAATTGCATCAGGATTTTTATGTAAAGCAGTTTTATTAGAAATATATCGTTCCAGACAGCAGCAAAGAGAAGAGTTTTAATCCAAAATGCTTCCAGGCTGAGTCCCTTCTGGCCAATTAATTTGATTTCAGTAATACTCTGGTTGCCTCTACCTAGAAATACCTATTAAATATAGTGCTGTGCCTTTTCAGAAGACTTTTACATTACATGAAAGCCAAAAGGTAAATCTGTGCAAAATTGAATGAAGAGTTGAAATATGATTTTTGGAATGAAAAACATATTAGCTCAAACTCTGGTAAATGAACATGTTTTTTGAAAAATTTGGGCAACAACAAACTCCAGTTATTAGTCACCAGAAACATTTGTCCTGGGAAAGCAAGACTCATCTACCCTCCTAACTTAAGGATTTTTCAATGTTGCTCTTTTATTTCATTGAAGGTTAGGAGGGATGTCAACATTTTCTGATAGCATTAGGATTAAATAAAACACATCTACTAGAAAGTATTGGAATAGGCACTTGTGTAAAGGTGAAACACACAGTCCCGGCTTTAGGACAATCTAATGTGTAATATTAGTCAGACCTTGTAAAGCAAGAAGGAATAGGAAGAATATGTCAATTCTCCAACCCAATACTTAGTCATTTAAACAACAATATAGCAATTCTCCAACCCAACATTTAGTAGGTTAGCTCACAATTCCGATGGGAAATGGCTGCTCTAGTCCCAATCTAGCTAATCTGGCCAGTGCTTCTCTTGCATGAAGCATTGGAAAGACAACATCATTCCTTCATCCCAAATGATTTTGGTCCTATGTTTTCCTATTTGGAAAATAATCCTTCGAGGTTGGTTGGAGTGACTCTGATGTGAGACTTCAAAAACAAAAAAAGACACACATCTTCAATTTAAAGAGGGCACTACCATTTTGTTAACGTATGGTTTCTGCAGTGGTTTTATTCCCATCCCGTTCAGCTAAGTTTTTCTTCCACAAATGTACAGAAAGTGTAGGATCAGAGGGTGAGACATTTTTAGTTTCCCATCATCTCAAATCTCTGTTTCTTCAAGTTAACAGTTCTGTAACCTCCAAATACAGTCTGCATCTTTCTTCCTAACTTTCTGACCCTGCTCAGTTGTCGATGGCTGATAAGCACTTGCTCCAGTGCTTATAAGAATTCAATGTATATATGAACAAAATTAAGAAAAGTGTAGTAAAGGGGGTTGAGAATATTGAAAGAGGTGATCAAGATGCTTTATATTCATGAACTGCTTTGTGAAATGGCAAGTCCTTTGCACAACTACTTAATAATTTTTATATATATGTGGTCTGCACAAACTAATGTTGAACTTCATGAAATCCTTTTGTACAGCTACAAAACTGTACAAAACTGCTTATGCAGTTCTACTTATTGATTGAAATTAACCTTCTTAGACTTCTGATTAAGGCACTTCTGCACACAGTTACTACAGCCCCATGTCCAACCAGAATTGTTAGCTTAGCATTAAAGTTCCCCACATTTGGCCCCATTTATTATCTCCACACATGGTTTCTATCATTCTACAGGGAAGAACCATGCGTTCTTACAAGCTCAACATTCTTATAAAATCTAAGACACACTTATCATTCCAGTGCATGAAATATATCTGATCTCAAAAATGCCAATAATCCTTCAACATCCGCCACATAAACTAGTTCTCATATAAAAGCTGTTTCCTAAACAGCTTAACTGGAAATCCTTTCTCTAAATTGTATTAGTGATTTTCTACATCAATATGATATTCCTTCATGTTATAAGTATTTGAATATTTTTTCTTTAAGAGGCTGTATTTCCTGGGTAGGCATGGTTGATTACACTATAATCTCAGCTACTTGGAAGGCAGAAGTTGGAAGGGTTGTGGTTTTAGGCCAGTTGGTGCAAAAGTTAGGGAGACCTCATCTTAACAAACTGAGCCTGGTGTGGCCTAGCACTCACACAGCTCTGAACAATACCCAACCCTACTACTGCCTAAAAAGAAGAGGAGAAAAGGAGATATTATATTGCCCTAAATAAAGGGTAATTCAACTTTGTTAACCACAAAATACTTCTTCAAGTAATGTTTCTTCAAGTAACAGTTCTGTATATACCAACAAAATGTATATACTAACAAAATTAAGAGATGTAAGGGAAAAGGGGTACAGGACATGCTTCTACTAATTAAAAAGCTAGAAATCTAGCATAACAAGTGGATATGTAAATCAAAAGCAAAATAGTTATAGTGATAGAAATAATGCTAAGTTCATTTATACAGAGTGGTCACTTCCAGTTGGCTAGAACAGAAACTGTAAAGTAGAGAAGTTGTTGGGCTGGGTCTTGAGAAATAATTAGGAGTTTTTCAAGAATTCCAGCAGAATTCCATTACAACGGAGGAAATAAAGCACTCAGGTTAATTTTTTTATCCATTCAGTGTGTTTATTTGTAGATTTGTAGGCACATTCTAGTTATCACAAATGAGGGAAACCATGCAACCTATATTTTGGGGGATCTGCCTTACTTCACTTAATATAATTTTTTTCCAAGTCTTTCCAGTCCCTTACAATATAAATCTTTCTGATGAATGAGCAGAATTCCATTGTTTATATAATATCACATTTTCTTGATCCATTTATCCCTGAGAAGAATACAAACAAGGCCACAATAAAGCTACCAGCACAACCATGTTTGTTGCAGCATTGTTTACCATAGCCAAAATATGGAATCAACCTAGGTGCCTCTCAGTGGATGAATAGATCAAGAAAATGCAGTCTGATTCTTTACCACAGCAGTCTGTACATTGCTGACAAGAACTCATCCAAAATGTAATATTTACTCTTTTGATTAAAATTCTTTCATATCTACCTATATTTTTATCACTACCAAGAGAGAATTATTAGTAGTGATAAAAATATAGGTAGAAACCGGGCGCTGGTAGCTCACGCCTGTAATCCTAGCTACTCAGGAGGCTGAGATCTGAGGATCGCGGTTCAAAGCCAGCCCGGGCAGGAGAGATCGTGAGACTCCTATCTCCAATAAACCACCAGAAAACCGGAAGTGGCGCTGTAGCTCAAGTGGTAGAGCGCTCGCCTTGAGCTGAAGAGCTGAGGGACAGTGCCCAGGCCCAGAGTTCAAGCCCCACGACCAACAACAAAAAAAAAATATATATATATATATAGGTAGATATGAAAGAATTTTAAGCAATTAATCACCAGAAAACCAGAAGGGAGTTCTGACTCAAAGTAGTAGATTGCTAGCCTGAAACAGATATTGCTCAGGGATAGTGCCCGGGATCCGAGTTCAAGTCCTATGACCGACAAAAAAAATCCCAAAAACCAAACAAAAACAAACAAACAAACAAAAAGTGGAGATCAGAGGCTCATGGATTTTCCTGCCTGTGCTGGCTTCAAACCATGATCCTCAGATCTTAGCCTCCTGAGTAGCTAGGATTACAGGTGTGAGCCACCAGCACTCAGCAAACATTGTGATGCTTTAATCTGAAAATGAAATTCAACATAAAAACCTAGAAGGGGTGACATTGATCAAGATGTACTCAAAAACTGATATGTTGAATTGAAACCTACTTGTATAACTACTTAAAGATAATAGATAATGATGATGATGATGATGATGATAAATATACAATCTTGAGACAGACTTTTAGTGTCTTCTATTTACAAAATAATGGGCTTCCTTTTGACATTTTTATATGTGTATTCAATGTATTTAACCATTGAATAGATGATACTAGATATAGATACTAGTAGGATACTGCAAGAACAAATGAGTGCTAGAAGAATAAGTCCACTTGCCAATTGTTAGACTTTTTTATATACCCTACAAAATGAAGCAGGTCACACTTTCATCTTTTAAGGCAGAGTCTTAAGCATGTCCATGAGAAATGAAATCCATATTATCCTCACTTCCTATAGGAGAGCAGATGCTATGAGGATATAAGGGAGGGATATGCTCTAAGGGCTATGCTATAAGGAAGGGATGTAGAATTCTGGCTACAATACTTATTGGTCCCATTACTGCCAAAATTTCTTGACATCTCCAAACTAACCTTCCTTATTTTTAGTAATATTGAAAAATATCGTAAAGCAATAATACTCAAATTGATTCTAAAGAATTCCCTTCAGGAAACAAATTAAATCATGAGGGTAGAAATATTTGGAAACCCAGAAAATGGTACTGAGAAATCTGAAGAGCTGTATATACCAAGAGGCTAAATATTCTAACAAATATCACTCTATTGGCAGTAATCAAAAGTACTTGAACATTCTCTTCCCATGTGAGCGGGTGATATTTTTTATAAACTTTACTTGAATGCTTACAGTGGATACTCAACAAACCACTGTTAAATTGAAACAAAGTAGAGAACATGCCTAAAGGGGTAACACCACGCTCCATGCAGCCTGAGATTTAATGATCTGGAAACTTCAGTATCCACAAACCCTAAACCATCAGAGAGCTTTAAGTTAATATCTGCCTTGGTCAAGTCAGCCTAAGCTACCATATAAATAAAAGTAAAATGCTAATGCCTTAACAGGGTAGACGGTTAATACAAGTGGTCCGTGTTGAAAGAGACTATCTTCCATGGGTTGACGGAAGCTACCTTGGGACTCTCATTTCTTACAGCCTCACATTTTCTTGGCAAAACTGTGCAACTTGGCTGTGTGAGAAGAGGGGAGAGTGTAATGTACACCTGGGGCAGCTGCTTTCCATCAACAGCTCAGACTAAAATTTCACGTTAAGAATTGGCAGCTCCAGGATTTTCCCAAAACCTTGTCACACAGAGCAGGAATCATGACGGGGATGACCAAGTGGGTTGGAATTCATTCCCTCCATGTTCATGCCCCCGCCATTCTGAACAGTCTCCATTTGCACCCAGCCAGTCGTGTTGTCTCCCAGTATACACCTATTCCATGTAATAGTTCCTTCACCTGCATTCAATTACTCCCCTTTCTCAAGGACCTGCAAATTCTCTCCCTTCATCAAGTATTCAAAAACATCTTAAGGTTCTCTTGGCATGAATGTCAGTATACATTATTTTTTTAACTAATTTTAGATTTACTTAAAAGTTGTTCAAATAATTCAGAGAGTATTCGTCTCTTCCTCTTTCTAATGTTAACGTTTCTAGACATTGTTGAAAGTCCTCAGGAGGGCACAAAGGTGTCAGGGCAGGGACTACAGCTGCTCTGCCTGGCTGTGTTCTTCTTGCTTACCACTGTGCTGCCCTTCCCTTCTCCCTCTCCTCCCCCCCCTCCACCCCCTAGCCCCGCAGCAGACATTCACTAAATATTTTGAATGCACGGTGGATTTACTCCAGCTCCTCCCTATTTTTTCTTCTTCTGTGTTTATTTATATTTAAATAGACCCAGGACTTTTCAACCAGAACAGGAACTAGTTTGCCTTTTTAATTTTCAAATGATAAACAAGAACCCACACCATGCAAGATAAATCTGTGCCACAATGATTTAACGTTAAAGAAATGTATCTTGCTATTAAATTTAGCACATACATGTCATTAATGTGACAGATAGTTATGATATATATGATACTTATTACACATACTAGACCAGATGGTAAGAGAGCAATCCTTAATCAGTGTCATCAAGATCATTTTTGTATAGCTAAAGTAGGACTGAGCATTTTTATTTTATTGCTGACCATGGGAAATTTTCTCTACTAAAAGAAGACCTACTATAACTGTTGCATAACCACAACTTTCTGTGCTTCCCTACGCTTCCTGTCATCTCTGAACAGATACAAGGCTAATGCTAGTGCTTCAGTGACTCAAAGCAGACCACCTCTACTCAAAACCCCTCATAATTGAATGTCTAGTTCTTTGCTCATCACATAAAATGGCTATGAACCAGATTATATCCATATTCATTGGCAGGACCTAGTAGAAATTTAAACACTTGGTTCATGGATTCTGTCATATCTTCAAAAACATAAGTGAAGGTTCTAGGTCTTGAGTGTTATACAGTAAGAATACACTTTCCTTTGAGAAAAATCCTTGGCTCTCCAGTTTTCTTTTTTTTCAGATTGGGGCTGAGTATGCAAGTATGTTAGTTTCCTCTAGCTACATACCATAAACTGGATGGATTTCAAACAATAAGCATTTGTTTCTCATCAGGAAAGATGAGTCAGGAAAGATCAGGATTGAGATGTAGACATATTCACTGTCTTCCTGTGAAGAAGTCAGAACACTGACTCCTTGCATTCCTATGTGGTGCTAAAAGAGGCAGCAAGCAAGCTTCCTGGAGCCTCCTTTATGTGGATATCAGCCCCATCCTTCATGGCTCTGTCCTCAAGACCTAATTGATTCCCAGAGGTCTCAATCTCTTAATTGTACCACCTTAGGGAGGCAGTATTTTATCATTTTAATTCAGTAATAACACTGAAGTTCAAACTACAGCAACATCATAGATTTTATGCAGCATATTATTGACATGTGTTTGTATTTTCTAACTTTATATAGACCATATCTACCATTTTTTATAAGGGATTTGAGCAATCTTAAGTTTTAGTATCTTGGGGTTTGGTAGTGTGCATGTGTGTGTGTTTGTGTGTGTGTGCGCACACACACACACATGCATGCATGCGTGCGTGCATGTCCTGGAACCAATTTCCCGTAGATACTGAGTGCCATAGTTTGAAAATGGTTTATCCCCCCTGAAACCAATGTTGAAATTTAATCCTCAAAAGGAGATAATAAATGAGAACACACCATTTGAGAACTTTAAGAAGTTATTAAGGCCCTACCACTATGTTTGAATTAATCAATTCACATAATTAATGTATTGAAGAATTAATACATCAGTAAATTTATTAAATGGATCAGAACTCCAGAATCTCCCTACCTATCATCTGAGGAAATAAACAAAAAAGACTGAATATACTTACAAAATCAAGGGTCACTGAATATGGCAACCCTAAGCCATGATCCGCAAAGCAAAACTATCAGTAGAAATAACAGAATCTACTCAATTGTTGATATAATACTCTCCTAATACCAGGAGTGTCTTGGATAGGCGAGTGAAGGGTTAATCCAGCCTGCTTTATTGCAGACTCTGTGACCTGACCATGCTCCCAAATATCCTAAATTTACCTGGAAAAGAACGAACTGTGGCCAGGTCAGTACCTCTTGACATAAACTAAGTGTATTTTTCTATTGAATATGGCAGATAGTTCCAAACAAAAGGAGGAAGGATGATGAGAGATTTCTGCTGAGTATAAACGTTATACAGAAAACATGGAAAGGAAAATAAATGGATAAAGCACATAATCCCTAGCTAATAAAGTTTTTCAAAGATGTAGGAAAGTAAATTTGCCAATTCATTTCTTAAGTTGGTACAATCTTGATAGTCAACTAAATAAGGAATGCAATTATAATATAAACCAAATCCAAATATAGCAAATTTAATATTGGAGGATATAGATATATACATGTAGATATTATAAGACTTCTAGAAAGTTTTCCAATGGTGCATATTTAATCATATTCGGTGTACCTTATGATAAGAATAAAAGAAGAAAAATACATAATCTCATGAATAAGTGCGTAAAAAGGAATGTACAGCTACATTCAAGGTCTCTTTATGATTTCAGGAAAAATAAGAAGCCTTTTGGAAAACCGAATGCAGACAATGTCCCAATTTTGGCAAAGATGACTTTACTAAATGGAGAAACTTATGGACATTTCCCTTTAATGTATGCAATCAGAAAAAGATGTTTCCTATTACTGGCATTCTTCTATGGATAAAATAAGATCCTAATTAAAGCAAAAAAATATCTTAAGGTATCAGAATTGGAAAGCAATGAATTAAAAAATTATTATATGTAATTGGTAAAGAATTCTTTTATAAAACACCCAAAGAATTAAACCATTAGGAAGCAAAGAAGGAAGGAAGGAAGGAAGGAAGGAAGGAAGGAAGGAAGGTAGGAAGGAAGGAAGGAGGGAAGGAAGGAAGGAAGGGAGGAAAGAAGGAAGGAAGGAAGGAAATGTTAATCCTAAATCTTCTTGAGAAATTCTAATTTTCATTAATGCAATAACCAATGAGAAAAATTATTTTAAAAAATAAGATACCATTCATAGCAGCAATACAAATTGTGAATGATCTAAGGATCGATCTAATATGACATTCACAGAAACCTAAAGGAGAAAAAGGTTAAACACTCCAAAATGGCCTATGTGAAAACTTGAGTTCTTTAAAGAATATTTTATATTTGTAGCTATATTGACAATATCATAAAATTACAGATTTTTCCCTAAAGTTATCAATAAATATTGCACAGTAAAAATGTCTAAAATCATTAGTATTTGGATAATTTGTTCATCCGACTCTAATATTTTTATTGAGGTATTACTCTGAGGAGCATACCCTGAACTTAAAGGGGTGGGGGTGGGATTAAGACTTCCTATGAAATATAGCAATAGGCATTAGAGGAACAACTCAGTGGCAGAGCACAGGATTAGCTTATGCATAACCCAGGCTCAGTCTTCAGCACTGCCCAACAGTGGTAGTAAATGTTCATAAGCAGAGTCCCTTTGAGATGAGGTATTTAGGGACATTTATTTCTTAGTTCAGAACTAATATAGACAATCTTCAAGATATACAGTTTGCCTATTTGAAGTTAACCAAAATATTTTTATCTTGAAGGATAAAACTGTGAGATACTCCTTAGAAAATAAATTGTCTGACCAATATTAATAGTACATCATTGTTTAAAGTATGCACATGTATGTACACTCTGTAAAGGGTACAAGAGCAGATAGAAAGTTTTAAATGTCTTTTGCCTCTGTTCTACCCTGAAAATAAGCATTCTGCTTATTTTCTTACATGTTTTATATCAAAACTCTCTAACTCTAATTTCCCAGACACTCATTAATCTGCATTAATAGTCTTTCTGAGAAACTGTAGGCATAATCAATTCTTATTTGATAAGGGTCTCTAATGCATTCAAGTGATGCAGGCTTATTGAGCAACAAACTGTTTCAAAACTATCAGCGTTTTCTAAAATCATGTCAGATGTTGATAAAGCATAATTCCTCTTATACCACAGGAATGTAATCCTCAATTTTTATCCCCTCAGAAGGTTATTAAAATAAAAGGCCTTCAAAATGCTATCTAAATACTGAAGAGAGATAACTTATTAAAACAGTATTTCTTCATAATCTGGATACTTTTCTATTTAGATAGTATAGACTATTTTTTCAATGACCTGATAGAGCCATGGAACTCTCCATTTACTCTTGTTAAATGTCCATCCACTCTAATGAAAGAGATAACTGTGGGTAACTCTGACTCCACAGCAGTGCTCTCTCAGGAAGTTGCATCCTAATTTGTTATATCTATAGAATTTCTTTGTCATTTTCCTCATTCTTTACATGAATCATTTTATTTCATCCTCACAAAAAATCCCTCCGAGTTAGAGAATGTGGCTTAGTGGTAGAATGCTTGCCTAGCACTCATGAAGCCCTAGGTTTGATTCCTCAGTACCACATAAATAGAAAAAGTGGCACTGTGGCTCAAGTGGTAGAGTACTAGCCTTGAGCAAAAGAAAAACCTCGGGGACAGTGCCCAAGCCCTGAGTTCAAGCCTCAGGACTGGCAAAAAAAAAAAAAAACACCTTTCAGACAATGAGATTCTCTATACTTCCCTGCTGTTTGTTGCATCTATTATTGGAGAAATGAGCTGAACTACCTCATGTGTAGACTTCTGGAAACAGAATCAGGCCCTGGTCTCTTGACCTATCCTTGGCAAGAACCACAATGTGGTGAATAGAAACTTCTCTGGATTAAAAACAAGTGCAAACACACAGACACAGGTGAGGCTCCAACAAACTTCTTTGTGGTTATTTAATAAATTAGCTACTCGACCTTTCATAAATTATTTATGTGAAAGTTGGTGCTACTCTTCAGTCATTAAAATGTTTGCTGTCTGACTTCTCTAAGATTGCAGTGGTTTTATTCTAACTCCTACTGTGCTTGCTCTGAGAATATCAGGATATGTGGAGGGATGGATATGAGCAAGATGCCTCCTCGCTTAGTAACTGCAAGATTTTTTGCAAGTACAGCTATCATGTGCTTCCTTGAGTCCTCTGTGCCCTGTGTGATACCTATGTAAGGAGAAGAAATAGCTTTCTTCACACATCATTAGGTTCACGGTTGAGGCCCTGAAGTAACAGACAGATTAACAATAGACAAGCATACAATTTACTTAAGTTTTACATGACACAAGAACCTCAGAAGACCAAGAAGACCTGAATAAACAGTTGTATGGTTTTTATTAGTTAATTGTACAAAGGAATTTCATTGTGATGATTTCATGTACACACATGTATATACTTTTAATGCACTTTGATCAAACCCACCTCTCTTACTTTTTCCCTTGTTTTTGGTTGGTGGTACTGGAGTTTGAACTCAGAACCATGGCAGGTAGGGGTTCTATCATTTGAGCCATTCACCCAGCTCTTTTTCACAGTCACAATTATTTTTTGAATAGAGTCTTACACTTATGTCTGGGCCAGCATGGACTGTGATCCACCCCACAAGTTTTTTGCTTTTGTAATTATTTTTTGGACAGGATTGCACACGTTTATGCCCAGACCAACATGGACCATGATCCTCCTATTTACATTTCCTTTGTATCTGGGAGATCAGGTGCATGCCAGGAATTTCTAGGATTACAGACATGAGCCACTGCCTGGCTTCTCTCCAGTTTCAGATAATTGTAATAGATTTCATTATTCATGCATACCTATGATGTATTTTGATGATACTCACCCCCATCATCCTGTTTTTTAATCTATAAATTGTTACACAAAGGGCTTTCAATCCAACATGTCAATTTATGACTACTATACATCTTGATCACTGTCCCCCATTTCTCCTAACCCTTCCCATCCCTTTCTTTTTTAATTTGAAGTTTGGTAAAGGAGTTAACAGTCATGGAGAACTTTGATTTGACAAACGTTTAATCTAATCATATTAAGTGAGAGGTGACTTACTGGTCATATTTTATATCCCTGGGTTGTTAGACCCACGGACATCCATTTCCTTACGAAGAAGGAAGGGCACCTCCCACCTGCTTCCCAGGGAAAGAGTTGGGAAAGGTTAAAGAAGGATTCTGCAGTTCTCTCTCAAACCCATTCAGCATAAAATACTTCCGGTAATGAGTTCTGAATCCTTCCCCCCAACACACACACACACACACACTTACATCACAAAGGATCACAGCACACTTATTGAAGTTAATTTCTGTCTTGTCCTGTGATTTACTGATCCAGGTGGTTTCCATGGAGGTCCCACTTGTGCCTCGCGCTCATGGGATGAGCTATTTGGTAATGCGGAAGTCAACACATTCTGCTTCTTCCCATCACCACATTAGTATACTTCACACCTAGCGTTCCTTTCTCTTTTTTCCCTACTATAAAGCTAAGCCCTGCTTCCTTCCTTCAAGATGCAGGCCAAATGTCATTTCCACGTAGGCTGTTCTGTGACTTCAACAAGGCCACATCACAGAAGCTCATCTCTCCCTGCCATAACAAGTTTGGCTGCCCTCAATTACTGCAGAGTATGACAAGATCAACGCTGTAAGAGGCTGGTCTTAGGAAAGATGATAGCACTGAAGTTGCTGAAAAGGAAGAATAAAAAGACTCTGGTTTGAGGTTTGAAATAAGATTCTGTAATGAAGATTCACTGTCCTGTGTTCAACAGGTAATTTTAGTGTCCAGAGTTTCCTTTGTGTGAGAGGTAAAAAAAAGAAATTAATTTCAGAATGGGAGACAAGAAGAATGTTACGATGTTACAAAACACTTTTTACTATCATGTACCTTCCACATGTAACATATCCACAGAGCAACACGGCTGTGGTAGGGAATATTAATTAACAAATGTTTGCTTAAAATTCTCTCTAAAACACATACTATTACCTTGAAATGATTGTTTGGGGCAATCTAATGTTTTACTTTCAATAATTCATTTTTATTCACCAACACCAGATCCTCTTGGGATAGATGGTCATTTTGTTTTGAGGCTTTGTTTTTTTATGTATAAAGTTATGGCATAACCAAAGTCAATTTCTAAAACACTATTCTTATATTTGTAAACTGTGGGTAATTTTTATCGATCATATTATATAACTATAGTTTTGACTTTGATCATTTCTTAATACATACAAGCATTAAAGAACTCTGACTTAACAGTATAAAATCAGGACTTATAAATATAAAATAGTCTCTCTTGGCCTCCAGTTTTTCAAATGGCTAAAACACTTAGCAAATTACTTCTGGACACATAATCATTAAAAGAAACATGATTCATAGAATTACTAATCTTCTTTCTGATAATTTTGATGTTTGTTTGAACAAAGAAAGCTCTGTATACTAAAGGCTGATACACAGTCTATGTATTTCTTAACTATGCATAGTTTTCTTCCTTGAAGGACTTCTGTTAAAGGATAAATAAAAAACAATTAAATGAGAAAACATGTGAATCACCTGAAAATAAAAAATTAGTAAGTAATGACACAGAAAATACAATGTATTGGGGCTGGGAAGATGGCTCAGTGGTAGAGTGCTTGCCTTGCATACATGAGGCCCTGGGTTCTATTCCTCAGCACCTTACAAGCAGAAAAAGCCTGAAGTCACGCTGTGGCTCAAGTGGTAGAGTGCTAGTAGCCTTGAGCTGAAGAGCTCAGGGACAGCGGCCAGGCCTAGAGTTCAAGCCCCATGACGGGGGGAGGGGGGGAGATTAGAAAATAAAATGTATGGTATTATGTTATAGCTATGCAAACTAAAGAACTTGAAGATTAGCTATCTGCCATTTCCCTTTTTCTTTCCAAAGTCAAACTTATCCTTGCCTTTACTGGACTCTCTACAGAGTCTACTGTAGGGAGAAAAGCAAATAAAATCTAAAATATTTTTTGTTGTTTTGTATGTCCCTCCCCGACAGTATAACTCCTGTTTTCACTGTATTTGATGTTGGTATAATTTGGGGAGTGGAAGGGAAAAAGCAAATTGCTTAAATAGGGATATGAGTTGACCCATTGCAACAATGAGATGTACAAGACGCTATGTTGAAAAACGGACTTTACAATTTAGGCAGGGGTGGGAGTGTGGGGAATGTAGTTGTAGAGGTGGGAGGGAAGGGATGGTAGGGAAAAACAAAGGAGGAAGCAACAATGCTTGATAAGAAATGAACTCATTACCTTGCTCATGTAACTGTAACCCCTCTGTACAGTATTTTCATAATAAAAAAACTTATTTTAAAAAATCTAAAACATTTTCCCCCTAGGTAGTATGGGAAAATAGCCAAAGAAGTCAAAATAGTTATTTAACAAATTATAGAAAGTGATGTTTACTCTATTTCATTTTTAGTTCTGATCCACTCTTTTGTGTTTTATAATTCCCCTGATAAATTATGTCTCAGGTATGATTTTTTTTTTTTACTGACTTAGGTCTCTAGATTTTTTTTTTTTAACTGACTTAGGTCTCTAGTTTTACTTACTGAGTTTTCTTACATGGCATGATCATTTACCTTTCGTAACAACACAAAAGAACATGTTTCCATGAAGAAGATTTGGTCTTTCCCATAACACATGTTCCATATTAATGGGTGGGCATGGGTGGAGCAGGACAAGGCTGAAAAGGTAAAAACAGGCCAGGATGGCAGCTGGCCCAGAGAGATTGACACCAACACCAAGAACAAAGAATGAGAATCTGATTTTCTTGTTGCCCAGGAAATTACTGTTACTTTGATACTGTACAGAAGGAAAGCACATTTTCCTTTACATTGTTACTTTATTTGAGAACATCTATACCTAACACGAACCAAAGATTTGGGTCTTGAAGACATAAACATTGCCAAAATATGAACCCCTACTGAAAACTGTTTGTAGAAAAAAAGGTGGATTGGGTTTGCATTTAGCATATTAAAAACTAACAGGACAGTGGTATTTTAATGTCATGAGTATAACAGTGTTAAAATACTTTTCACAAGCAAGACTTCACTCACCTTTTTTGGAGACTTTTCACAATTACATCATCCTCATTATAAGAAGTGTCTAATTTCCATGGTCCTAAAGTTAACCACGACACTTCTCCTGAGGGATTTTTCTCCTAGTAATTAGAGTTTTATTCCTTTGCATCATGTCAAATAATTTCTGTTTTTATCAGAAGACGTGGAAATAGGAGTAATGTTATGTTCCCTTGTATTTTTGCCAAACTATATACTATATTTTTCTTTACTTTAAAAAAATATTGTAAAGGTGATGGACAGAGAGGTTACAGTGACATGAATCAGGTAAGGAGTACATGTCCTTTTGATCAGTATCACCCTCTACCTTATTCTCTCCCCATTTTCCCCCTCCTGCCTTCCTTCCCCTCAAAGTTGCATAGTTCATTTCCAACGTAGTGTCTAGTGGGTTTCACTGTGCAATGGTTCACCCTTTGTCCCACCGTTTCTCTTCTTCCCCTTTCTCTCCCCAAGTCAGATAAACCTATACACAAGATAAAGGGTACAGAAACCAGAAACAGCAACAGAAGGGAATAGACCAAAGAGAAAAAGAAAGAAGAAAGGGAGACAGAAAAAAACGGCAAATGGTACAATAAATACACTCACTATCTTACTTATGTAACTGTAACCCCTCTGTACATCACTTTGACAATAAAAAAAGAAGAAGAAACTCTTGATTTCTTTTCTTGATTTCAATAAGCATCATTTTATATATGATATATATTCCTTCTTTATTTCTCCTTGTAAGAGTACATATCTTCTATTTTGTGAGTGATTTCTATTGATCTCTAAGTTCTTCTCTTCCATGACTGTTTCCAAATTTGATGTAATTAGATACCCTACCATCCTAACAGTAGCAAGCCCTAAGAAGTAGACTGGATTTGTATTTCAGAGTCCTTTAACATTACTAATCCATTAATCCATTTAACCTTCACAACTGCTCATTAGGCAGAGGTATTTCAGCAGTTTTACTGCAAAGCAGACTGAAATACAGAAGGATTAAGTAGTTTGCCTAACTTTGTTCATCTAGCAAATGGAAGAGCTAGATTTGGAAATCAAGCCTTGCTGGCTAAACAGCCCAAGTCTTAACCACATAGATCACATTGTCTCTCAATAACAGCTATAACAGCTAGCTGTTTAGGGAAATTCTGAGCTACTATTTTATCTTTTTCATGTGAGAGGCATATTTATGGAAAACCAAAAAAATATTCCAAATCAAAGTGAGTATATTTAAATGGTGTTTGCTGATGCTGTGACAATATAATTCAGCACAGATTCCTTTTCTTGCTATTTAACTCAAAACCAAAATATCAAACATCCTGTTTTCCCCATTGTCACTTCTACAATGCAAGTATTCCCAGGAATATGTTATGTTTAACCATTATTCATTACCAATATATGTATCTTTTATTGACACAAAAGAGTATGTTAGGTAACAGCAAACGCCAGCTGTTGATTGACATTCTGTTTGTCTGTATTTTCTTTTAAACCAATCCCAAGTAAGCATAAAGAGTTTCAGTAATTAAAACAGTAAAGGGGCATACTATAGCCATAACAAATGATAAACTGAAAAGTAACCAATGAAATTTCCCTAGTTATGAACTCTGCTGAAAATAACTTACTTAGAGCAGATATTAATCAATATTTATAGAGGGAAAAATGATATATCTACTAAAATTTTCATTGTATGCAACTTTGTTGCTGCTTTGGTTTATATAATGAAGTAAATCCATCTCACATGAACCCAATCCACTGTGTTTGTTTCAAGGAAAAATATATTCTCTGTCATCATCATCAGCAACATCAACATTCTCATTACCATCATTATCATCAAGAACAATAACATAGAAATAAGTATCTTACTCTAGTGCACAATACAACTCTCAGCTAAGCCCAGTCTCTTGATTTTAGAATAGATATCTGAATTCTAATTCAGTAATTTTCCAACCATCCCTAGACCCATCAAACAGAAACAAAATAATGAATTGGTTTGCACAAGACTAACATTGTTCCCTCACCATTCCCCAAACTTCCCTGCTATGTGCTGATGGTCTTGAACAGCTGGCTCTAATCCTATCTAAAGTCAGAGCAGGTAGAACTCTGACTTCCTGTCTTTTAGATCTAATTATAATTATTTTCCCACCTGATTCCTAATGTCTGCATTTTGATGAATTGAACTGATGGTTCCATTTAAGTAGCACATTCAATGGAATCCAAGTACCTTCTGCTGGCTTGGTTTTCCTGCCTGAATCTCATTCACACATAGCAAAAGGGTTCAGTATGAAAATGCACCATCACAATCTTGTCGAATGCTTTTTCTGCATCTATTGAGATACCCATGTGGTTCTTATTCTTGCTCCTGTTGATGTGATGAATAATATTAATTGATTCGCATATATTGAACCAGCTTTGCATCCCTGAAATGAACCCTGTTTGATCGTGGTGTATGATTTTTTGGATGAATTGTTGAAGGCGATTGGCCAAAATTCTGTTGAGAAGTTTTGCATCAATATTCATCGAAGAAATGGGTCTATAGTTCTCTTTCTTTGATGAGTCCCTGCCTGGTTTGGGGATGAGGGTTATGATGGCTTCATAGAATGTGTTCGGTAGTGAACTTTCTCTTTCAATTTCATTGAAGAGCTGGAGGAGTATTGGTGTGAGCTCTGCTTTGAAGGCCTTGTAAAATTCCACTGTAAAACCATCTGGTCCTGGACTTTTCTTAGCTGGGAGGTCTCTTATTGCTGTTTCTACATTGCCCCATTTGTTAGGAAATGGAAAAACTTGGAAAAAATTATATTAAGTGAAGTAAGCCAGGCCCAAAGAAACATAGGTCCCATGGTTTCCCTTATTTGCAATATCTAGTATATCTATGAGTCAAGCAGAAAAGGTCAGATAATGTGATGTCAGGAAATTGAACCCTTAGATATGTATCTTAATGTTTTTTTCTTTCATGCATGTGTTTCTAATGCACTTATAAGATTATCTCTTTGTTGCTTTGTATGTCCCTCCCCCACAGTATAACCCCTGCTTTCACTATATTTGATGTCAGTATAACTTGAGGAGGAGATGGGGAAAAACCAGTTGTTTAAAGATACAGGTGGACCTGTTGCAACAATGAGAAGTACAAGTTGTCATGTCCAAAACGAGCTTTACAACGTTGGTGCGGGGGGGGGGGGGGGGGGGGGGAGGGAGGGAAGGGGGGGAAGGAGAAAGATTGGGATTGGGGGGGAGGGGGGAGGCTGGGAAGGGATGTGAAGGGTAAACAAAAGGAGGAGGCTGCAATGCTTGGTAAGAAATGTACGCATTATCCTGCCCATGTAATTGTAACCCCTCTGTACAGTATCTTCACAAATAAAATAAAATTAAAAAAAAAAAAGAAAGAAAATGTACCATCACAAACACAGTAACAAAGCAGATGGTAGGTGGTGTCTTCTCAGAATGCCTGAACTCGGTTACCTTCTACTACCTTCTTAAATCAAAGCCCTGTTTGCCTGGGTCTCCTAATAAGTTGACATTTGAAAATCATTTTATTTTTAACATTTGATCTTTGCCATTAAGTTTGCTTAGTACATATTGTCTTCATGTAAGGCACCTTCAATTCCTTTAGAGAACTTCCTTAATACAGAAAAATAAATGTTTTGTCATCTCTTTATTAAGCACAAAATGACCAGCTGCACCCAAACACGAGCTTCACTTTTTCCTCTAGTCAGATTTGTGTTGTAAAATGTAAATTTTAAAAAATGTAAGAAAAACATACTGAGACAGAACTATCTTTATAAGCAATGTGGACTTGCCCTCTCCCTCATCCCTAATGTCAAAATCGACAATAGAAAGCTTCATGCTGGCAAGGTAATCACAGTCAGGGAGAGAATGAGCTCAACTGTGTATGTAGAAACTTGCTTGTTTTTCTTTGATTCATCTGATAGCATCACACTGGGTCAGTTTCTTGTTTATTCGGTCTTTATTGTTCCTGCTCTAGAACAATAAACATCCCTAAGTGGTTTCAGTTACAGCAGCAAAACTGTGCAAATGAACTTTGGCTTTGTTTCATTCTGAATAGAGGGATCTTATGATTTTATAAACAGTGATGATGTTTAGGAATTTTGCCAAACCTGTCCTATAAACAGTGAAGAGTCACATTTGCCAGCTCTAGGCCATTAATCACCCAACTAGCCTTCCCATGGTATGGATAAAATATTCTTAACTTTGTTCCATGGAGGTGAATGGGAATGATCACATTTTCTAGGGCTTCATCAATAATTTACAAAGTATAGGAAGTATAGGAAGGATTTTACTGATCATGTGTCCATATATTGATACCTGATTTTTTGTATGTCTTTTTCTTAATTGAAGGAAAATATTCTATTTTTTACAAAGTTAACAAACTGTTGCTTCAGCAGGGAGAGATTATACTGTAATAACAAACACTGCTCCTTCTTTTTTTTTTAATTGTGAAAATACCATACAGAGGGGTTACAATTACATGTGCAAGATAATGAGTACATTTCTTATCAAGCATTGTTGCCTCCTCCTTTGTTTCCCCTTCCCATCCCTTCCCATTTCCCGCCCCCCCAACTCCCACCCTGCTCCTTCTTAACTCAATGATTTCATAGAATAAATGTCTAATCACCTAAAAGTATAGCTTCAATATAGTCACCTTGGCAAGGTAAAAAAAATTCTGGAGAGGCCTGGGAAGATGGCTCAGTGGTAGAGCGCTTGCCTTGCATGCATGAGGCCCTGGGTTCAGTTCCTCAGCACCACATAAGCAAAAAAGAAAAAAAAAAAACAGAAGTGGCACTGTGGCTGAAGTGGTAGAGCGCTAGCCTTGAGCTGAAGGGCTGAGGGACAGCACCCAGGCCCAGAGTTCAAGCCCCACGACCGGACCAAAAAAAAAAAAAATTCTGGAGATTCCTATCTCAACAACAGAATACTCCCGAACAAATAATGCAAGCCCTACATTCAGAAAAGACAGAAAATTCAACCTTTTGTTTGCCTTAGAGTAATGACATTAGAAAGGCACTGGTTGCTTAACAGAATATGAAGGTTCAGTATTATAGAATATTCTGGAAGCCATCTCTCAGTAGATGTATTAGTCTTCTGGGAATGACATAACCAAACATCACAGGTAAGGTAACTTAAACCATAAATTTCATTCGTACACGTCTACAAGCAGCAATTCCAAGGTTACAGTATTGGCAATTTGGGTTTCTCCTGCAGCCTCTCCTCTTGGCTAACAATGACCATCTCGTAGTGTCCTCACATGGCCTTTTCCTCGTGCACATGGATGCCTGGTGTCTCTTTTCTTATAAGGACATCTGTTGGGTTGGATCGGGGCCCACCCTTGTAACCTCATTTAACCTTAATTATCTCTGTTGGCTGTATCTCCGAATATGGTGACATTCTGAAGCAAAGTAGGTTGAAACCTCAAATTATGAATTTTGTAAGAAACACAAGTCAGCCCATAACCGTGAATGAACTATCATAACCCTGTCTGTGTTTTGTTTACACTTCTGATTTATAAATTGGAAATAATTTGCAAGCAGAAATATTCCAAAGCCTATATGTGGATTTTTTTAAGTCTCCTGTGAGAAAATCTTCTTGGATTCAAGCTTATTTGGACACTGTTTTTTCTTATTGTAAAGGTGACGCACAGAGGGATTACAGTTACATGAATCAGGTAATGGGTACATTTCTTTTTGAACACAGGGACAAAGCAGGAAAAAAAAGCGAGGTGCTTCAAGGAAAACACTGAATGGGAAGTTTAGAACCTTGCCTAGATTGCTTGAATTAACTCTTTAAATCTTTTTTGCAGACTACACTATCTCAATATTTTCAAAAATAGAAAAATGAAGTGAAATTGATATTAAGAATTGAAATTTACTGTTTGTCAAACTGAAAAAAAATTCTATCAATATAGCCACTTCCTTTTAGTAAGATATTACTGATTCATTAAACCCATTGTCTAACATCTTGACTTAGCAGAATTAGGAAAAACTAGATTTATATAGAGAACACCCTAAACACACTAAAAAATGTGGTGCATTAGAAGAATGAATATTGTATTTTCACTAATCTAAACACATAAAAATGCATGATTTTATGCAGTCAGTTGATTTTGAGTCAGTTATCTTTGCCAAATTTCAATTTTGTTATGTGCATTAAAAAACACTTTTAAGTCAGGTTCTGGTGGCTCATACCTATAATCCTCATTACTTAGGAGGCTGAGATTTGAGGATTGCAGTTCCAAGCCAGCCCGGGCAGGAAAATCCATGAGATTCTTACCGCCCATAAACTACTCAGGAAAAGCTGGAAGTGGTACTGTGGTTTAAGCGATAAAGCACAGACTTTGAGCACAAAGAGACTCAGGTCCATGCCCAGGACCAGCAAAAAAAAAAAAAAAAAGCTTTAATGGATCACAGCCTTTAATGGATGATAATATTTGGAAATGAGTTGTAAATAGACAACCATATAAAAGACAACTTCAGAAGATAAAGATCCGAACGTTATGAAAATGGAATATTACATAATACTGTCAGGAGTGGTATGCTATCCAACAGAAAAAGGCAGTTAATTTTTGTAAGAGTCATTTATACTCTCCTCTGCTGTAGATATATAAACAAATTTAATATGTCAATTCAGATTTCTTTCACTGGACCCTTTATTAAATCATAGAGATATATTTCAGCTAGTACAAATCATGGAAGTCACTTAATACAGGGACAAGTGCTGATCATATTACAACTAATCAATTCAAAAAAATAAAATTAATCATTTCAAAATATATGTGTAACAAGGCTGCATAACTTTAAAAGCTCTCCTTAACTGTATGCATGTTACTGCTGACAAAACAATGTTGCTAAGAGGAATCCTGCAGAAATTGTAAATGCTATTTAAGAAATAGGAAATAGCCAGGTGCCTGTGGCTCATGTCTGCAATCCTAGCTAATCAGGAGTTTGAGATGTGAAGATGGCAGTTCAAAGCCAGCCTGGACAGGAAAGTCTATGAGACTCTTATCTCTAATTAACTATAAGAAAACCGGAAGTAGAACTGTGGCGCAAAGTGGTAAAGTGCTTGCTTTGAGGAAAAATGCTCACGGACAGTACCCAGGCCCTGAGTTCAAGCCCAGCAGAAGAAAGAGGAGGAGGGGAAGGAGGAAGATGAGGGAGGAGGTGGAGGAGGGAGAGGAGAAAGAAGAGGAAGAAGAAGAAGAAAGAAATAGGAAATCATTTGTAGAGTGCAATGCACATTACAGGACAGTTTATGTTACTGAACTGAGATTGTATAACATGTATAAATATGAGACTACTAAATTTATGAACTGTAGTTTTTAAGTTCTTCAGTACATTCACCCATTGATTGCATTTATTTAATTACATTAGACAAGATTAAAAAGGCTGAATCACAGACCATTCTAGAAATAACTTATACCAGGATTATAATTCTAAAACCATAATGCTAGGACTTATTTTATTAAGCAAAATAATGTATCTGTTAAAGAAAAAAAATTTGTTGCAAAGATATTTAGAAAATAACAGCTTCCTATTGGTGTTGTAACATTTTGCCACAAACATTTTAACTTAAAACAAAATACTTTATTATCTTACAGTTCTCGAAGTCAAAATTTGAAAATCAGTTTTATTCAAGGTGTCAGTAGGTATCAGTAGGTGGCAGAATGTACTTCCTAGACAGGCACTGGTGGCTCATGTAATCCAAGCTACTCAGAAAGCTGAGATCTGCAAATCACAGTTAGAAGCCAGCCCCCAGGAGACTCTAATCTTCAATTAACTACCAGAAAGCCAGAAATGGAGCTGTGGCTCAAAGTGGTAGAGCACTAGCCTTGAGCAAAAAGAGCTCAGGACCAGCACCCAGGTCCTGAGTGCCTGAGTTCAAGCTCTACGACTAACAAAAATAAAATAAAAAAGAAAAGAAAAAGCATTTCCTTCTTGAGGCTCTAGAAGACAGTTTTATTCTTCCTTCTTACATTCCTCAGTTCTTAGGTCTTTCTGTATTGATAAAATTCAGTAGCCTACCACGTGATCTCTATCTTCTAATTTCACTTTGCGTCTTATTTCTCTTACTGCACTCTTCTGTCACCCCTTTGCAAGAAACCTTTTGGGATTATACTGGAGCCACCTAGATAACTGGGATATTCCCAAGGTCAAGATCCTTAATTTAATAACGTATGCAAAATCTCTTTTAAGATACCATATTAAAATATACCAGTTGGTTAATTGGAGAGTTAAGTCCTAGAGTTAGGACTGGTCGATATTCTAAGTGTCTTGTTTGAATGCAGCTTTTTCTAATTTCACCTTTTCTAAGATGTAGTTCTCAGCATAACTACAGGAAAGCCACATCTTAAGGAAGTAATTGGAATAGGCAAGGATCTGTTCTTGTCTATGGTAGAATAAGATTTTTCTATGATACTTTAGCCCATAGACTCCCACTCCTCCCCACTCCCTCATGTATAATCCTAGCTACTCAGAAGGCTGAGATCTGAGGATCTTGGTTCAAAGCCGGACTAGGCAAGAAAGTCCGTGAGACTCTTATCTCCAATAAACCACCAAAAAACTGGAAGTGGTGCTGTAGCTCAAGTGGTAGAGTGCTACCCTTGAGCTGAAGAGCTGAGGGACAAGGTCCAAGCCCAGAGTTCAAGCCACACAGCCAAAAGAAAAAGAAAAAAAGAGTTTATCTGTGGGAGCATTTCTAACATTCTTGCTAGGATCAATGTAAACAAATAATATGTGAGGTATAATATATGAATTGTATAACTTTGGTGATTCTACGTAAGAATTAAAGTCTTTAATTTGTATTAATACTGGTATTGCATGAGATAAAGTTGACTAATAAAACTATAAAGTTCATTTAATGCTAAATAAAATGCTATCAGTTGGAAAGATGAAGGAAAGAATAGCACTTGTATTCTATATTTTACTTACTCTAATAGGACTTTCTGTGTTTGAACATGGGGGAGGGAGCTTAAATTCTTGGTTTAGACGAGGCCACAATAGTTACATTAATACCCTGCACACCTACTAGCTGACTAGATTAAAGGTAAGATAATTGGTACAGAATTGAGTTGCATTAAAATTAAAACCTTTGAGAAAATTCAATTACATTTTGTTGTCCTCGCCTAAAGGCTGCTCAGTTACAAATATTCATTGCATCTTGCAACTCTCAAAGCTTTCTTTGTTCTGCCAGAACTTACAACTCAATAATATGCCTCTTTCTATACATGAAAATATATGTCCTTTACTCCTCATGTTACCTGGACCCTGTCCCCTTTGGTTGCATATTCTCAAACTGCAGATTCCCCTCTCTCATATTAAAATAAGAGGCTGGTGTGAGAAGAACTCTGAACTCCCTGTGCAATTGCTTGAATAAATCTTTTGTGGCCTTAATTATAGGTAATACCATGTTAAATTTAACTCCAACAGATGTTCCCCATAAAAATGTGATAGCACAATCATTTTAATGGATATGTTGAAATTCAAAACAGTGTCTTGATAGAAATTACACACTCCTAAAAGCTGATCGTACTTTATAAGCTCACACAGAGTTTTACTGGAGCTATTTTTAATTGTTGGTGGTAGGCACAATGCTATATGGATTTCATTCTCAGAGCATCGACTTCACAGAAGCTCAAGTATTTTGTATCTCAAATCAGTGGTACAAACCAGGTTTTCCTGTATTTCAAGAGATCACCAAAGGTGTATCAAAGACTGTAGTGTAGAACAGGATCTTTTTCTACTCCACTACTCCGGCTATAGCAGCTCTCCATATTAACTACACTCTTACACATATATTTTAGTTTGAAACCATTGTGAAGATTACAGAAAAATATTGTGAGTAACTACAAATTTCTCCCTATCACTCCACAGAAGAATCTGTTACTTAAAAGACAAAAACAAGCCGAGATCTGAGGATCATGGTTCCAAGCCAGCCTGGAGAAGGAAAGTCTGTGATTCTTTTCTACAAGTAATTACCAAAAGAAAGCCGGAAGTAGAGATGTGGCTCAGGGTGGTAGAGTGCTAGCCTGAGCAAAAGAACACAAGAACAGCACCTAGACCCTGAGTTCAAGCCCCAAGACAAAAAAAGAAGATAATACATGAATTTTTTAAGAAATTCTCTACTGAGAGGAATGTCTTGTGTTCAAGGACATGATGATTCTCTTCCTAGCTTCAGCTTTTCATATAATTAATTTATTGAATTAAATTAGGATTGTTAGGTCAAATGCTAATGAAAAATGTAAAACTTAGGATCATTTTACAGGACTTATAGGGATTATATTATTATTCTATTTCACCTCTCCCATTCTACTAAATGGATTATGCATCCCATTACAATTGTTTACTGTGCCTTTTTCAAGAGTATGTATTCCTATCCCATTGATAATGGGTTTAGCTATGTGTCTTGGGTTTAGATATGTGCTTGGCATACCAGAAGGTGTCACCTATCTCATACCTAAATAAAAGCTATAGGAGTCATTTTGATGATTCCTTGTCCCTAATGCTACTATTTTTTCCTCTGATATATAACTTCAGGTCCCAATGAGAGCTTTACCCTCAGGTTATATTGCAGAAGGAAAAGACCCACCCAACAATGTGGAATTTGGTAGCTACCAGACTACTGAAGTAACATTTACCCAGTAGTCATGGTATCTACCATAGCCAATAGGAAAAGAAATGCACATGCATACATGCACATACATGTGCAGAGGCCAGGGGATAAAGCATCATTTTTGTAAACTACAAAGGCCTAAGGGGTTTTTTTGCCTACTAATACATGGCAAATACTGCTTGTGTAGCTGCATGTCTTCATATCTGTTCTGTCTCCATGCAGTTGTGCTATTCTGATGGGTTCCAAACTTTGATTCTGTTGGTGAAGACTGATTATGCCACATGTACATCAGTAGGGCATTATATGTTTATTACTTAAATAATGAAACTTTGGGGGAGAGTATGTTAGTTCAAATGTACCTTGAGGACAATGAAAGGAGATGGTCTCGGGATATTCAGTGGTGTCTAAGAGGTAGGGCTGGAGTAAAGGTGCTGACACGGACAGAATTTTCTGTGCCTGAGCATCCATAGCTCCAAAGGGGGAAATTGGGCCTTCTTTATTAGCTTTCCTAGACATGGAGAAGGAGGAAAAGAATGGAGGAAATGATGCATAACAGCTGCCAAATATTACAACATGCGTCAGTCCATTATTGCACATGCTTTTGCAATGTGACTCTGAGGCCCTTCTCATCCTGAGGAAAGCTACTTCTCCAACCCTTGAATTGGGGTTGCACTTGTGAAATTTTATAGCCAATCCAATTTAGCAAAAAGGATTTTGCAAATTCTAAGCCTTGATCTGAAAAGCTTTTGCATGTTTCCTCTCCAGACCTTGCCACCACATGTAGACAAATAGCTCTTGCCTGCTGAGTAAGAACAAGAATATTTGTATCCCAGTTTAGAGGCCTCAGACAGATTTAAAAAAAAAAAAGTTCAGCCAAGATCAACAGAGCTACCTTCCCAACTCACAGCTATTCACAAATATATGACTAACACTAGCTGAGACTTGAAGAACTTAGCCGCTTGACTTTCCCACAGCAGGTAAGACTCTCATCTGTGTGCTGTGCTTTTATCAAACTTTGCCTGAGGGATCATGGGAGCACCTTGCAAGTATTTCATACCCTGGGTGTAACTTAACTTCTGGAGCACAAATATTACAAAACATCCACTTCTGTGTGGAATGAAGACACAGCCCAGATTGTTCTGGAAAATTCTTATCTAAGGATGCTGAAGTTTTGATAGCTTCTGTCTAAGAATTTTAAGCAGGAGAGAGATAAGCTGGACTATCAAGATCATCCAAAAATGTCCCCCAATAATGAGAATTTTTTAAGTAGCAAAAAAAGAGTTAGAAGGATTGGTGAAATAACTAAGTTATAGATGAAATGTTCAGGAAAGTTCATTCTGAATGGTAATATTATAAGATCAAAAGTCTATAGCCAGGTGCTAATGTCTCATGCCTGTAATTCTACCTAATCAGGAAGCTGGGATCTGAGGACTGCAGTCTGAAGCCAGCCAGCCTGGGCAGGAAAGTGCCCCTGGGACTCTTATCTCCAATTAATCACTCAAAAAACAGACAAGTGGCACTGTGGCTCAAGTGGTAGAGTGCAAACCTTCAGCACAGAAAGGCTTAGGGACGCGCCCAGGCCCTGAGTACAAATCCCACAACCAAACACAACAACAACAAAAAGTCTGTAGAAAGAATTTGTGTTATCTCAGGAAAGATAATTGGGGGGTTGGAGGTGCAAAGGGCCCTGAGATATAGCTGTATATGTAAAAGAAGGCAAAAATGCCACTTTTCAAAGTGCGAGTAAAAAGAAGAGAGAAGACAAAAGAATGACTGGAAACTAAATGACCATAGTACATTTCTTTACTTTTAGTACAAGTGAGATAAAAAGCAGTGGTAAGGAATTGTATGAAACTGAAGAGCTTCTGCATGGCAAAGGACATAGCTAGTAAGATCAATAGAAAGCCCATGGACTGGGAGAAGATCTTCACAAGCCATACATCGGACAAGGGTCCCATATCTAAAATATATTTAGAACTCAAAAAATAAACACCCCCAACAACAAATCCTCAAAGAAACAACTGCCCAATAAATAAGTGGGCTAAAGACTTAAAGAGAAACTTCTCTGAAGAAGAAAGAAGGATGGCCAATAGACACATGAAGAAATGCTCAGCCTCTCTAGCCATAAAAGAAATGCAAATCAAAACAACATTGAGATACCATCTCATCCCAGTTAGAATGGCTAGAATCAAGAACGCTAACAACAACAGATGCTGGAGGGGATGTGGCCAGAAGAGAACCCTACTACATTGTTGGTGGGAGTGTAAACTTGTTCAACCACTTTGGAAAGTAGTATGGAGGTTCCTCAAAAGACTCCACATGACCCAGCAATCCCACTTTTGGGCATTTACCCAAATGATCACAAACAAGATCACACTAAAGCTACCAGCACAACTATGTTTATTGCAGCATTATTTATCATAGCTAAGATATGGAACCAACCCAGATGTCCCTCAGTAGATGAATGGATCAAGAAAATGTGATATATATATGAATATATATATATCACATATGAATATTATATATATGAATTCTGTGCCTCCATCAGCAAGAACAAAATCACCCCATTTGTTAGGAAATGGAAAGACTTGGAAAAAATTATATTAAGTGAAGTAAGCCAGGCCCAAAGGAACATAGGTCCTGTGGTTTCCCTTATTTACAATAACTAGTCTAGGACAAGCAGAAAAGGCCAAAAGCTATTATATACATATGACCATATAAGATTATGTTAAGTGAAATGAACCCCAAGACAGTGTTTTTTTTTCTTGCTTGCTATTGTTTTTAACATACTTATAATGTACTATGTATTCTTTTGTTTCTTTTGTATGTTCTTCCCCCATGGGAAACCCCTGTTTTCACTGTATTTGATTCCGGTGTCCTGCAACTTGTATATACATTTTTATAATTTGGAGAGGGAAAGGGATTAACAAAATGCTTAAAAAGCAAAGGAGGAGGCAACAATGCTGGATAAGAAATATACTCATTACCTTGCTCATGTAACTCTAACCCCTTTGTACAGTATTTTCACAATAAAGAAAACTTAATTAAAATTTTAAAATGCTTAACTAATGATACAGGTTGACCAATTATAACAGTGAGATGTACAGACACTATGTTGAAAACTAACTTTATAATTTCAGATGGGGGGTTAGGGAGGGAGGAGTTGGGGAGGTAGGAAGGGAAAGGATGGTATGGGAAACACAAAGGAGGAAATACCAATGCTCATTACCCTACTCATGTAACTGTAACCCCTCTGTACAATAAAAGGTAAATGAAAAAAATAGTGGTAAGACTTTATCTGACCTATATTTAACAAAACCATCTCAGCTTCTTTGATCATCTGTAGAGAGGCAGATACAAAATCAGGAAGACCAGAAGAGTGGTGTCACACTTACCCAGCAAACAGATGATGGTAACCTGAAGATAGTAGCGTGGAAGTGATCAGAGTAACTAGATTCCACATGCATTTTTGAAGAAAAAACTAACAAAGTTCGCTAAAGGCCTGGATTGTGAGATATGAGAGAAAGGAAGCGTTTAAAACTGGAGTGATTCACTGAAGTAGAAAAAAATGCAACAGAAAAGGCTTAGTGGGGAATTATCTGGAGCTCTTATCTTGAACAAACTGAAGTTTAAGGCGCTTACCAATCATCCAAGTAGAAATCTAAATATGGAGTTGTGAAGGGTTGGAATGAATATAAATTTAGGAAGTTAAGGAAGAACCAACAGTAGACATGGCAACAACAGCCACCCAGGTAAGCGGAGAGCAAGTGAGAGTCACTGTGAAATCCAAGTCAGGAAACAGGATTGGGGGAGAATAATGACAGATACTCTGGATATGTCAAGACCAAAGGAGAGTGGACTCAGCCACATGTACGAATGGATTGGTGGCTGAGGGTGAGTGGTTGAAAGCCTCCTGTTAGGGAGAAATTGGGGAAAGAAAGTGAAGACACCTTTTCCAAGAAGCTTTTCTTTAAAAAGAAGAAAAATGGGACACATTTGGATGGACAAGTAAACTCAAGAGAATAGTATACTTGAATACTGATGGCTATAAGGGGGACACTAATGTGAAAAAAAATACTAAGGCTGAGGATGCAAGAAAGTACAGCCATGTTCTTGACTAGACAAAAGGAAATGAGAGTTAGTAGATGGATCGGCCTTCTCTAGCAGCCCACACAGCAGAAAAGACGTTCTAGTAAAAAGAACTTACACAAGCAACGTTGTCAATGGAGTGTTCTGGGAAAATATTCTTTTCCCTTTTCTCAATGTAATTAGGAGAAAATTTATAAACTGAGGTTGAAGCCAAAGAAGAGATTATTGGATGCTATAAAGGGAAAGATAAGGCATGAGAGAGATACTCAGCAGGTGTAGAACGTGACAATTAAAAAAAATTACAAATGGGATGCTGGTGGTTCACACCTTTAACTCTAGCTACAAGAAGCTGAGATCTGAGGATCATGGTTCAAAGCCAGCCCAGCCAGGAAAGTCTATGAGACTCTTTTCTCTTTTTTAACTCTGGGCCTTGGCACTGTCCCTCAGCTCTTCAGCTCAAGGCGAGCACTCTATCTCTTGAGCCACAGGCCACTTCCGGTTTTCTGAGTGGTTTATTGGAGATAAAAGTCTCACAGACTTTCCTGCCCTGGCTGGCTTTGAACCTCAATCCTCAGATCTCAGCCTCCTGAGTAGCTAGGATCACAGGTGTGAGCCACTGGCGCCTGGCCCATGAGACTCTTATCTCCAATTAACCACCAAAAAAAAACTGGAAGTGGTGCTATGGCTCAAGTGGTAGAGCCCTTGCCTGCACACTGAAGAGTTGTGGGACAGTGCCCAGTCCCAGAGTTCAAGCCCCACAACTGACAAAAAAAAATTCCAATAACTAAGATACATGTGCCTCTACTCCCAGCTAATTGGAAAGTAGAGATATCAGAAGAATCATAGGTTGAAGCCAGCCCAGGCAATAGTTTAGCGAGATCCCATGTCAACCAACAATTAAGTATGGTAGTTTACACCTGTAATCCCAGATATAGGAAAAGCATAGGTAGGAGAATTGGATTCCAAAGCTGTCTCTAAGCAAAAATGTGAGATTCAATCTGAAGAATAACTGAAGCAAAAAGAAAATGAAACTGGAGACATGGCTCAAGTGGTAGAGTCTCTGCCTAGCAAGGCCCTGAGTTCAAATTCTAATACTTCCAGAGAGAGAAAGAAGATAAAAGGAAGGAGAAAATGATGGGAGAAAGAAGAGAAAGAGAAGAGAAGGAAAAAGAAAGAAAAGAGCAAGGAAAAGAAGGAAGGAAGGAAGGAAGAAAAGAAGGAAGGAAGGAAGGAAGAAAAGAAGGAAGGAAGGAAGGAAGGAAGGAAGGAAGGAAGGAAGGAAGGA
>NW_012267352.1:1547499-1564512 GCF_000151885.1 Dipodomys ordii
GAAGGAAGGAAGGAAGGAAGGAAGGAAGGAAGGAAGGAAGGAAGGAAGGAAGGAAGGGAGGAAGGAAGGGAGGAAAAGAAAAAGGAAAAAGTCTTCCATATATCAACTTCATGGAAATAAACTACAAATTTTCATAATTTCTTTCATATCTACTTTCTAGCTCATCTGCAATAGAAATTTACCTGGGTAATTTTTCAGGCAAAACTAAGGATGCAGCAGTAATTTTGTAACTGCAACTCATTTTCATTTACCTGCTGTTTCTTCTCACTGGCATAAAGCACAGGCCAGATCTTCAACTGTTCCACTTCCTTCTGGAATGTCCCTTAATGAGGGCCAAGTGTGTTTGTTAACCTCTCTAAAAAAGAGTGCTGACATTCCTCTAAAAAAAAAAAATCACTGTTCTCTATCCGCCGGCTGCTGCCCTGTTGCTCCGCTCAGACTGAAATTAGGGTAGGTAAGGAAAAGCTCTTCCAAAGCTATCAATTTCAGACTTGTTTGGTGCCTGAGAGCTAAGGGCTTCCTTAGCAGACCCAGAAGTTTGGAGCTCCAAACACTGAGAGCTAGGAGCATATTGCTCCAGGCTTCTGAAGCCAAAACTTGTGGCCCTAGGCACTCAAAGTGGGGGGTTATTTCTTTGAGCTTTAACCACAGTAGCCCCAGCACTTGGGATTTTGCATCTATTACAATCCTTGATGGTACTGGATAGCAGCAAATAGCAAGGTACAGTGCCTTCTGGTGTTACCACTTGTCTATAAGGCTTTGGTGTCTGAACTTTGGGCCTCTAAAGTTTGCAGCTCTCTTGACCTCTTTCAGTAACTTAGGCAGAAACTTTTTCATCTCATCGTTTTTACACTAGACACACTGTAGAACTTGTTAGCTGTCCTCTCATCACTACTGCCTGCCATTGTTGCAACTGCTAGGGTGGTGGCTGCTACTGTCTCAGCACCTGCTGCTGCTTCTGCCATTGTTTCCAGCCCAAACCACTCGACCAAGGATCAAGAGTAAGTCAAAAACTGATCACTCAAGGAAGAATTTTCTGGAGCCTAATGTTGTAACACCAGAATGTGTCTCTTGGCTGGCTCCCAAAGGGCGCTGGATAGCCTGCGTATATAGCCAGAAATGGAGTGTCACAAAACTGTGCCAATCACAGCAGTCCTTTATGAAAATGATGGAGTGTGTTTGCAACCAAGCAAATGCCTTTTGTGGGTTCACCGGGTCAAGCGTTCCTCCTCCTGCCTCAGTGGAAATGGCTGTTGGGTCATCCAAAGTTTAATGACATTTGTGATAACCACAAAGTCCAGCACAAACCAGAGCAGCACATTCAGGAGCCAGAACCATGCATAGGCAACAAATAGCTATGGTTGCAGGGTAGCTTCCTCAAAGTGTTCATGAAATCTTCAAAGCAATCAATGCTAGTATTTTGGCAATCTGGCGAGCTGCTTATAATAATCAGCTGAGTATCAGAGAAGAATCTAACAGTTCTCAATTAGGGAATTAACTGCCCCAGCCCTAAACATCTTAATAGGAAATAATCATTAAAATCACAATATAAACCTAACATTAACAGCAACAGTATTTAAAACCTCATAAAAAATGCTTTACTTCTATCACAGTGCCCAGGGAAGGTAGGTCCTTCTAATTGCAATGTTCTAGTCTCAATTCCTTCAAAGTCTGAGGCAACATGAACTGATCCTTTTATATTTTACTCTACTGCATGTTGTCCTAATTCTCTCTCATTTTTCATCCTTATCTTCGTCCCAACTTTCTATTATGTAGACTTTAAATTTCAGTACAAGACACAAAGACAATAGACTTACAAGTTTGTGTAACAACTCCTAAAACTGCATAAGAACAGATCTTTTAACAAAATCCCTTCATAAAATGAAATGGAATATATCCACTCTACATAATATATGCAGAGAGATGAAAGGATTTGTTAGGTAGATTGGAGTAGGGCGTGTGTGTGTGTGTGTGTGTGTGTGTGTGTGTGTGTGTGTGTGTTCTGCTCTTCCGTTTGAATTCAGACTGGTATGAATGGGTGTCTAATAAACATCTCAAAGTCATTACATCCAAACTGAATCCTAAGTTCTATTCTTACCTCCACAAACTAGATAAGCCTTCCGTGTTTTCCATGTCCTGTGATGATGACTTCCATCCTTACCGTTTTCCTTGCTCAGTCTTTAAAGTCATCATTGTTTTCTACATCACATCTAAATATGCATCAAAAGATAGAAAAATCAATAAAACTAGTATATTTCCCATCTATCATCAGTATAGCACATGACCATCGATTGTTGCAAAAAATCAGAAAGATAGTGAGACCTCTGTATCTTCTAATGCAAGTATATAATACTATCTCTGATGTCAATCAAAACAAGTCAGATCAAGCCTCTAGATATAACCATGAATTATATAAGAAACAAGAACTTACAACACCAAAAGGAATATAATTATAAGTAACAGAGATACAATTAATATTATCCAAGGTGAGACAAACTCCAGAGCACATGTTACTGTCTTCAGAAATTAAACTTATAAGGGAAAATAAAAATAGAAAGATTCAGCAGACCAAAAGGCTTAAAAGAGATAAAGGATATAGTAATTCATGTCCCCACAAAGGTAGTGTGTACATTTAAGTATATTTGGTGAGATTAAAATCTGAGTAATATTTAGTTGTGATCACTGTGGCTAAGTTTTACATCAACTTTTTAAAGAAGACACTAAAATAATTATAGTATAGATAATTTCATAGTGCGGTTTGTTTCAGAACAAACTAATAGAAGTAGAAAGGGTGGTACAGATGAAAATTAAGTTGAGCATGAGGCCATAACTTTGAGTTTTATAATCTTTGCTGGGCATTGGTCGTTCATGCCTGTAATCCTCACTACTCAGGAGGCTGAGATCTGAGGATTACAGTTTGAAGCCAGCCCAGGCAGGAAAGTTCATGAGACTCTTGTCTCCAATATACTACTCGGAAACAACCAGAAGTGGTGCTGTGGACTAGTCCCTGAGCAAGAAGAAGCTCAGGGACAGCACCCAGGCCCTGAGTTCAAGCCCCAGGACTAGCACAATAAAATAAATAAAAATAAATAACTAAAAAGTTGAATATGTGATTCCTTATACTATTCTCTCCACTTGTGTTTATGTGTGAACTTTCCCATTATGAAAAACTTCTTAGTTTTATTAAAATTTAATTCTATGATTGACAGAAAGCAGTAAAAATAAATCATTACTGAGATGGCAAAGAGGTTCTGATTTGACTGTGAAACATTTTGAGATTGGCTTGGGCACTGTGGCCCAATGGGCCACCCTGGGCTTTGGGCAGTATGAGAAATAATCACAACATGTCAGGATGAAACCCCTTGTACAACCAATTGATGTTACAGAAAGAAACAGAGTTGAATCTGGTCAAGGCACTATAGTGTTCTCAGTTACAGACCTTGATTGCAAGATTGTCTATTTACATTTTAAGTATATTTTAGAGTTTATATGCAACATGGTTTGCTATGTGTTTTTAAAAGTGAGGTTTTTTGACATTATTTTAAGGGAAAAAAGATACCATAAATGGAGCAACTTCCACTCCTTACAAAAACTTACATTTCTGTAAAGCATATATATCTTTGTTTACAGAAAAGTGAAGAGAAATGATTATGATGACTTTTTTAAGCACTATTTGAAAAAAAAAAAAAACAGCTTCTAAAGCAACTCTCCAGATTTAGTATCCAGAAAAAATTCGGTCCATAAGTTCTGAATACAGGTTAAAACATTTTCCTGTTTCTTTTCTCACTTTGTAACTCATGATTTTGAGCTATTTTTAAAAATAATACAATTTTCCAAGTGGAAAATATTTTTATGTGCTATAAAAGATAAAGAGCTTGTGTTTTACACATTAGCCTGTTCTTCTTTCTGAGTATTAATCTCATGGGCTATGTTCGTATCTTTTGACTTCTGTTGCTTCAATAAAGAAATACCCATACTTTTGAAGAACCTCGAAGTCATTCAAATTCCCCAAAGATCTGACTATGTAATCAGCTCATGTCCCATAGTAGTGGTTTTCAGACCATTCCTTCCTCATTGGGGTGCTTTGACAGGCTGCTGGGAAGCCAATAATGGCCTGCTTATAGAAGCAGCTGCTGACTGTCATCCCCTTGGTTTGAAACCCAAGGTCTCACTTTGGTGTGGAGGCAGCGCTTTTCTTGGCAGGCAAAAAAATATCACTAAGTAGAGGAAGCGGTGTCAGATGGAACATGTCAAAGCGAATACCACAAAAACCCACTGGAGACACAGTTCTTCAGAACTAGACTCCAAACCAAAGAGAAAGTGCACCACAATGACCAAGGCTTTTCTCATCCTTCAGGTTGCAGTCTGGAAATAGAATCAAAGGCTCTCTTTTTATTTTCTCCCCAACATTCCTCCCTATGTAAACACACACTTTCCATTTACTCATTGTGGTGGTTACTTTTGATTGTCACCTTGGTTGAATTGACAGAAGCACTGAGGTTAGTACAGCAGACCTCATGGTGTGTCTCTGAAGCTGTTGGCTCAGAGGATTGACTGTGAAGGACCCACCGTGGATCTGAGTGGCACCAACCCAGTGGCTGGGGCTTGAGTCGAAGGGGTAAACTTGCTCAACATCATAATTCCCTCCTCCACTGCTTCCTGTCCACCATGAGGTAGGGAAGCCACATGCCCCAATATGGACTCCTCTGCTCTGCCAGGCCCTCTCTGACAAGGTGACAGACAAGAGGAATACTACCTCTCTTACATTGCTTCTGTCAAGTTGTTTGGTAATGGCAGTACAAAAGTAATGAATACAGTCATCTGATAAGTGAAATAGAACACGTAAGTGAGCTCAGATGAGGATGTCTTGCACTCATGGGCATTCAGTACATTAAGGAGTCAACCAAAGATTGCCAAATATGTTTTCTACTTAACAGTCATGTTAAGTTAGTTACTACCAACTAACCATAGCTTATCAGTGAGAAAATAAAAATTAGGTATGCCATAATAGTGGCTTGTCTTTGCCTGGGCTACATAGTAAAGAGGAAAATGTCTCATCTGGGTTATATTCTTTCCAATAGTTTGTCCAGTGCCTTATGGCTACGCTCACAGCATAAGGACATCTAGGTGCTGGTGGCTCATGCCTATCATTCTAGCTACTTAGCTAGTTAGGAGGCTGAGATCTGAGGAATGTGGTTCAAAGCTAGCCCAGGCAAGAAAAGTCTATGAGACTCTCATTTCCAATAAACAACAATAACAACAACAACAAACAAAGCTGGAAGCACAACTGTAGCTCAAGTGGTAGAGTGCTAGCTTGAGCAAAAGAAGGTACCCTGATTCAGAACTCGAAAGAAAGAGAAGGAAGGAAGGAAGGAAGGAAGGAAGGAAGGAAGGAAGGAAGGGAGGGAGGGAGGGAGGGAAGGAAGGAAGGAAGGAAGGAAGGAGGGGAGGGGGGGGGAGGGAAAGGAAAGAAAGAAAGAAAGGAAGGAAGGGAGGGAGGGAAGGAGAGAGGGAGGGAGGGAAAGGAAAGAAAGAAAGAAAGGAAGGAAGGGAGGGAGGGAGGGTGTTAGGGAGGGAGGGAAAGGAAAGAAAGAGAAAACCCATAGAGATGACCTATCCATCTGCCATTCTGCCATTCTCATACTTCAAATATTTCCTAGACCCCAAAACAAAGAAAGTGTAGGACTTGCAATTGTTCATTAAGCATTACTATGCCCAGGTGAAGTTATCAGCAGAGAAACCTCCCCTAATCCCCACACAGTGATTCTGCAGTGTCCTAAAGATCCCTTATTGTAGCCAGCTAGTAAAAACTTAGGAATGCACTGCACTATCTATCCCATGAACCAGCACACAGTAAAACTGTTATGTTCACATTTCCCCCCAACAAAATCCAGACAATAAATCTGGTTTCTGTTATACTTTTTAATAGTGGAAATGTGTTTGTTATAAAAGAAAATCATTTCTGTGAAAAAGAAGTATTCAAGTTTCAAAATCTCCTGTCAAAGCAGCAATTGCAGATTATAGAAAAAATGACTTGTAAAGTGTAACATAATGTTTGAATTTTTAGGGAAGGTATGTGAAAACTTTCATGCCAATACGTATAACCAAGACGTTCAAAGTCATGGTACCATACCAATACTGCTAGGAGAGGATTGAGTAGATATTTTATTTCAATGAGAATACTCTCAGGTTTGCCTTGGAATACAGACTTGGGAGGTTTTTAGTTGTCAACCAATATTTTAATAAAAAGGACTGTTCATGTTTTTTAGAGAATTATGGATGTGTTTTACATAATAAATGGTTTGTAAAGATAAGACAAAAGAACTTTGTGATACAATGGAATTCTATGCTTCCATCAGAAAGAATGACACTGCCCCATTTGTTAAGAAATGGAGACTTGGAAAAAATCATATTAAGTGAAGTAAGCCAGACCCAAAGAAATGTAGGTCCCATGATTTCCCTCATTTGCAATAATTAGTATATGTCTAGGATAATTTTATCAGATGAGCAGAAAAGCTCAAAAGCTATGTACATATGACCATGTAAGATGATGCTAAATGAAATGAACCCTAAGATACATCTTGGACACAAGAGGTCTTTCTTTGTTGTTGTTTTTAATGTACTATGTGATTTTTTTTCCTTTGTACGTTCTTGACCCTATAGTATATCCTCTGTTGTCACTGTACTTGGTTTTGGTACTCTGCATCTTATATATACAGTTACCTAATTGTCAGGGGAGGGGGGAGGGGGACTAGCAAAATGCTGGAACAAGGACACACGCAGGGATGATCCATCGTAACAATGATATTTGCAAGACACTATGACGGAAGTGAACTTTACAATTTCAGGGGTGGGAAGGAATGGGGAAGGTGGGGAGGGAAGGGATGGTAGGAGAAGGTAACAATGCTTGACAAAAGTACTCATTACCTTACTCATGTAACTGTAACCCTTCTGTACAACATCTTTATAGTAATATAAAATTAAAATAAATAAACTCTAAACTTCTGTCTAAAATAAAAAAGAACTTTGTGAAACTGTGGCTATGCATGTTTTAGGAAGCTTTGAAGAGAAAAATGACTTGTAACTTTGTTTTCCTCACTCTTCTCACTTTCATGCTTTGACATAATGTTGGTGCTCATGAATTTGACCTAGAAAATACCTGTCAGTCTTTAAGATTTTGCTGAAATTCAAATTTTTCCCAGATCAATATACCAGACAATGGCATCAAACATAATCATAATCAGATAGCGATGAACGATATCAATGTTTACCATATGTTTCTGTCATTTGAAGCAGCAATGCATAGTAAAGTTTATTAACTAAGTTGACTGAATGTAGTTAATTTATGCATTCTGAAAAAGTATTCAATATTGTTGGGATTCCTTCAGTATTACAAAATTACTTGTGCATATATGACTTGGAACATATGTAAAATTTCCTAGATTTGATTTTTGCAAACTACATAGATTTGGTGTGTATGTGTACATGTGTGTGAGAGAGAAAGAGACTGAGGGAGAAAGAGAAACTGTAAAACTAATAAAAGAAAGCATAGATTAGACAAATAAATATTCTGGATGATGATGTTAAAAATAGCTGTTTATAACTAAAGATAAGAAGACTTAAAGATTACAGTGATTCTAAATGCAATCCTTTAGAAATTTTTTTCCTGATCAAAGGTATTTGTTAATGAATTAAAAATGTTATTTTAAAGAATCTCCTACTTTTAAAAGCAGACTAAATAGAGCTAGAATGTTTTGAATTTCAGTAATGTAAGTTTTCCTACTGAATTTCATGCCAATTTTTTAAGATTTTTTATTAGCACACATTAGTTATAAAAGGTAAGATTATGTTTGCATTTCTATACGTGTATAGAATGTAGTCATCAACTTCAACCCCTCTAACGTACTCTTTATCCTTTTTTAAATGCTGTAATTCTATAGTCAAAATTTTGCTAAACTGATACATTAACTCATTTGCTCCTACTGATTCTTTCAAATGAAAAGATGAGGTAATAATTTTTACTACTTCATACAATTGTTATAAACATCATGTAAAGCAATGAATATTTATGTATTTTATGTCCTGAAGTACAAAAATGCTTACCCAATGTGAATCATTATTTTTATTGTGTGTGCTGAATGAAAAAGGAAAGTTTGAGGTCTACAACTAATTGTCTTTAAAATCTGAAACACATGTTATAGTAATTATGCCTTTGTGTCTTTTTTTTCCTGCAGAATTACTAAGTGATGGATGCGACAGGTCTGAAAATAATTAAGCTGGAATATTTCCACCCCTTACAACCACAAATATGTGTCTATCAAGCAAAACTGGATGTTGCTACAACTTTTGAATGTTACTAATAGGAACAGATGATCTACAATATTGTGAACAAGTATAATTCTCTGCCATTTCTAATTGATTTTGCATCAGAAAAAAATCATGAATTTAGAATTTTATTCATAGGCTTTATGTAATTTCACCTCGATTCTGGAATCAGCTGGTAAAATATATCACTCGGGATTTCAGTAAACACTGAAAACTTGAGAACAGGAAATTATAAGGGAATTCTTCCCGTCCTAGACACAATGTTCTTTGGAAAACAAATGAGCAAGTAGGGTGTCAGTAGTGAAAGTGTACCAGTTAGAATTGTTTTCCTGCCAGTAAGCTGGCTCCAAAATGGGAGAATACAAAAAAGAGCGACTGTGGAGCTATGGGTAGAAATGCCAGAATTTCTAATAATTGTGATCAAGAGAGTGACAAAACACTATGAATATTGCATATTTAAAGCTCTAAGATATGTGATACATGTGGATAAATAACTACATTTATATTGCAGAGTATAAATTTGCTCAAATATTTTTCAATGATAGGAACACAACCAAAAATTTAAGAGAAGTCCCAACCTAGACAATAAAAGAAATTTTCAATTAAGTTACATTTTATCTAAAAGACCTTTTTTAAGATAACAAGATTCCCATGAAACCATCTTTGAATACATTTATATTAAGCTACAACATGATATACTAATGATCCATGGATATGACTCAGTGTTTCATGCAATGGATTTTCTAACCCACATAAATTATATTTGTAATGGCACAGTGAGCAAAATGGGGGCAGGAAAAGGAGGAAGGACACTGGAAGGAAGGAGGAAAGAAGGAAGGGGGAAGGGAGGAAGGAGGGAAGGAAAAGAGAGAGGGAACGAAAAATAGAAAACAGTGCATGAGGAAGAAATAGAAATATTATGGGAACAAAGAGTAATGTTGTACTATATCTACTATGTTGGTTTGCTACCTTTATACCTTTGGAACCCATCTTTTTTGTAGTTGTTTTTCCCTAACCAGGATGAAGAATGAATGATGATGGTGAGTATGAATATTCAAAGATCTGTTGGGTTTTGGGAAATCAACTAGTAGCTTATTTCTATCAATCCTTCATTCCCAATATCTTCCTAAATAAAACAATTATTAAGATTAACTGTGTTGAGGCTGGGAAGGTGGCTCAGTGGTAGAGTGCTTGCCTTGCATGCATGAGGCCCTAGTTTCAATTCCTCAGCGCCACATAAGCAGAAAAGGCCAGAAGTGGTGCTGTGGCTCAAGTGGTAGAGCGCTGGCCTTGAGCTGAAGAGCTGAGGGACAGCACCCAGGCCCAGAGTTCAAGCCCCATGACCACCAAAAAAAAAAAGGTTAACTGTGTTATTACAATTACTACAACAACAATAATAATAATAATAACCTTTTATGAGCACAATTGATATTTTTCTGACTAGCAAATATTTGGCAAAAGCATACACAGAGAGCAAGGGTGCTTGCACATATCTGGTAATACACAAAACAGTTCTCAGTTTGCTGCAACAATGAATTACCCAATACAAGTCTCAGTAGTGCCACCACTGAGAAATATTAGAATACACTGACACTATAAATATCAGATGAGATACGTAGATACCATGCCATGGTGAGGGAAACACTAAGAAAAGAATGACATAGGCCCCATTTATGAAAGGGAAAGAAAATCTGAAATCCATTAATTTTTAATGTAAGAATGACTATTAAATTCGTAGCTCAGATAATACTGGAAGATAGGCCATAAATCACTATGACTGTAATTGCTAAATAAATTAAACTGCAGTTCTTCATAAAGCATAGCTAAAGCAAAGGGTTAGAGGCTAGTACTTAATTAAGGTGTGTGACACAAGAGATCAAACAAAAATGGCAAAGGGGAAATCCCAGATTGTGGATGGGCTTGCTATTTATTTATCTGGAAGTATAACCTAGTCGGTCAAATGACAGGATGACATTGACTTTTAGGAAAAATGATTAGGTAACAGTATGTGGAACCAACTGTGCATCAGGGAACAAAGAACTTTAGAAGAATAAGAAATGCTTGAGGTATGACATAGTTGATTGAAGCACAGTCACCATTAGTAACTCTACAAAAGGGAGAAAAGAAAACACGTAAGAAAAATAGGCAAGAAAAGCAATTTAGCATTTCTCAAGAATGTACAGAGCCGGGTGCTGGGGGCTCACACTTATAATCCTAGCTACTCAAGATGCTGAGAACAAATGATTACAGTTAAAGACCAACTGGGGTAAAAAGTTCTCAGACCCTATCTTGAACACAATCCGTAAAAAATAGTGTGGCCCAAGTGGTTGAGCATCAGCCTAACAAGCACAAGGCCGCTGAGTTCCAATGCCAACGCTGCCAAAAAGAAAAAAGAAACTTATCTGCTGGCCACATACCTTGGAAGTAAGAGATAGTAAGAGATGGCAACCAGACCAATGATGATCATTACATCAAATATCTCTTAGATACTACAGAGAATTCTTTCAACCTCACTGAGGTTATTGTAGTTCCTGAACAACAATCCTACATCAACTCTGCCCTGCTTCCTGACCATGTGTACAAATAACATATTGTCTCACTTCCCAGTTTTTTGCCCCTTCCTAATTTAATGGACTTTCTCAGATTCCACATTCTTGATAAATTCCACTGGAGTCTGTTCACATCCCTGCAACCCAAAAGTACATGGAGTTACTTCCCTGGAGGAACACACTTTAACCAATTCATAATGGAAGCCATTGAGTAGATCCCTCCTGTCACCCTGTACTGCATAGAGAAAGTTCTAGAGTAAGTCCTCAGGTAGTCCTGCTAGATCAAGAAACTGATAGCTGTAGAAATGGCCATCTTGTATTGCCTCTTCCTTCCTTTGCTTCCTCCTTTCTATCAATTTTGCCTGATTGTTTGGGTCACAGAACTGAATGGAACACTAGCCTTTAACCCTTTGTTGAAGAGCCTAGGATAAAAGCATTTATAACAATGATGTTATCAACTAATATTACTGACACATGATTCTAGTTGGGGCAGCTGAAAAAACTGAGAGAGAGAAAGAGAGAGAGAGAAAAGAGAAGAGAGAGAGTACATATGTGTATAAGTTATTAAAACAGTGACTTTCTGATGAGGTTATTAATGTTTATTCATTGACATTTTCTTTCTCCCAACAAAATGACAATAAAAAAAACTAGACTACTTCAAGTCAACATTTCTAGTTTGCTTTAGTAACAGATATAACACTGTTTCAATGAATTCATTACAAAGTCCACTTTCAAATTACCCATTATTTGTTATTATCTCATTAATTCTGGTGGTAGAATAATTTATGACAATCCTTTACATTAGAAATCCCTGCCCCTACCACATTGCTACTTCAAGCTTTAAAATAATGGAATTCTGTGGACCAAAGAGCAAACAAGCAACTTGTGAGGTGACTGAGGAATAAGTCTTCGGGAAATACATTTCCTGTTTCTGACAGTTTTCAGCATTTTAGAAACATCTTAATGGCACACCTCCAAATCATGAAGATATGAAAAGCAAAGACCCGAATAAACATGGAACATTATTTATATTTCTTTCCAAGGCGGATTTCTGTGCTTCTGCACACCTAGACAGGAATATGCTTTATCAAGTCACCTTCCTGTAATTTGGTTCTTCTAACTAAATTAGCAACTCCAGGCACCCAAAGCTAGCTCTCATAACGGGCCCTCCTAGGTATTTGCTGTGCAGCAATCCTCAGAGCTATTCTTGAAGTCAGGATTAATGAATGGAAAATAATTTATTGATAATCACTAGGTACTTGTTCTGGAATAAAAATGATATAGTTTATGAAACACCGAATACAAATATTATTTTAAAAAACAGTAAATTTAATATGCTGTAGATCGTAGAACTGTTGTTTATTTTTTCACTCGGCCTCACTTCAGGGACTGGATGAAGTGTTTGCCAGGAATAAGTAAGCACTATGCTCTTCATTGTCCCTGTGTAGATTTGCTTGCTGTGAGCAGGATGTGTAATTCCTATTTTAATTATTTCTTTTTGTATCAGAGATCTTAATTCAAATGACCCAGTATTTTGAGTTTATATTTATGTTATCGTTTCCATCTGCTAATGGAGGCTAAGTTTTAAGATTTCCTAGTCCTCGTAACTTCTGTAAAAGATTGTGAAGTCACAAAGACATGATTCCTTCCCCTGAACATTTTGTAGTCTGCATTGTTCCTTTTCTTTGTGCCTGTGAAGGACAGCATTTTTGTCTTATTACATTTGCAAGTTGCATCTGTGTACCATGGCTCAAGGTGAGTTTTAGAATGAAGCACACAGAGCTGAGTTTGCAAGTACACTTAAGAATAATGAAAATGGGTCTTTCCTTCTCTTTTTCCCAGCTCCCTTCTCTTTTCTAGCTCTCTCTCTCTCTGCTCTTTTCTAGCTCTTTCTCAGCTCTTTCCTTCTCTTCTCTTTCCCAGCTCCCTCTTTCCCAATTTTCCCAGACGCTCTCTTTTCTAGCTTTCTCTCTTTTCTAGCTCCTTTCTCTCTCTTTCCCAGCTCTCTCTCTTTCCCAGCTCTCCCAGCTCTCTTTCCCAGGCCTTTCCCCCACCACGTGGAGGACCAAGGTGGCCTGGTGCCAGCCAGAACGATGAATAAACCTACTCCTTACCTGAAAAAAAAAAGAAAAGAAAAGAATAATGAAAGTGGGGCTGGGAAGGTGGCTCAGTGGTAGAGCGCTTGCCTTGCATTCTTGAAGCCCTGGGTTCGATTCCTCCGCACCGCATAAACAGAAAAAAAAAAGCCAGAAGTGGCGCTGTGGCTCAAGTGGTAGAGTGCTAGCCTTGAGCTGAAGAGCTGAGGGACAGCGCCCAGGCCCAGAGTTCAGGCCCCACGACCAGACACCCCCCAAAAAATAAAATAAAAATAATGAAATTCACTAGTCCTGGGAAAGATTTCAGAGGTTTGAGCATGTGGTTTGGGTTGTAGATGATTTGGTAGATTGAATATGTGTTTCCAATACAACAGAGACAATGACTGAAAATAAGTGTTATACTCCTACAATATTTATATAGTTGGGAAAGTAAAGATCTCTTGCAAAATAACAGAAAAATGACAAACACTACAATGTAGTTTTTTGAAAGCAGTCAATCTTCAAGATTCATCAAATCAGGTCAAAGGAAAACAAAAAATAAAAGAAAAACAACAAAATAAAAAATTTAGAGAAGAAATATATATATATAATCATTATATTTTTAAGTCTATGATAAGATAACAATATCTGAGCCAACAACAGGATATCAAGATCGTTCATTACTAGAAATAATATCTATCAATAAGCCTATTTTAAAAATGAAGATTCACATGTACTCTTGATTTTACATATCATTGCATGCCTTTAGAAAGCATTCTGCATTACAAATATTACAAAACCTCACCTTTTGATCCAAACTTTCAACTTTCAAATATTTTCTAAGGAATGATTACTTACATGTTCTTTACAGTTCTTTACAGTTCTACATATAATTGAAAAAGTAGACAGAGTCAATTTAAATAATGGCATTATTATGCAGCAAATACTATGCATGCACTAAAATAAATGGATATATTTTAATTTCTACAGACTCATTCAATATGTACTATTAAATCTGAAAATGTACACCACAAGTTAATATAATTTTATTTTAGAATAAGAGCTCTCTAGCTAGCTTTGAGCTGAAGAGCTGAAGGACAGTGCCCAGGCCCAGAGTTCAGGCCCCACAACCAGACCCCAAAAAAAAGGAATAAGAGCTCTCTAGAGCAATGATGATAGATTGTTATAGAGATATAGAGATATATTTTAAATACAAAAATTCATGTGCCAAAATGCCAAAATATTAAAAATGATTGTGACTAAATAATATTTTATAATATTGTAATATTGAGTTTTTCTTCTTATTTGTCTGTGTTTTCTAATTTTTTACTGGAATCCTGGAACTCATAAAATATACTAATGCAAATATATAGCAGGTAAGCAGGAAAAATATTGGGCAGGGTAACTACTTAAGTAAGTAAATTCTAATTCTATTAACTAATTCGCTCTATTATAGCTAATAAATTAATCTTTTTTTGTCTTTTTATTTGTTTATTGTGTGCCAGTTCTAAAACTTGACCTACGTGACCTGAGTTCTGTCCCTGAGGACAGCTCAAGGCAAGTGCTCTACCACTTTACCCACAACTCTGCTTCCTGCTTTATGATAGTTAATTAGAGATAGAATCTCATGGATTTTCCTGAAGGGGCTGCCTTCAAACTAGGATCCTCAGATCTCAGCCTCATGAGTAGCTAGGATCATAGGCCCAAGCCAGTAGCACCAGCTAATCTTACTTTTTTTTGTTTGTTTTTTGTCAGTTTTGAGGCTTGAACTCTGGGCCTGGGCGCTGTCCCTCAGCTCTTCAGCTCAAGGCAAAATCTCTACCACTTGAGCCACAGCAACACTTCCGGTTTTCTAGTGGTTTATTGGAGATAAGATTCCCACAGACTTCCCTGCCCAAGCAGACTTTGAACCGCAATCCTGAAATCTCAGCCTCTGAATAGCTAGGATTACAGGCATGAGCCACAGCATCCTGCTAATCTTGCTGTTCTTAAAATACAAATACGATTCCAATCAAAACAGATCATTTCTAATGAACCCTTTCTGCTTACTTAATAAAGGAACCAGATTGAAAATTGAAATATATAGTCTTGACACTTTTTACAAAAAAAAAATCAAAGAGAAGAGAAAAGAGAATTTATAAGACTTTGAATATTCTTCACATGCAAAAATAAAGGAGTATCATGGCCTCACTGACCAAAATGCAAAATTTTAAAACCAAATATGCCCCATTAAGGATGAGGGGAAGGGCACAGACATGATTCAGCCTGAGGAATTTAAGAACTGAAGGAACAATGTAGATCATTATAAGGTACCTTTCTTTCTGGCAGTTAATTTGGATACATTAATCATAATCAACTCTCTTTAATCAGAAATTGGGGTTTCCTGAGGACTCTTCATTAATTGCAAACCAGAACAGTAGGCAAATTATTCTTCACTGTACATCAGAGTACTCCTTTGTGGGCTATATTCATATCCCACAGAATTAAGTTTAAAAAGAACTTGTACTGAGTTTTGCTATCATATTACCACACTTCCCCCATTAATTCATTATTGCTAATAGGATACATATGTGTCCCTAAAATGGCATGCCATGGAATAATAGAGCTAAAGTAGAAATTAGCCACAAACAGGTACAGCTAGGAACATGGTTTAGGGCTGGTATTTTATTGAACATGGAAGCAGTTAAGCCAGCTCCATGGTCTTCACTACTAATGACATTAAATCAAATCGTATTTCTTTATAAGACTGAATGTTTCACTTTTCTAATTTTACCTTTATAATAAAATTGACATTGATTGAGTGAGGTAGATGGATAAAATTGAAAGTGCTACCAGCTATACCCTCATTAGAGCAATTTTTCTCATTTATCATTAGTTAAGTGATCCAATCAGTTGATATGAAAACTTTCTACCTCTTTTATTGGCATTTGACAACAAGCTTTGAACCTTCAAGCAAAACTATCACAAACGTGGAGAACTCCCAGGCAGAAAAGTTTAATTCTAATGCAACGATTTGACATGAAATGCTTGTACTTGTGTTTGAGGACAATCACCACTCTTTCAGTATTCACATTTAGTAATTCATGTCCATTCCAATGCAATTTTCTGGGTGTAACTGTTTCCACAATTACTGTTTTGTAACAAACTTCTTGAAAACTCATGGAGAGGAACAGCCTTGAAAAATGAAAAATGCCAATGTGATATTCAGAGGCAAAATTTTTAATTCCAATTCCAAAGCTGCTAAGCAAGGAACATTGCCTGAATCTATTAGCCCTGCATGCCTCTTGGTTCCTAAACTATAAGATTAAAAAGCAATATTAATTAGCAATTATGTTGTTGCTATTATTATGAAAAGCAATATTATGTTATTATGAATATTCCAGTAACCAACACTTATTGGGTGCTTACCATGTGTTGCGTAGTAAGTTGGATGCTTTTTTCCAGTGAATTCTCCTTTAATCTTACAAAGGCTCTATACAGAGAAAGAATTATTTCCCCAAATCCTGATGAGGACTTTGAAGTAGAGATATGTCAAATTTTGCCCAAGTTCCTTAGGTAATAAAAGACATGACCAGGAAATAAACTATCTAAATTAGGAATAAAAGGGGTTGGAAACTTGACTTAAGTGGTAGAGCGTCAGCCAGTGAGCAAAAGCATCAGATACTGAGTTCAAGTACTGGTGTCAGACAAGAAAATAAAATAAATAAATTAGGATCAGAAGACATTGAAAAGATTTTCACCACTTAATTTTAAAATAGGAATCCCATACTGAAATATAGCTGAATAAAGATAAGGCCTGCTTTGGAAAGAAGCTTTGCCTGAAAGTGATATTGTGAAACAAATACATCTCCATGTCTAAAATTATCCCCCCTTGGAATATCTTTTCAGTGATAATTGGTATGATTTGATTTATATTTTTTTTCTCAGAAGCACAACCACTACTGGAAAGAGAGCTGCCAAAAACTTATTAAAAACATCAGCCCTGGCAGAAAAGTCCCACCCCACACCCAACCCCTTTGAAACTCTTATCTCCAATTAACCACTCCAAAAAAACCAGAAGTGGC
>NW_012267352.1:1564562-1575427 GCF_000151885.1 Dipodomys ordii
AAAAAAAAAAAAATGTATTACTAGAATGTAACAGAAATTAAACAACATTCTCCTAAAGGGAAAAAAGGGGAGTCAAAGAAGAAATCTTAGACCAAATTAGAAAATGCTTTAAGATACAGTCAAAATCTAAACATTGCCAAATTTGTGGATGCTACTAATATATTACTATGAGGAAACGTTTATTGTTATAAATTGCAATATTTAAAATAAAGAATTATCTCAAGTCAGAAACAAAGGCTTACAGCTTAAGAAAATAGGAAAATATCAAATTAATTCCAAAGCAAGCAAAGGTAAGGAAATAATAAAGATTAGAAATGAAATAAATAATAGTTTTTAAAGATCAACAAAGCCTATTGTTAGATCCAAATAAAAGTTTCTCATTCTACTAATCGCCCTGTCACGCACACATGCTGTCAGCAAGGAGCATTCAGGACTGGATCTCATGAGATGACCGTGACATTATATTCAGGAATGAGTGCTACCCAATGTCACTCTTTTTCGATACCTCTTTTTGTGGAAAATTAGAGGACATAACACTCCACGGTAAATAACAATAGTATAGCCCATGTGACCTGAAAAGCAACGAAACTCTATTACATGAATGAGGTATTAGACATGCTTCACAATGTCCATTAGAGTCCTTCTAGATGAGACAAATGTACATTTCTTGTTAGGTCATTGGAATAAAAACCTTTTCATCCTCACATTTGTTTTGAGAAAGAAAAAGGGAAGAAAAAGTACAATGATAAGAACACAATGCTCTATATATTTTCAGAAATATTTCATTTTAGAGAATGAAACATGAAAGTAAAATGTATTGCTAAACATTAAAAATCAACAGAATCAAATTTATTTGAATCAAATCAATAAACCTTTACTTAGATTGGCCAAGAAGAAAGGAGAAGATCAAATTATTAAAAATCAAAACTGGACAAAAAAAATCTACCTGCCTTATTTGCAAACATTTTTAAAAGAACATAAGGAAATGACATGAAAAATTGTATTCTGACAGATTAGATAATGGTGAGATGAACAAACAGCCTGTTTTAAAAGGAAAAGAAAACAGTGGCTACACAACAAGTATAAAGATTATACTAACAATTTAGCCCAAAAAAGCAAAATTCCACATTTATAGATCTTCACTGGTTATACACACTTAAAGAAAAATTAACATCAATGTTTAAAAAATTCTTACCCTTAAAAAAAATAGAAGATCAGAGAACATTTCCTAGGTCATTCTACTTGAAAAGTTTTATCAATCTGATATAATGCTATATAAATTTAGATTATGCAGCAATCTCAGTCCTTGTCTATTGTGATTCCAAAATGACTAACATCGAGCAATTCATTATGCCTAAAACTTCAAGTGGCTCACAAGAAACAGGAGAGTGGAAATCATCCCAATATCTATCACCTGATAAATGGATCGTGTGCAATATATCCACCCAATGGAATTCTATTCCACAATGAAAATAAATGTACAGTAATATGAATACATGATGCAATGTATGACTTGACCTTGAAAAGTTTATGAGAAGTAGATGAAGTCAGATATAAAGAGGTGATTATTGCACAACTCCATTTATATAAAATGAACAGAGATGACAGGAAGTTGTTTCCAGTACCTAGAAGATAAAGGAGAAAAAGAAAACTATTAATAGGCCTGGGTTTTCTTGTTAAGGCTGTTGATTTTGTTCAAATATACAAATTTGATTTTGTTGACTTTTAAAGTTTAACAAAGTGATGGAAATATTCTAAATTAGACAATGATACATGTAAAATTCTATTATGATACATTATGAGAGAATTTATATGTAAATTGTGTCTCAATATTACCTAAATCATAGTAAATTAATAAAATGCAGCTAAATACCCTTCCCAGGCTCGCAGAACAAATGCCCAAAATCCAAAATTATCAACCAAAAACCAAATCTGGGAAAATACCATTTTTAGTGAGTTCTGAGTTTAATCTCCATTTTACTGACCAGTAGCCATGTCTAAGCAGGAAATTGGAAAAGATCGACAATAGAGTTCTATGTATTTCATCCCTAAAATTCCTTAATTCTATGATTTAGTGCAGAAAGGTTGTATTCATTTGTATTTTATTGAAATAAAAATGTGTGCTATAAAGAAGAGATAATTTTGCTTTTATGTAAAATCAGAATCAAAAGCTGATTTTACAGTATAAAGATCAAGAAGCTAGAAGCTAGACACACAAGAAGAAACCTTTGTTTTTAAAAACATCTCGCCACAATGAACCCAACTCCTCACATCTCCCGTGGTCCCCAGTACCTGGCTTTTCTACAATCTTCTCAATAATGTCTCCATGATTCCAGAATGACTATGTTCAATGATCAGGTCAATTGACAAGTCAAATTGACTCCTCCAATTGATGTTTCCAATTGTTAAGATTGTAGGTCTCAGAGCTCTACAATCTACAGGAAAGAGATATGGAACAAATGGAAGGTAGAAGCAGACACTAAGTTGTCACAGTCCTCAGCCAGACATTAACTACATGCTCTTCAAACACTGAAGAACAAATGTTCTATCAGTTTCTGGGGGTGGGAGGGGGGGGGAAAGCAGACATTTTTCAGAGATTGAAGAGACCTTACAGATCATCAAGAATAACTTCTTTATTTTATGGAATAGAACAACTGAGCTACAATACAGACATGATCACCTTACACAGTTCATTGGAGATTTGGGCCTTGAACACATTTTTCTTGACTCGTGGGCCATGGTGCATCTACCTTGGCAGTGTTTACCTCTTCAGAGCAACTACAAATTTCTAGAGAATGTTAATGCTCCTTGTTTAACAATACACAGTGTAAAGTAAAATCTGTATAAGGAAGTATAAATCACTCCTTTTAACCCTTTAAAATGTTCAGAATCAGTTGGGCATCAGTGGCTCATGCCTGTAATCCTAGCTACTCAGGAGGCTGAGATCAGAGGATTGTGGTTCAAAGCCAGCCCAGGAAGGAAAGTCCCCAGACTTTTATCTCCAATAAACTACTCAGAAAAAATTAGAAGCCATAAGGCTCAAGTGGTAGAGTGCTGGCCTTGAACCAAAGAAACTCAGAGATAGCACTGAGGCCCTGAGTTCAAGTTCCAGGACCAGCACACACACACAAAATAAAACTCAGAAATAATCCTAGATCTATGAATATATTTTGTGGGTAATTTCAGATGATCTCCTTGATTTAATAATACAGAGGAAGGGTGACTATTTTGGAGCTCGGACTCTGAAGAAGACAGCAGGAGAGTATCTGCAATGAGCTTGATTGTGAAGAATCCTACAAACATGCTGTGCTTTAAAAAAACCACAATTTTTTCATGAGTTCAAGAAATGTAAACATGATTAATGAAGAGAATTACAGGACAGCCTGTGAAACTGCTTGTATTCGAATTGAAAAACATACATATGAATCTTTACATAGATAAGTATTGTCCTCATACCAGAAACCAGCAACTCAACATTTAGAAGAGTTAAAAGAAAAAGCTGAGCACTGGTAGCTCACATCTATAATCCTAGTTTTTCAGGAGGCTGAGATCCTAGGAAAACGGTTCAAAGCCAGCTATGGCAAGAAAGTCTCATCTCCAATGACCCACTCAGAAAACCAGAGGTGGAGCTATGGTTCAAAGTGGTAGATTACTAAATTTGAATGAAAGAGATAAGGGACAGTGCCCAGGCTGAGTTCAAGCTCCACACCCACCAAAAAAGAAAGAAAAAGTCAAAGTCAAAGGAATTTTATTCACCATAAATGTTGCCTCTCCTCACTTCCTCTGCTCCTCCTTGCTGCTCTTAAATGCTTTTCCATTTCACCTTGTTTTCTTTCCATCTCTTTCCTGAAAGCATGGGACTATATCAGAGTGTAGAAGGATGGATACCACTCCCATTGCTCCAGGAGGAACAGACAGACTTTCCCTAATCTGCCAATGCCAAAGATGTGAACAAGTATGTGATCACTTCCTGCTTCCTGTTCATTCAATCCTGGCTTGCTTTAATCTCTCAGCAGACTGTACATGAATGGCAATCATTTCTAATAAGTCTCTCATAATTTCTCATGGGACAAAAATCTAGCAATAGGAATAGGGTGGATTGACCTTCTGATCCACAATTATAATAGCAGCATTTGCTTTTGTTATTTTTAACCAACTGCAGTTTGGAAAAGCAGTGTGTTTTGTTTATCATGTCAAGTTCTTATGAAAGTATTTGAATTGGACTTCATCCAAAATCCATAATTCACCGTGTAATGCATAATTTTTCTGTCTTACAGTTACAAATTTTGACACTTATTTTGCCAGAAAACACAGGTATGAATATGAAAGAGGTACCCTCTGAGATTTATTGCTTAGAATCCCACAAGATGCCAATTTTTCATTGTTACAGCTCAGTCATCCGTTATTCACCAAGCACGTTTCACTGACATTTGTTTCTGTTCCAATTTGCTTAAAATCACCCTTGAAAGACCCACAAGCTCATTCATGTAATTTAATTATTAATCTATTCTAATCCTTCAATATTAAATGTCATCAACTGTCCTAGCTAAAAAGTTTTCATGACAAGCATAGATAGAAATAATTTTACATGATGTAAGAGCTCATATTGATCAAAACATATTGTACTTATAAACTGATTTATTGAATGGTAACCCCTTGGCAACTAATTAATTAATTAATTATTGCTGTAAATATCAATAGTAGAAACTAATAGTAAAACTTTATTTTTTCAGTTTTACATAAAAAGTACTCTTTCCCTTTATGATTATCTGTTTAAAAAAATCTTTGTTTAAAGTATATAAAACAGGATGGGTGCTTTTCAAAAGATAAATTAAAAGTTAAATAATTCTAAAATTCAGCATTTTCTGGGTTAAATCAGTACATCACTTCAGTATCTGCAATTCAAATAAGTCCTCTGAGAAACTGGCCTCCAAAGCCAGTGACGTGCTGCTGAACTGAGCAGATCTCCAAAATAACCTAACAGATTTCTTTCTTTCATTGTAAAATTATTTCCATCTGGTGCTCAGATATTAAACCTGGAATATGTAAAGGCTCTCCTCTCTCACCCTGTTTGACTTCCAAATGCTGGCAAATAATTTGCATCGTCAATGAATAGAGGATTAAAATTTTAAACTTAACTGTACTTGTAAGATGAAAATTTAAAGTGATAGTATGTAGTGGATTTAGAGTGGTGGATTTTTCTATTGACTTTAGGAAATGGAGGTTTAAAATGGGTTTGCTTGAAGAGGATCCTACAAACCTGTTGTACTTGAACAGAGCAGAATATTTTTCTCAATTTTTTTTCCTAGTTCAGGATACTAAAACAGAGCTTAAGAAGAGCAGGACAAGCCAGGTTGTGTGAGTTACCTGTATCTGAATTTTAGCACCTATAATCATATATATGAATATATTTAGACAGATAAGTAGATGCATGCATGTAGAAGTTTCCTTAAGTCACTGACAGCAATTTCTTCATGAGGATTCTAAGGATCCTTCACAGTATCAGAAAATAATGTCTTACTTTTAAGGCTAGCAACATTTTTTTCACAGCACTGTGACTGGAAAGCACAGAGTTACTTCTAAGAAATGTAATTGTTTCCAGAAATGTTTAAACCACTAAGGGAATGTTTATATGAAATGAGCAATCATCCCAAGGAGTGAATAAACCAATTCTCTGCACATGGTAATATAAAAGCCTGGGAGCCTGCACAAAGAGCACAAGAAGAGAACCATGTGCTGAGCACAGTTATTATGTTCAATCTATTTCTCCTTGCCATCCACCATCCCTCCTCTCCCCAGCAGTGGAGCGCACATGCCTTCCAGAGATCTTTCCATCCATTACTCTTCCCAAGTCTTTACATCGGCATCTGTCCTCTCCTCGTCATGCCTTTCTTTCAGATGTGCCCTCATGCTTTCTTCACATTGTCTCTTGTTTAATTGCTTCCTTTGATCTCTTTCTCTTAAAGTGATCTACTTTGATCTTCTGGAATATTTTCTGATGTTCTGAAGCAAAATTGGACATTCTTCCTTTCATAGCTAGTTAAGAAATGGCTGTGAGTTCTTATACACACTCCACACAGAACTGCCAACCAGCTCTGCGCAGGGTGCTCACACACTTAACTCTTTTAAAAAGTTGGAATATATTCACAGGAAACAGAACCATATAGCCTTGCAAACAAGCAGTTATGAATCACACATTACCCATAAAACTTTTTAGGTGATTAAAGACATAGAATGTTAACCATTTCCATTATTTCACACTGCATATGTTAGATTGTCATACTGAACCTTGTAAATTTGGACAATTAAAATATTTTTAAAAGAACATGCTGATACCAAATAAGTATACAGTCACTTGGGTAATTCTCATAAATATTTGTGAGAATCTTTTAAAATATCTGAGTACAGCTAGATCTCAGCAAGACCCAATGTTTTGACTCAAGCATCTCTAAATAAAAGATCCAGTAAAATGAGCATAAGTTTTCCATAAAATTTCAATATGTCATAGAATAAAATGTTATAGCCAACTGCCATGTAAAATGACATAGCGCAAACTTACAGTTAACATGTATGTTCTTTAATCTAAAATCTGAGGCCCATTACAATTTGCAACTATAAGTATTGTAGAAAAGTGTAATATGTGTTGTACTTTTAAAAGGAAAATATAAAGATTTCCATGTTCAGAAGCAATTGATGGGCTGGGAAGGTGGCTCAGTGGTAGAGCGCTTGCCTTGCATGCTCAAGGCCCTGGGTTCGATTCCCCAGAACCACATAAGCAAAAAGAAAAAAGGCGGAAGTGGCGCTGTGGCTCAAGTGGTAGAACGCTAACCTTGAGCTGAAGAGCTGAGGGACAGCGCCCAGGCCCTGAGTTCAGGCCCCGAGGTCAGGCCCCATGACCGGACCCCCCAAAAAAACAAGAAGCAATTGGTGTAATTGTTTTATATCTTTCGTATTCCTGAAAAGAAGGATGAAAAGAAAAGAGAGAGAAAAAGAAAGAAGGAAGGAAGGAAGGAAAGGAGAGAGGGAAGAAGGGAAAGAGTGAAGGAAGGAAGGAAGACAGGCAGGGCAAGCTTTATTTCCTCTGATTAAAAGTTGCATTTTCACAATGAGATGTACAAGTCCTTATGTCGAAAACGAACTTTACAACTTTGATGCAGTTGGGGGTGGGTAGGATTGGGAGGGGTGGTAAGAGGGGGGAGGATGGGAAGGGATGAGAAGGGGAAACAAAGGAGGAGGCTACAATGCTTGATAAGAAATGTACTCATTACCTTGCCCATGTAATTGTAACCCCTCTGTACAGTATTTTCACAATTTAAAAAAAATTGCATTTTCTTTTATATCTCTTCTGTTCTTTCCTCCTTGCTATCTGTCCTCTTCTTCATTCTCCTACCTCTCAGGAAAGTCTTTAAGGCACTTAACTCCAATTAATCATCAAAAAAAATTGGATGTGAAACTGTGTCTCAAGTGGTACAGTGCTAGCCTTGAACAGAAAAAAGCTAAGTGATGGCACCCAGGACCTGAATTCAAGCTCAAGTACCAGCAAACATGCATGCTCAACACACACACACACACACACACACACACACACACACACACACACACCACACTGCTACTTCATCAACTCAACCTTGTACCTCTCTCTTCTAATGGGCAACCATTCTTATAAAAGTGTATAAACTACTAAGACAGTATTTTCAGATGGAATTTTTAATGATACCATTGAATTATACTGGCAACAAAAGATTATTTGTAAGTCCTGTTCTCTGTGGAAAATAACTTGTCTATTACAAACCATTTTTACAAATAGAGGCTTACATTCATAAAAGTCAATATTAAAGATGATTTTCTATTGTGTTTTCTTAGATTTTTGTGCTCATAACAAAAATAAGTGCAGAATGCTTCTCAATTTCTATATATTTTCTAAGGTAAAACTGAAGCAAAGAAATTGTTAATAGTTATCTACTATTCTTGCTATCTTGCTATCTGGTACTTCTTTTTACTATAGATACAAAATTAAAATAGAAAGAAACTCTCAAGTGCTGCTGGTATGTTTCACCAACTAAATATGCAATTTGGACAGTTTACCTCTAGCAATTTTAATATTATTTTATTTCAATTAGCTAGGGAACTAGTGCTTTATAGAACTCCAGGTGTGAAAATGAGTAAAATTCCCCCAATGATTGAAGCAGCTACCAGTATTCTGCTAGGAAAACACCTGGGGAAATTATGTCAATTACAAAGTATTCTGCTATATGTAAGATATTTCTAAATTTGTTCAAGCTTTTTATTGCCACAGAGTGTATTAGTCACTGTAAGTAATACAAAACAGAGAAGCAAAAAACATAAAAAAGATCATGCTTTCTATTTCTAAAGTCACAGTAGATATAAGAGACAAGAAAATTAAACTTGACTTATTTTTATCTTATGTGTACATTATTATAAAAATATTAGCAGGAAACTATTTTTAAAAGAGGATTGAGTCATTCTTTTCTTTCTTTTCTCTATTCTCTATTTTTCCTAGCTCCCAATTCTTTTTTTTATGCCTACCCAGCAAAGGCAACCAGAAAGTTCCTCTCATTTTAATCTCAAGAAATGACTTTTCTATTTAACAGTAAACTATTCAGGAAGTCCCAATGTCTAGAACCATTTTTTAAAAACCTAAATCATGTGTGTGTGTCTGTCTCTGTCTGTCTGCCCTGGGGCTTGAATTTAGGTCCTAGGTGCTATCCCTGACCTTTTGTATGAAAGGTTAGTGCTTGCACTAGCTTACAAGGCTAGTGAGCCACAGCTCTAATACAGCATTTTGGTATATCTCACGGAGTTTCCTTGAACCACAATCCTCAGATCTCAGCCTCTTGAGTAGCTAGGATTATATGCATGAGCCACTAGCACCCAACTTACATTTCTATTCTTTATAAATTCCCCAGTCTCAGTATACTCAGACTAAGATAGGCAATAGTTTTGTATCAGCATGTCAAGGAATTTAAGGAACACAAATAATTATTTTTAAATATTTTAGTTCATGAAAACAATAGTATGCATAAGAATGTTTTCATATTGAATTATTTTTCTGATTACTTTCTTAAGAATATGATCATCTTATAGTCTAGAACTTGCATTGCAGAGGGAGGGGTGTGCTAGAGCCTGAGAAAGTAGATTTAAAATAGCACAGAAGAAATAACAACGTAAAAACAGAAGTAATTCCTACTCTTAACAATAAAATCAGAATTTTGTATCAAAATCATAGTTTCATGAATTGTCATGACATAAGTTTGACGTCTAGCTAGAGGCCCTCACATTTCAGCAATTAATACCAAATAAAACTCACAATCTTCAGACTTCAACAATTACTGGTTCATGTGTACGCTTTTATCTGTCCTCCAACAATGATTTCAATATTTATTATCTGTAGTTCCATAGTACAAGGTGGAAAGAGAATCTGTAATGTCCCATATTACACTACAGTCAGACTCTTTTGGATTAAAGCTCTGCAGCAAAATTTATTATATTTGCAAGGTGTTATAAATTTAATGTGGTAATCCTTTTTTGCTTTAGGAAATGCTACTCTGTTATATAGGAAATAAAAATTAAAGTAGGATAATATTAATACCTTATTTTATCCAGAGCTTCAAACTCAAAAAAACTCTGGTTTTTAAAGTTTCATGGTGTAAAAGTGAAAATTAAAAACTCTGCATCTTCACCAATGATTTAAAAAAAAATACTATCTGTATTAGGCACTGAGTTATCAAGTGTCTCACTCCATTTTCTTGTTATCAGGTCTAAGGAACAAAACACTTCATTGCATTTATCCCATAATACTAGGCACTTATGTTTCTACCTGTTTTACTATATCCAGAGGCTAAGTGGGTCAGTATTATTGTTCTTAGTATAAGCCACCCCTTCCTATTTTTTCTCATGTCTAACAGCTCTTATACTATAGCTACCAGGCTAACAGTAAATTAGCTCAAGAGTAATTTTGATTGCTACTCTTGTTCTACTTAATATGGAATAAGTGATATTCATTATATTTATAAGCACAAAATAAGTTGTACATACAGATCAGGTAATATATATTTATAGAAAGAAAAGAACAGATACACTCTAGGTGGGAAAATTAATGAGACACAAAGAGAAAAGATATAATGTTACAAAGTAGACATTCATGAAATAACATGGAAATAAAAAACATTAAATATTAGAGATGAGGCAACATGGCACAGTAGAAGCACCCATTGTTTTCATCCCATGAATGAGAAGTCTCAGATAATACAGAAGAGACTATATTCTGAAGAGAAGAACATTGGGAATCTTTAAAAATGCAGCAGAACAGGAGAAATCCTTACAGAAACACCAGCAAACAGTTCTAAGCCTATCCCCAACTTAACAGCAAAAGAAAAGGAAGATAAAACAGATGGTCCTAGTGACAAACTGTCAATTCTAATTGCAAGATAAGTCCATACCTTCCCTGACCTTAAAGCCAGTGGGAGAATTTGGAAGTCACTGATGGTCTGGTGTGGAAGCCAGCCTTGGTGTAGTAAGGCATTTTGTCATTCATTTATCCCAGAGAGCAATAGCAAGGTCCAATATTGAAAAAGAATCTATTGTGTTGAAACTGAGATACTCTGTGGAACTGAAAGCAAGAACCATTCATGGTTCAGGAAGTCCTGAGACACCCTTTCACGGAGTCTAGATAGCAGACAGACATGTGGTAATTGAAGAGAGTAAGAATGTCTGATGTTGTTGCTCAGAAAAGTTCAAGCATATGGAAAGAATGTGGCCATAAGGGAACCCTACTGCATTGTTGGTGGGAGTGTAAACTTGTTCAACCACTTTGGAAAGCAGTATGGAGGTTCCTCAAAAGACTC
>NW_012267352.1:1575477-1577238 GCF_000151885.1 Dipodomys ordii
AGAGCGCTTGCCTTGCATGCATGAGGCCCTGGGTTCGATCCCTCAGCACCACATAAGCAAAAAAAAAAAAAAAGCCAGAAGTGGCTCTGTGGCTCAAGTGGTAGAGTGCTAGCCTTGAGCTGAAGAGCTGAGGGACAGCGCCCAGGCCCAGAGTTCAGGGCCCACAACTGGCAAAAAAAAAAGACTCTAGATATGGGAGAGAGTTCATCCAGGCCTTTAACCTGAGCAGAACCACCCAGATGACACCTAGCAAAACAGAGATGCGCTTATTGAGCTCTGCCTGAATTTCTGGCCTAAACAATAATGAGTAATAATATGGTCATTTTAAGCCACTAAATGTGGCACAATTTCTAACACAGCCATACTAACTGAAGGCTCCAATATACTGTAAAAGAACAGAGAAAATGTAGAACCTTGAAATATACTGGCTACATTTCCATTAAATTCTAAAGAAAATAAGCACTGACATTTTCAAACAAAAGGAAAGCAGACCTCCCAGGATTTCTTCTCTAAACTTGATAAATATTGTTCAGTTTAATGCTGTTAGAAAAATCATCAAGATGTCAGAGGGTTTTAAACATTAATAAGTGCAATAAAAATGATAGGCTTAAGTATATCATCATGCCTGTACTTATACATAAACAGCATTTGTACCATTTAAAAAATCTCCAATTTCTATAAACACTTAGGCTTATGTACAAAAAGAGTAATCAGTAAGTAAATTAAGGAGACTTAATTCTGGCAAAAAAATCCAACTGGCTATTTTTGGCAAAGGTCCACTGATAATATAAACTTAACCTGATCTGCTGAAATGGGAAATTTAAAATCAAGCTGAAGAGGTTAACTTTTTTAGAAAATTTCTTTTTTATTTTCCCATCCTAGATAAAATGTACTGCGTGGATGCCAAATTTTCCTTTAAAGCTTGTATAATGAATGTAAAAATAAACACATTTGAAGTCTGAATTCAATTCCACCTGAATATATTAGAGAGCAAGTATGTTGTATCCAATATTGAAGGAAACATGAAGCTTCTTGCAAAATGTAAACATTTCTACTTTAGCAAGTCTAATCTGACTCAATCATCAGTGAGTCCAAAAACAAAAGGAAGAAAAGGGAATATTCTGGAGAGTTATAAAATCACTACAAGTAACTGGAAAAAAAATACTATTAATTTCACATTTTGACCACAGAATTATCAACAGGAAAGCCAGGTGAATTAAGATTACACTCTCATTTTATGTCTTTTAATGCTCTTTTGTTTTGAGGAATATGTCCTCCTATCTAAAGCAGAACAGAGTACATAAAACATTTGTTATTACTGGCCATATGTTAGATTATAAACAAGCTCCTCAGAACTAATGAAATCAGGAGCTGGGAAGGTGGCTCAGTGATAGAGGGCTTGCCTTGCATGCCTAAGGCCCTGGGTTCGATTCCTCAGCACCACATAAGAAAAAAGCCGGAAGTGGTGCTGTAGCTCAAGTGGTAGAGCGCTAGCCTTGGGCTGAAGAGCTGAGGAACAGCGCCCAGGCCCCATGACCAGACCAAAAAAAAAAACAAAAAACTAATGAAATCATAGGAGCTATGTCCCTCAAGAATTATGATATAGAGTGAAATTAGAAATCAACAAAAGGAAAAATTGGGAGAGTCATAAATGTATTACTAGAGGGCTGGGAAGGTGGCTCAGTGGTAGAGCGCTTGCCTTGCATGCTCGAGGCCCTGGGTTCAATTCCTCAGCACCACATAAGCAAAAAGAAAAAAGCC
>NW_012267352.1:1578605-1583266 GCF_000151885.1 Dipodomys ordii
CCAGATGCCCCTCAGTAGATGAATGGATCAAGAAAATGTGGTATATATACACAATGGAATTCTATGCCTCCATCAGAAAGAATGGCATCTCCCCATTTGTTAGGAAATGGAAAGACTTGGACAAAATTATATTAAGTGAAGTAAGCCAGGCCCAAAGAAACATAGGTCCCATGGTTTCCCTAATTTGCAGTAACTAATATATGTCTGTGACAAGCAGAAAAGGTCAGATAAGATGATGTTAAGCGAAATGAACCCCCAAATAGGGACACAAGTGTTTTTTTCTTCCTTGCTATTGTTTCTAATGTATTTATAAGGTACCATGTGATTTTATTGTTGTTTTATATGTTCCTCCCCTATGGAGTAACCCCTGTTTTTACTATATTTGATGTTGGTATAATTTGTGGAGGGGAAGGGAAAAAACAAATTGTTTAAATAGTGATAGAGATTGACCCATTGCAACAATGAGATGTACAAGACGCTATGTCGAAAAACGAACTTTACAATTTAGAGGAGGAGTTGCTCATGTAACTGTAACCACTCTGTACAGTTTTTTCACAATAAAAAACTTAATAAAAAAAAAAAAACGTTTAGGGGCTGGGAAGTTGGCTCGGTGATAGAGCGCTTGCCTTGCATGCATGAGACCCTGGGTTTGATTCCTCGGCACCACATAAGCAAAAAGAAAAAAGCCGGAAGTGGCTCAAGTGGTAGAGCGCTAGACTTGAGCTGAACAGCTGAGGGACAGCGCCCAGGCCCAGAGTTCAAGCCCCACGACCGGACCCAAAAAAAAAAAAAAGTTCAAGCATAGTGGCCGCATTGGTTGGATGCTTGAGCCTCTGGCAGGAGTAATGCTGGGGTAGAAACAAAGAACTGAGACTCTGGGTACCATAGCATTTGGCTTCCATGACCTGCCTGCGAATTGTGCGGTTTGCCTAGTAATCAGGTCAGAGCTCTGATCCCGAGTTCCCTGAGTCAAATGGTGTGTACAGCCACAATTCCCGCTCCAAAGGAGATAAACTGTTGCACGGGATCTAACTGCAAGCATTAAGGTCTTCCTGTGGAACTGATACGGATTTCTGATGTCAGCACTGAAGGCCCAAATCCAGACTCGCTGGATCACAATATTTCTATCGTCTCCTACTCTGCAAAGGAGATAAACTACTTGACCACATTTCTAAGCACTGAGACCAACATACAGAGTGAAAAGGCCACCTCCAGGCAGCCCAGAACTCAGTGCCCCTCGGATCCCTTCACCCGCTGAAACGTTTGAATGAAACTTCCAAGATTTTGTGTTCACTGCCTTTGAGGACACAAACCAGGGGCATGTCAAGTCAATGGGAAATTGACCAGCTCACAAGCTATAACTCTCCTTGTACCCAATGGAATCTCCAAGTACACTAAAAAAAGGAAGTTTCTACAGTGGACGCAGCCAAAACTATAAAACTGACCCTTAAATAAGAGATATCAGGTAGTTTACCTTATTATACATGCTGAAGATCAGGCTAGGAATGTGACTTAGTAGTAGAGTGCTTACCTTGCATACATGAAGCCCTGGATTCAATTACTCAGTACCACATAAACAGAAAAAGCCAGAAGTGATGCTGTGGTTCAAGTAGTAGAGTGTTATCCTTGAGCAAAAGAATCTCAGGAAAAGTGCTCAGGCCCTGAGTTCAAGCCCCAGGACTGGCAAAAAGTGAGTGCTGAGGATCAGAGTTAGTGCCCTAGCCACTGAATAATACTGGTTGGCTACTAAATAATAGTCCTCAGTCCAGTGGGGAGAAATAACATCTCAACTAAACTGTCCTTCCTGAACACTGTGACTGCTTCATATGAAAGAATGCAGGTGATTAAAACCTGCAAACAATGACTTGGACTCAGATGCATAAAATCTAGTATAGAAAAAAATATATATTTATTTATAAATATATATCACACACAGTTCTCTTTCAAATATGAAAACTACAATTAAGGACTTGGCTAATAAGAAAGGGAATGAAATTTCCAACAAAGAACTCAAAATTACAATGGTAAGAATGATCAAGGAAATGAAAGAACACATACACACAAGTGCCCAAACAGATTCAGAGATGCCACATAGAATTGACTCAAAAAGAATTTTAATAATAAGCTGAATAAAATGTGAAAGATAATGCAAGATAGGTAGGAGAAATTCAAGAAAGATATAGAAATATTGAAGGAGAAATCTATTTAAAAACCTAGAAGTAGGGCTGGGAAGGTGGCTCAGTGGTAGAGCGCTTGCCTTGCATACTCGAGGCCCTGGGTTCGATTCCTCAGCACCACATAAGCAAAAAGAAAAAAGCCAGAAGTGGCGCTGTGGCTCAAGTGGTAGAGTGCTAGCCTTGAGCTGAAGAGCTGAGGGACAGTGCCCAGGCCCAGAGTTCAGGCCCCACGACCGGACCCAAAAAAAAAAAAAACCTAGAAGTGAAAAGCTCAATAATCCAAATAAAAGACTAAGTTGAAAGCTTTATCCATAGAATGGAACAAGTTGAAAACAGAATACCAAGGTTCAAAAACAATGTAGAATAATTCAATCATCCAGAAAGGGGTAAATAATAAAAAATAAGAAGAACATGACTGGGCACATAAAGCTTCCTAAACACTCTGAAAATACCGAATGTATAAATTGTAAGTACAGAAGAAGGAGAAGAAATCCAACCTAAGAACATAGAAAATGCATTCACAACTTGCACACCATTGATTAAAATGTCTCCCAGGGATAAGGGACTTCTGAAATTCCAACAGGAAATATCAGGAGGAAAAGTACCTTAGACATATAGTTAAAACACTAAGTATACAGATCAAATAGAGAATGGTAAAAGGCGCAAATGAGAAGTGACAACTTATATATAAATGCAAACCTACCAGAATAACAGCAGACTTGCAACAGAAATTCTAAAAGCAAAGTGATATGGAATAATATATCATAAACCCTCAAGAAAATAATTGTCAATCCAGATTAATGAATCCAGGAAGACTATTCTCAAAATTAAAGAATGAATATAAATTATCCATTATAACATAACTAAAGGAATTAATAACCACTAAACCAGAATTGCAGAAGATAATTAAGGGAAGCCTATACACATAGAGAAAGATAAATGCAAACAAGAAAATACAGGAGAAAATAAATCTCACTAGAGAAGCAAATTACCCAGCAAGCATTAGGAAAGAAGCAAACATCACAAAACAACAAAATGGCAGAGAATATTAATACATCTTTATATTAACACTGAAAGTTAATGGACTCAATTCTCTAATAAAAATATAGAATGGTGGGGTGGATTAAAAAGCAATTATTATTTTTTCTTTTTTTATTGTGAAAATACTGTACAGAGGGGTTACAATTACATGGGCAAGATAATGAGTGTATTTCTTATCAAGCATTGTAGCCTCCTCCTTTGTTTCCCCTTCCCATCCCATCCTCCCCCCATCCCCAACCTACTCCTCCTCCCCCCCACCACCAAAGTTGTAAAGTTTGTTTTCGAACTGTTGCAATGGGTCCACCTGTATCCCTATTTAAACGATTTATTTTTTCCCTTCCCCTCCACAAATTATAACAACATCAAATACAGTGAAAAGCAGGGGTTATACCGTGGGGGAGGGACATACAAAGCAACAAATAAATAATCTTATAAATGTATTAGAAACAATCGCATGAAAAAAAAGCATTTGAATACATATCTTAGGGTTCATTTCCCTAACATCAATTTATCTAACCTTTTCTGCTTGACTCAGACATATACTAGGTATTGCAAATAAGGGAAACCATGGGACCTATGTTTCTTTGGGCCTGGCTTACTTCACTTAATATATTTTTTCCAAGCCTTTCCATTTCCTAACAAATGGGGCAATGTCATTCTTTCTGATGGAGGCATAGAATTCCATTGTGTATATATACCACATTTTCTTGATCCATTCATCTACTGAGGGGCATCTGGGTTGGTTCCATATCTTAGCTATGGTAAATAAGGCTGCAATAAACATAATTGTGCTGGTAGCTTTAGTGTAGTCTTGTTTGTGATCATTTGGTTAAATGCCCAAAAGTGGGATTGCTGGGTTATAGGGGAGCTCTATGTGGAGTCTTTTGAGGAACCTCCATACTGCTTTCCAAAGTGGTTGGACTAGTTTACACTTCCACCAACAATGCAGTAAGGTTCCCTTCTGTCTACATACCCTCCAGCATCTGTTGTTATTAGAGTTCTTGCTTATAGCCATTCTAACTGGGATGAGGTGGTATCTCAATGTTGTTTTGATTTGCATTTCTTTTATGGCTAGAGAGGTAGAGCGTTTCTTCATGTGTCTATTGGCCATCCTTCCTTTCTCTTCAGAGAAGTTTCTCTTTAAGTCTTTAGCTCACTTATTTATTGGGCAGTTGTGTCTTTGAAGATTTGTTGTTGGAGGATTTAATTTTTGAGTTCCAGATATATTTTAGGTATGAGACCCTTGTCTGTTGTATGGCTAGTGAAGACCTTCTCCCAATCCGTGGGCTTTCTATTGATCTTGCTAGCTATGTCCTTTGCCATGCAGAAACTCTGCAACTTCATACAATCCCATTTGTCCAACCTTTCTTTGATTTGTTGTTTCTGGATCTCTATTAAGAAAATTTCGGACCCATAGCAACAATGAGAAGTACAAGTTGTCAT
>NW_012267352.1:1588009-1610341 GCF_000151885.1 Dipodomys ordii
GAATGAGGTTGGAATATTGATAGGTATCGCATTGAATTTGTAGATAGCCTTGGGAAGTATTGCCATTTTCATGATGTTGATCTTTCCAATCCAGGAGCACAGAAGTTTTTGCCACTTTCTAAGCTCTGTTTTGATTTCATTTTTCAAGTTTTTAAAGTTTTCACCATAGAGGTCCTTCACTTCTTTGGTTAAGTTAATTCCTAGGTATTTTATTTTTTGTGGGGCTATTATGAATAGAGTTGAAAAAGCAATTATTTTTTTAAAAGCCAAAACCTATCTACGTGTTGCCTATAAGAAATACATCTCATTGACAAAGACAAATACTATCTTAGGGTGAGAGGGTGGGAAAGCCTTTTCCAAGTAAATATATCTGAAAGACAGTAAGAGTGGTTAATGCCCCAAAATTGGTCAAAAGAGGCAAAGAAGGTCACATTATATCAATAAAGGAAACATTCCATCAAAAAGAGATGAAAAAAATTGTTAACATCTATGTGTCATAGATTAGCACTCCCAATTTCATTAAACAAATGTTACTGGATTTTTAAGCACATCTGCTGGAAGGCAATTTTTTTTTCAAATATTACTACATTTGCTTAGGAAATAAAAGCAAGAATTCACAAATGGGATTTCATCAAATTACAACCTTCTGCATATCAAAGGGAAAATTAAGAGACAATCCACAGAATGTTAGAAAATCTTTGTCAGCTGTTCAATGGAGAATGCGTTAATATCCAGAGTACACAAAGAGCTAAAATAAAACTAAATAGCCAAAGACAATGGCTTAACCAATAAATAGGCAAGGAAATTTAATGCCTAATGTAAAAGTTGTAACGCTTTGACTTGGTAAACATTTTCCAGCCTCAAAGAGTAGAGAACTCAGAAAAGCTTAGCCGTTTTGAGTTTGTCTTCCATGCCTGCACATCTACCAGGAGGTGCCTTTTATTTCCCCACTTTTTTCTCCCTACTTTATCTGTGATACTAAAAGAAATCCCTTGCTAAAAGTTGCACCATTGAGATTCCCCTTTATGTTCCAACACCCTGGAATGCTTTCACTGGGGTATCTCAAGTAGCTATGATTTTGCGTGGAAAATGAGAAGGTATGGAAATCCCTGTATCTCTCAGTAATAAACCTGTATCTAATTGTAAAGTCATATCAAAAGACAACAAATTGTGTTCTACAAGTTCATCCATAAAAATACCTTTGAAGTTCACTTTAAATTGCCTCCTCCTTTGTTTCCCCTTCTCATCCTTCCCATCTCTCACACCTCCCCTCCCCCACCCCAGCAAAGTTGTAAAGTTTGTTTTTCGACATAACGTCTTGTACATCTCCTTGTTGCAATGGGTCCATCTTTATCCCTATTTAAACGAATTGTTTTTTCCCTTCCCCTCCATAAATTATACCAACATCAAATACAGTGAAAACAGGGTTTATACCGTGGATTAGGGACATACAAAGAAACATAGAAATCATCTTATAAATATGTTAGCAACAATCGCAAGAAAAAAAAATATTTGAGTCCTTAACTTGGGGTTCATTTCTCCTAGGATCAACTTATCTGACCTTTTCTGCTTGTCTCAGACATATACTACTTGTTGCAAATAAGGGAAACCATGGGACCTATGTTTCTTTGAGCCTGGCTTACTTCACTTAATATAATTTTTCCCAAGTCTTTCCATTTCCTAACAAATGGGGCAATGTCATTCTTTCTGATGGAGGCATAGAATTCCATTGTGTATATATACCACATTTTCTTGATTCATTTATCTGCTGAGGGGCTGTTGCATTCTAAAATGGAAAGAATCTTTTTCCTTCAAAAAATTGCATTCAGAAGTCAGAACCTTCTTTATAGCTTGAAAAGCTTTAGTAAATTTACACAAATGTCAACTTGCTCTTTCTCCCTATTTCCTGTAAACATTTTCACCTTATGGATAAAATTTACCTCTCTTCTTCTAAGTCTTCTAATTGAAGTTCTGAATAATCCCTAACCCCATATTTATTCCTAGACTACTTTCAGAAAGCTCACACACACTATACCTCCTTTGGTAAAGATGAAAAAAAAAGAAAATTCTCAATGCAATTCACAAACTCCTTTCTTCAGGTATATCCATAAACTGTTTCAGGCAAGAGTGTATAAACATTCTGTTCCTTCTTTTGAACTATTGCTCTACAGATGTCATTGAATCTGTGTAAGTTAATTGTTCCTCTGATGCTGTTCCACTGTAAATTAGTAGTGCCTCCAGAAAACCATGTAGAACGTGTTGCAGATGCAGAGGATAAATCCACTGGATCTTTGAGGATGATATTGGAAAAGGTACCACCAACGAGATACGGTCTGAGCTATCGAAACAACTCACAGTTGAAGAGGGCAGTGGAAGCAGATTGAGTTAAAGATGGAAGAGGTGTGAGACTGAGCAATCTAACCAAAGTGAGTAACACAGACAGAAAATAATCCATTGTGCTTGAAAAGTAAAGATGTCTTGAATTATTAAAGCACACTAATATGCACATATACATACACATAAATATGTGTTCTTATATAGGATATATTTGTGGAAAGAAGAGATTTTAGGAGGGTAAAATGAGCTAATAAATAATGTCCAAGTGCAATCAGTAAAGAAGACTGATCCCACATCATGCCAAGTTTCATACACATTGAGAAGGAATAGACTTTATTTTCAAATAGTAACAACAGGAGTCCAGTAAGGAGTAATATCGTTGATTTTGTTAAAAGCATTACTCCAATAAGTAATGGGGAAATTTGGTGTGTATATAGACAGTGGAGTATTATTCAGTCATAAAGAAGAACAAAATTTCATCATTTGTAAGAAAATTAATGGAAATGAACATCATCATAAGTATGTGAAATAAGCCAGATTAGGAAAGGCAATGCTATGCTTTCTTTCTTATGTAGAATTTAGGCCTAAATAAGAATGACATGAATATAAACAGGGGAATGTTTGGGGGAAGAGGGTCATCAGAAAACAAAGACCTAAAGGACTGAGTAATGAGGGTAAGTGATCAAAGAACATTATGGTATGACTGAAAATAGGATAGCGGTAACACATTTTACATATTGTAAAAATGGAGGATAAGAACAAGAGGATGAATTTGATTGCAATCCAAGTATGAAAATGTCATCAAGAAATCCCTTTGTGTAATTAATGTGTACTATTTTTAAAGCAGAAGAATTAAGCACATAATGCAGGTTAATGGGAAACTGAAAAGGAAAAGATGATTCTAGCTAATTCCTTTCTCTTCCTTTAAAGGCATGGCACAATTATATTTTACTGACAAAGCAGGATAGGAGGACTCAGAGACGGGATTATTTTATCATATTAAAAGATCCTGGGAATCTTTCCTACATAGATTATCTGAACTCAAAACCTACATCCATATCATCTCATTGAACAAATGTTTCTGCAGCCATTTCCTATTTAATCTGTGCAGGAGCCTACACAGATGCACACAAGGAGAAATTATCTGAAAAATGAAAGTTCTAAATAAGATAAAGTCATTGAATGGTAAAAACAAAGTTTGAAATGATGCAATAACCACAATAATCAGTCATCCACCCTAAAATTATGGGCTGGAATCTCCACTCCTCAATATGGATAGTTAAATAGCAGTGTATAAACAAACAACATCAAAGTGTCTTTTTGGCTAAGTGCCACCCTGCCACTTCTAAACTCAAGCCAATTATGATGACCTCACTCTTGTTTCCTGTCCCTTACTGACCTTCCTACTTACGTTGCCAAAATGTATTAAATTTCTTCTCTACAATTTGTCTTATTTTTCCCCCATTTTCTTCCTTCCCTTAAATTAGATCTTGGTATCTCTTGACCTCAACCTACAATTTTGACTGATAATATCATTGGACAGAAATTCACTTACAAGAATGGTCTTGCATAATCATCTGTCAAGTCACAGAAAAACATGTGCAAGAAAACATTGAACTCATATAACATGGAACTAGAGGAAATTCTTTAAAATATACAGAAAAAAGAAAACGTCACCATTTGGACAGAAGATGGGATGTTCAATCACATTGTAAAAATCCATTTTTCATGGCATATAACTAGAAAATTTTATAACTAGCCAACCCATCTACACATACTATTTTAGTGTTCTTAAATGAAAGTCACTCTGTCTAGTAAATTGAGAATAAAACTACTGTCCCATTAGTTTTCTATAAACATGATTAAAGTCTTTAATATCTTTTAATATCTACAAATACTGAGAAAATCTCTTTGAAATATTAAGGCCAAAAGTTGTTTTTCTAAAAATACATGACCCAATTAATAACTACTCATTAATAGAATGATTATATGATAAAATCTGAAGTAGTCTATATTATATTAATTATAAAAGATTGTCAGTGGGTGCCAGTGGCTCACACCTATAATCCTAGCTACTCAGTAGGCTGAGATCTGAGGATCACCATGCAAAGTCAGTCCAGGCAGGAAAATCCATGAGACTCTTATCTTCAATTAGCCATCAGAAAACTGGAAGTGGTGCTGTGGCTTTAGTGGTAGAACACTAAGCTTGAGCTGAAGAGCTGAGGGACAGCACCCAGGCCCAGAGTTCAAGCCTACAACCAACAGACAAAAAAATACGCACACACACACACACATACAAAGATTTTCAAGGTTGTTCAAGAATGAAGTATTTTTCTTAGTTTAAGTGAAATTCTTTCTTCTATAGTGTCCTTCCTTCCTTCCATTTTTTTTCTTTTTTGTGGGGTTCAGTCATGAAGCTTGAACTCAGGGCCTAGGCACTGTCTCTGAGCTTTCTGCTCAAGGATAGTGCTCTACCACTTTAAGCCACAGCACCTCTTCCAATGTGAAGTTCTTTTCACCAAAGAGTTATTCTATTTTTAAAACGTTTCATTGCAGAGGTGATGTACAGAGGGGTTAAAGGTACATAGGTCAGGTCATGAGTACATTTCTTTTTAAACACTGTTATCCCTTTCCTCAGTTTCACCTTCCCCTCCCCATCCCAGCTCTCTTTCCCACCAAGCTGTAAAGTTCATTTCCAACATAGTGTCTGATGAGTATCACTATTGGATTGGTTCACCCTTTGTCCTACCATTTCTGTGATTCCCCTTCCCTTCCCCAAATCAGATAAACTTATATACTAGACAAAGTATACAGAACTCAAAAAAAAAAAAAACAGTAACAACAGGGAATAAACCAAGGAAAAGAAAGGAAGGAAGAAAGAAAGAGAGAGAGAGAGAGAGGGAAGGAGAGAGGGAGGGAGGGAGGGAGGAAAGAAGGAAGGAAAGAGAGAAAGAGAGAGGAGGAAGAAGGGCGGAAGGGAGGAAGGGAGATGGAGAAAGGGAGATGGAGGGAGGGAAGAGAGAGAAGGAAAAAAAAGAGAACTGCAAACAATACACACAAAAAAAATTCTTGTTTCCACTTCTTGGAGTTCATTTCAATAATCATCATTTTATATAGTCACATGCACATAGATATTGAACTATTACACTAATATATTAAAAGCTATACTGATCCTGCCCTTTTTATTGTACCTTCAGTGTTTTATCCAGTGCCTAGTATATATTTTTTAATTAATTTCCCTGAGTTGTTAATATTAACAAGCTTACATAATACTTACATAGAATAGTGATTGTACTGTTACATTATTTTATTATATTATACTTTGACTATGTAGACAAATACCCTAGATTCAAGTACTACCTCTGTCTTTTATTGATAAGTAATTTTTTCTGTATTTTCTTACTTTAAAAATGAAGATAAGAATAATAGCTCTGTTCTTGTAGTACCTGATGATGAATAATAATTGATGTACATGCTGCTGTCAGAATTCTATTCATATTAAACAATAACACTTTGTTGTACTTCACAGTATACAAATTATGTTTTCACATAGAATATTCTGGAGATAAAATTTGACAACTGGGCTGGGAAGGTGGCTCAGTGGTAGAGTGTTTGCCTTACATGCATATGGCCCTGGATTGGATTCCTCAGCAATACATTAAGCAGGGGGAAAAAAAGCCGGAAGTGGCGCTGTGGCTCAAGTGGTAGAGCGCTAGCCTTGAGCTGAAGAGCTGAGGGACAGTGCCCAGGCCCGGCTCCACGACTGGGCCCCCCACAAAAAAATTGAAAACTATATACATATACCAGAAATACCATATGCCAGCAATTTCACTGAGTTCACTGATTTCTATCTATTAGGATTGGTCAAAGCTACCATATGTCTTATCTGGATGACCAGCAATCATCTACTGGTCGCTCTGCATCTATATGGCTGCCTGACTCCAATCCCCTGTACAATGACTACAGCAATCATACTAAAACACAAATCAGATTACACCACTTCCTTCCTTAAAATACTTAATGACTTCCCAGTCTACTTAGCAGAAAAATCCAAATTCTTTCCATGACATACAAAACCCTTGAGATATTCTCTCTCCCTCTCCCTCCCCCTGTCTCAATCTCTACCTCTCTCCCCCTTCTTACATTTTTATTAGTATATGTTATTTGTACAAAGGAATTTCACTGTTATATTTTCACACACGTATACAATATATCCTGATCAAATTCAGCCCCTCTCATTCTCCTCCTCCCCCTGATCTCAGTTTCTGCTACACACTGCCCACTGACCGTGCTGGTCTCGCTGTTTCTACACCATGGCTTTACGCAGCCTTTTCATCTGCCTCAAATTCTCTCTCAACATACCACTTAGATTTCATTTCAATGTCACCTGTTTGAACAGTCTGTTCCTGATGACCTAATCTACACAAACTTCAGCAAACCACTGTTATTTTAATACTCTATAAGCACTGTTATATGATGCATTCTTTAATTATTCAATTTTCATACATTCATTTTTAAACAGTATATGTGCATGTTGGTAGCTTTTTGGTTTTTATTTATTTTCCCCTCACACCCTAGACGATTAAGTTTCTAAGAACAAGGATCTTGCTTGTGCTGTTCATCAATATATTACCTACTTCAGTAATAATGCCTAACACAGAATTGACAATCACTGTGTGTGTAATTCTAGGGCTGTAATCTGTGGACATCTTTCCATGCACTACATGTCGGGTCTTCGTCTGTCCCACAAAAGACTGACGGGGTCCTAGGAAAGGTAAGTGCGGCGCTCACCCGTTTCCTAGCCTCCCTCAGCCCGGGAGACAATCAGACACAGCAGGGAGCCAAATCCAGCAGGTAGAAAAAACTCTTTTATTAACAGAGAGCAGCCCCTTTTAAAGACAAAAAGGGTGGGTGGTATGGTAAGGGAGGAAGAGGAACCAATCACTGTCAAGGTCACACCCTATCATTCACCTGAGCCTTCACGGGCTGGTTAGGCACTGATCAGAAGATCAATTGGGGTCTGCCCACTCTACTCTCTCCCAGAGCCATCTTGGCTGCCCATGTGCTCTACAGTAAATTAGGCTCTGCCCACTCAACCCCTTCCCAGCGCCATCTTTGCTGCCCATGTGCTCCACACTACAGTTCAGAATATGCATACAGAGAGAGTAAATTTAGTTTAATTAACATATTCATTGAGTTCCTACTAGTGTTGCTTGAATAATCAAAAATAAAATTGTTATAACACAAACCTGAAACCATCTAGAATAAAATTTGGGTTTGCATCCAAAAGTATGAAATGAAAAATATATTTAAAAAGTCAAATTAAAAAGAAAATGTAAGTGCTACATAGAGTCCATTTCAAACATACAGTATCATCCTAATCTGATAATAGAAGAGAGAAAAGACAATTAAAAAATCACAAAAACAAAGAAAAACACTTTGAAAGCAAAAGATAAATGCCTTTAAGCTGAAATCCAAGGCAAACAAAATTAAGGGGGGGAAAAAGGACACCATATCTTCATGAAGGTCAAGATAAACAGAAGATCATACATCTTACTTAGTGCTTAAAAATTGTTGCTGCTAAAAGCAGGGCTATAGTGGCTTACGTTTGTAATCCTAGCTACTCAGGAGTCTGAGATATGAGGACTATGGTTCAAAGCTAGCCCACTCCATAAGACTTTTATCTCTAGTTAACCATCAGAAAGTAGTAGAGCCTGGAGCAGAAAAGCTTAGGGACACTGCCCAGGCCCTGATTTCAAGCCCCATGACTGACCAAAAAGAAAAGATCTTGCTAAAATTACTTGAGAATCTTCTCCAGCAAACTACATATCAAATAAAAAAGGGAGGGGAAATCCAAAACTGAGCAACTTCAGAGCTAAATATAAATAGACCCAATATATGACCTCAATATCAACATGGACTCAACAAAGATATTAAGAGAGGATATTGGAGAAACCAAGGAAAAAATGTCCTCAGAACAAAAAATAAAATAAGACTCATAACAGATTTTGTATTTAATAACCTAAAATAAGTATGTGGTAAAAATGACAATATAAAAGTCAACTTGAGCCGGGCGCTGGTGGCTCACGCCTGTAATCCTAGCTACTCAGGAGGCTGAGATCTGAGGATCGCAGTTCAAAGCCAGCCCGGGCAGGAAAGACTGTGAGACTCCTATCTCCAATAAACCACCAGAAAACCGGAAGTGGCGCTGTAGCTCAAGTGGTAGAGCGCTCGCCTTGAGCTGAAGAGCTGAGGGACAGCGCCCAGGCCCAGAGTTCAAGCCCCATGACCAACAAAAAAAAAAAAAAAAAGTCAACTTGAAACTTCAGGAAAGCTTTACAAGAAACTCAAGGACCAAATATAAAATAATAAAAATTGAGTATCACTCTGAGCAAATGGTAGAATATAATGCATTTAAACTTAGTATTTGGAATATTCCACCTAAAGAACACTTTTGGTGACATAGGAAATTTGCTGGCTATAAAGTCAATTACATTTGTACAATGTGATAACAGCTTTATACGTTGACAGCAAGATATATTTGATAGCAGTTTAGAAAGTGAAGGTTGATGGACAGTACCAGAAGGTATTCACTTTCACTTTCTACATAGAAGAAGAATCAAAACCTTACATTTAGTATCTAAAATTATAAATGGAAATATATAAATGGCAAAAATAAACATGATATGCAATTGATAAACTAAAGTACATGAGATACCCAGAATCAAACAAAAAGGATTTACTTTTTTCTCTTTTTTTTGTTTTTTTTTTGGGGGGGTCCAGTTGTGGGGCCTGAACTCTGCGCCTGGGCACTGTCCCTCAGCTCTTCAGCTAAAGGCTAGCGCTCTACCACTTGAGCCACAGCGCCACTTCCGGTTTTTTTCTTTTGCTTATGTAGTGCTGAGGAATCGAACCCAGAGCCTCATACATGCAAGGCAAGCGCTCTACCACTGAGCCGCCTTCCCAGCCCTGGATTTACTTTTTTCTCAAAAAGTTGTATTCAGTCCCTCTTTGTGAGATTTTCCGTATTTTTCCTTTCTTTTCTTTCTTTCCATTACAAGGATCAGAAAAAATCCCTTAGTTTTCATAATTAAGAAAAATTGAGAAATACTAAGAATGCGAATTTTCTTAGGATGCATGATATTTTCTGAAATTTCCCCATCAAATTGAAAATAGAAACAGAACTATAATTAGATTGTGAAGTCAGTAATAACTGTAGTCTTTCTTATTCCTATTTAAGATAACAGACACAGTTAAATATAGATGGAACAAATTAGGTAATAGGAAGGGAGTCAGATTGAACAGGGAAAGGAAGATACATTAACAAATTTCCTGAAAGGGGAGCAAATAATATGACTAGAAGGCAAGGGGTGGAACCCCTTGGAAGAGGGAGGTTCATTGATTGTTCAGAGGGATGGAAGAGAAAAATTGCAAACATCCCATTATGAATGAGTTTATAGATTTGGTGAATGACAATGGAGGAAATTCATTTGTATGTGGCTCATACAGAATATAACAAAGTTATATCCAGCAGTCTGAGAGGTATAAAAAAAACATTTTGAAATATAGCCTGCATAGAATAGAAGCTGAGACTGGACCCAGGAGGCTATAGCAGACTTTCTAGATGATACTAAGACTTTCAGGGGAAAAAAAGAATCTCTGAGGGCATCCAAGCTCTGAGTTCACAAAAATTTTCTCTAGTAAGGTTTACACACATGCTTAGACAAAGCAGATATTTAGATATTTAGGTTGGTGTTTTGCAAAGATGTGATGAAAGACAGAAAAGCAAGGCAATTTTGCTTGGTTTTAGAGAAATATTAAAATTGGTATAGATACGGAATTTTTGAAAACCAATAGAACATTCTATTGTTCTCTAACTGAACTCGATTTCACTTTCACTCTATTTAGTTCAGAAGTAGAAAATTTTTTTATTAAAAAAATAATAAATGGATTCTAAGATGAATACTGAGAAAATGAAGACCAGGGAAAGATTATGAGGAAATAGAAGACTCAGGAAGGACCAGGTCTAATGCTGACTGTGGATAACTATGAGGCTAGGAATTTTCTGTCACCCTGATAAGAAATTAGTTTGTAACTAGATAACACTGGGCCAGAAAATACCAGAACTCCCTGTTTCTGCATGATCCATACCAGGGAAGGCAAAGACTAACAATAAACTAATGTCAGATGCAAAAGCTGATCAGAATAATAAGAAGCCTATGTTTGGGCAATTATAACACCTAAGAGTCTTTCTATCCATTTTTCCCAATCCTAGTTTTACCATGTGATTTTTACTTAGATACAGAATGAAAGACATTTGTCCATTGTACTGGTTTCATTGGATGCTTTAAAGAGAGTGCCATTTTCAACACTTGTTTCTAAGGCAAGCAAAGTTATTTCTGGTGGTATGTAGCAGACTAAACCCCTCTCCTATATTTAAAATGGGTCTCTCTGTCTTTAGCATTACTTATACAACTGTCTACCCCCTGCATTTTAAGTGAATCACAGCCACAAAAGCTTACTCAGCTGGGATGCTTCTTAATCCTATCAACTCCAGTCAGAATCATCCTTTTCCACCCACATTCACTTAGCTTTCAAGTCTGAAATCCAAAGAAATATTTACATTAGGGGCTGGGAAGGTGGCTCAGTGGTAGAGCGCTTGCCTTGCATGCTCAAGGCCCTGGGTTCGATTCCTCAGCCCCACATAAGCAAAAAGAAAAAAGCCGGAAGTGGCACTGTGGCTCAAGTGGTAGAGTGCTAGCCTTGAGCTGAAGAGCTGAAGGACAGCGCCCAGGCCCATGACCGGACCAAAAAAAAAAAAAAGAAATATTTACATTATTAAAGTCAATCTTGTGAGACCGGATTTGACTCACTGTAGGACAAATAATTTAAGGAAATTCTGCTGTATATTTAAACTTCACATTGCCTAGTTAGGGTTCTTCCAAATGGAAATAGTTAAAGTGATATCTGTTATATTTTATGCTTTTTTACTGAGCAAATTTGGGCATTATTTAATGTTTTATTATGTTTATTATTGTTATAATAGGGAGTTGATGATCATAAAATCATTCATGTCACAAGTATCTGTGTTTTTAGTATTTGATGTGATCACTGATGTGATCAGTCAGATTTATAAAGTAGGAAGGCACAATATTTGCTTCACTTTATAAATTCTAAATGCCAAATGGAAAAACTTGGAAAAAATTATATTAAGTGAAGTAAGCCAGGCCCAAAGAAACATAGGTCCCATGATTTCCCTTATTTGCAATATCTAGTATATGTATGAGTCAAGCGGAAAAGGTCAGATAATGTGATCTTAGGAAAATGAACCCTTAGATATGTATTTTAATGTTTTTTCCTTTCATGCATTTGTTTCTAACACATTTATAAGATTATCTCTTTGTAGCTTTGTATGTCCCTCCCCCACAGTATAACCCCTGCTTTCACTATATTTGATGTCAGTATAACTTGTAGAGGAGATGGGGAAAAACCAGTTGTTTAAGGATACAGGTGGACCTGTTGCAACAATGAGAAGTACAAGTTGTCATGTTGAAAAACGAGCTTTACAATGTTGGTGGGGGTGGGGGGAAGGCGGGGAAGATTGGGTGGGGGGGTGGGGAGGGAGGCTGGGAAGGGATGTGAACGGTAAACAAAGGAGGAGGCTGCAATGCTTGATAAGAAATGTACGCATTAACCTGCCCATGTAATTGTAACCCCTCTGTACAGTGTGTTCACAAAAAAAATAAAAATAAAAATACATAAATTCTAAATGCCCCAATATGGGTAAATCAAGTACACAAGCAATCCTTACAGTAGCACTTGAACTAAAGTGGAAAAAGAGTGCTCAGGCTGTGAACAAAAGCAGAAAGAGAATAAGAGAAAAAGAGAATAAAGAGATATTTAATCAGAGCTAAAGAACTCTAACCAAACTCCATATTTGTAGGCTGAGTCAATGAGAGGAAAGTGTTCTATTTGGCAAAAATTGGACATATAGAAATAATAAGCTGCTCTATGAAGGAAGGTGACAAATATAGTTTGAGAATTTATTTTTTAGTTCAAAGAAACTGCAAAAACAAAAACAAAGAAACTGCAGAACATGCAAATAATGATGTCTAGCTGGCAGTTGAGGCTGGATCTTGGGTGTTGTCAAGGCAGAGCTATAGAATTACAAATCATTTAAGTCAAAAAGCTGTTCCAGTCTTGAATGGGGAAGACGGGGTTAAAACCTGTACAGTTGGTGAAGTAGTGGAATTTCTTTTTCGGGAGGGGGTGAGAGGTGCAGCAAAAAGAAGAAACACAAAATCAGTAGTCAGAGAGTAGAGGTCAAAGAACCAGAAGGAGAAAGCATTTTAATTAAGAACAATATGATCAACTATGGTTACTGCCGCAGCGACTTTGGAAACAAATCACAGTTTAAATTAACTCAATATGCCTCATTTTCAGAATATATCTCCTATTAAAAACTTGCAGCAGGGAGACAGGCAGACGATGGTGGCAGAGCAGCTGGGGGGCTAACCAAGATCTCGTGTAGAAACCAGTTTTAGTGTTCCAGTGAAAAATCCATGGCTAGAGAGTCACACACCAAGTGTGCCATCATAGCACGGACAGTTTGGCCAGAGAGGAAAAATTCGGGCAGCTTGGTTAAGGAGACAGATTCAAGCACTTGCCAGTGGCTACTGCGACAGTGGCAGCCACTCCCACCATATCAACAGACTGAACCTGGGACAAAGGAAACAGAGACAGAGTATGAGCGGCTTCTACTCACCACCAGCATGAATCAACAATGAGCAGAAATCTTCATCCTGCTGACCACAGACCCATGCAGACTGCGCATGACCCAAAAACCAAGGGAGAGGTATGAATACCCCACAAGACATCTGCCCTCTTCACAGAGCAGCATTTGTAAGGTAGTCCTTCCCCCACCACCGGGAAGAGTTCCATCTTTGATACTGGCAAAGACTGGACCAGAGCAGCTAGCAGATAATTCAAGCCTTAGAAGCAGAAACTGGGAGCCATTTTTGAACAGGTCAAAGGCACTTGACCAGTGGGGCTCACTTCCACCCAGACAAAAGTTGGCCTTCCCAGGCAGGAAGAGCTCTGCCCCCAGGGTGGGACAACTTTCTTCACTGGGTAAACAGACTCAGGTGCCCCTCAGAAACAGGTGCTCCGCTGCAGCACTAGCTGTTCTCCCAGCTGCAGGAAGTTAAAAGAAAAACAATTCGAAACTGGATAAGGTATAAAACCTGAGAGTGGATTCAGGCTGGGCCACAAGAGTATCTCAGGAGCTAGTACCTTAAGGAAAAGCTACTGATTACTGACATGCCACAAACCTACCAAAATTCAAGCTCCTTCGCAGCAACTACAAGATAGATAGCCAGCAGCCCTTTCCCTCTTCTATGAAGCTCAAAGCAAATCGCCTTCCTTCCGACTGAAGTAGCGTGGGAGGAGGGTCACAATGTCCCCTTCATTCTGCCTGGTCAAACTGACTTAAGAAGCTGCCTAACACCGACCACCACAAGCAAATCAGAAACTCCTTCAAGAGACTGGTTACAGACACAGGGGAGACACGCGATCTCCCAAATAAATCAAAGAATTCTTTTTTCTACTATTTTATTTTTAATTTTTTTCTACTTTTTCATTATTTTTATTATTGTGTTTTTTAATTCTTTTTTTTTCTTTAACCTGGTGGTCTTTTTTTCTTTTTCACTTTTTGCTGTTCTATTCATCCCCAATACACACCCATCCTTGATTATTAGGCCTTATCCTTCATTGTGTGCATACTTAACTTAGACATCAATTACTTAATTCACAGTCTCTCAACTTTAGTTCCTTTCATCGAGGTATGATTTCTTTATGGTTATATAATTTTTTGTTTTTTTTATTTTTAAACTTTTTAATTATTTTACTTCTTTCCTTTTTCTTTATCTTTCTTCTCCTTTCTTTCTCTCTTTTTCCTCTCTCTGAATTTAGGTCTTAGTTATCTTCCCTCTCTCCCTTTCCCTCACTACATTACTGTAATGCTATTTTCTGAAAATTCTCCCTATTCCTACTAATTTCTGGTCCTGTGGCACCTTCTCTGATTTTCACAATCCATTGATACCTAGTCATTTGTTGTTGAACTAAATTGTCTCTGTATTCATTTTGACAGTGTCAAAAATCTGTGGAACTACAGGCTCTGGGTTGATGCTTGCCTTAGAATAGTGTTCTAGTGCAGAATTGGTTTTGCTTCCAAACCCAAATGGGCAGAACAAGCCATAAAAACACAAGAAAAAATGGCAAGTCTAGGTACCTCAACTCCCACTGATGATAAATAGGCAACAGAGTAGTTCATGAATAATCCAGAAGAGACTTCTCAAATGCTCTACAAACACTACTGGTAAACATGCTGAATGAAAAGGTTGAAAGCCAGAAAAGGGCTCTGTATGAGCATGATAGGGCAATGTGTGAATGTGATGAGGCTAACAAAAGATTAATAGAGGAAATTAGTGAGTATGATGAGCATAACCAAAAACTAATAGAGGTATTGCATGAGTGTGACACAATAAGGCTAGTAAGACTAATAGAAGAATTGTGTAAACATGATGAGAATAACCAAAGATTAATAGAAGAATTCATGGACTCCACAAACAGAAAGCTGGAGGAATCCTTGGAGTTCACAAATGGAAAACTGACTGAACTCATCAGAAGGAAAGGGAGTCCAATGAAACTATAACCACTCAACTAAGGGATTTGAGAGTGAACACTGAAAACCACGTAAAGGAAGTAAAGATCTAAAACAAAGCCTCAACAAAGAAATTGAAGCCATTAAATCTGACTTATTAGAAAGAAAGAATATAAAACATAAAGTAGAAAGGCTTGAAATAAGTTAGATCGTGCAGAAGATCAAATCTCTGGGATTGAAGATTGCCTAGACATTATGGAGAAAGACCATATTTTAGGTCACAAAGCAAATTTGTCCAAATTCAGAAACATTGAAATTATGCTCTGCATTCTCTCAGACCCCAAGGGAATAAAATTAGAATTCAACACCAAAGCCACCAAAGAAAATCCTATAACACATGGAGGCTGAACAACACACTGTTGAACCACCAGTGGGTCATGGAAGAGATTAGAAAGGAAATTCAAATGTTCATGATATTTAACAAAAATGAGCACACAAAATACCAGCTATTCTAGGACACAGCGAAGGCAGTACTTGAGACACATTTATAGCTCTGAGTTTCTACATCAACAAATTGGAGAGATCTGAAACCAACAATTTAATGATGTACCTGAAGCTCTTTGAAAAAGAGCAACAAGCCAAACCCTATTCCAGTAGACAGAAACAAATAATTAAAATTAAATGAGAATTAATTGAATTAGAGTCCAAAAATATAGAATCAACAAAACTAAGAGTTGGTTCTTTGAAAAAATTAACAAAATTGACAGAACCTTAGAAAATCTTACCAGGAAAAGAAGAGAACATACCCAAATAAACAAACTCAAAGATGAGAATGGAAACATAACCACAGGAAAAAAACAAGATTCAGAACATTATAAGGAAATACTTCTCAAATTTTTATTCTAACAAGTTTGAGAGAAATAGAAGAATTTCTAGCAAATATTGATATGCTCAAACTAAACCAAGATGATTTAAACCAACTTCACAGACCCATATCAAGCATTGAAATAGAAACAGCAATAAGAGACCTCCCATCCAAGAAAAGCACAGGACTAGATGGATTCACAGCTGAATTCTACAAAGCCCTCAAAGCAGAACTCACACCAATCCTCCTTCACCTTCAATGAAATTGAAAGTAAAAGTTCACTACCAAACTCTTTCTATGAAGCCACCATAACCCTCATCCCAAAACCAGACAGGGACTCATGAAAGAAAAAGAACTATAGATCATAACAATTGTCTTTGAGAGGTGTAAAGATGGCCATTAAATAATAGAGATTTCAGTATGTCCTGATGGTTGAACTTTTCTGTAAAATAAAAAAAAATTAACTCTTATTTGTGCTACTCATAAGAAGCTTTCCACGTGGTCTTTTATTATGTGTGCTATTGGCCCGGTCTAGAGGTATTGTCCATAACCCATGGATCAGCTCTGACCAATGAGCAAAAAGAGGCAGACCAGCGCAGGGTGTCACATTTCATTATTGATTATATTATCTTCCCAATACTTTTCCTTCCTCCAGTTTCTACCCTGAAAATGTACTCACATAAAATTATAACAGCCTGAAAATGTCCTTCGACACTCTCAAGTTCTTGTAAACATAAATTGAAGATATAAAGACATAGCATCATGAAATTGGCCAATTTAAAGACTAATTCATCTTTAGCTAAGGAACATACATTCTGCATATAGAATTTCAAATTATTATGCCATTGAAAAAAAACAACAGCAACATGCCCTCCACTTTCTAGTGTATGGCAAATTTTATGTAGAGCTTAAAAGCACTTATACTCTGAAAAAATAAGAGGGCCAAATAAAAGAATAAATAAATATATGGAGGTTAGAATGCATGGTTTCCAATGAGTTGAAATACTTTCTCTGTGCTTTGTAAGTTGACTGGAAAATATTGACAGAAATAAAGAATATGAAGAGTTTCAACTTTACATATCCAGTCACCCAAGTTTACCATGCAAAAAATGTATATTTTTCTGGAGATAAGTCATTTAGAACAAAGTCATCAAATGTGTGGTCATCCTCAGCATGTTCGAGACTACAGAGCTGAGAGAATACCATAATTTGGACAATAATTTTAATGAATTTCCTTACAGATCATTTCTCATCAACAGCTATCTGCAAACTTAATCTAGTGTTTTTTAAACCCACATGTAGCATCATTTCATTAACAATATCTAAATCTATGCTTCATTTTTCAAGAAAAGCACCCATGCCTGTTGTTAAAATGATAAAAAAAAAACTGAGAGCTGGAAGTTATTTTATTCATCCATCCAACAAGTGTGTATATCCACTGTTTCTGTCGTATACTTCATCTCACAGGGAGAACATTGAAACCCAGGGATTTTAAGTGTCTTAACCAAGTTCCGAAATCTGAACCAATTTTTTCCTAAAAGACAGAAAGAAGTAGTCTGAGCCTAGAACAATCCAAGTCAATTTAAATTTAGTTATTAATAGAACTGGATTTTTTTCTTCTGACATTTTCAGACAATATTAATGTAGGGAAAAAAACCTACTATTCCAAACTGGCAGTATTTATGTAGCCAAAAGAACTTTGTAAGGATTATATCATTTAAAGAATCACAACAATTAGAAAGTTTTATGTCCGACCTTTACAATGTCGGGGTGGGTGGGGGTGGGAAAAAAAAAAGAAAGTTTTATGTCCTTGTCATTCACAGTATGGTTGTCAGCTCAGCAGCTATTCAAGCTTGTGAAATGTAGAGTCTAAGGCCACATCCCAAAGCATTTGCATTATTATTTCTGCATACTTATAATATTCCTCAAATGACTATATGTGCATTAACATTTGAAAATATTGTTTTAAATGACCTTGGAAGTGACTTCTGGTCTTAAAAATGTATGAGCTATCATGTGTAGTTAAGGGACACCACAAAGGTATATTACTATTCAAGCTAATTCTGCTGTGAATATTTTCACAAAATTCAGAATCTCTTTCAAAACCAATTATCTCTTGCTTGTCATCAGCAAATTTTTATAAATGATTTCCTATTGCATAGAAACGGAAGTATATGTGACAAACACCAATGTTTATAAATACACTGACTGCAGTTTATTATGTCAAAGCTGATTTACCTAGCGTTTATTTTGATTGAGTCAGAAGTTAGGTGAAATTTCCTTTGTCTTATTTATATAAAAGGAAGTACATTAATTCCAAGCCAGGCACCAATGGCTCATGCCTGTAATCCTAGCTACTCAGGAGTCTTAAATCTGAGGATCATGGTTCAAAGCCAGCCCGAGCAGGAAAGTCCATGAGATTCTAATCTCCAATAAACCACCAGAAAACCAGAAGTGACACGCTGGCTCAAGTGGTAGAATGCTAGCCTTGAGCTGAAGAGCTGAGGGACAGCACCCAGGCCCAGAGTTTAAGCCCCACAACTGTAAATAAATAAATAACAAAAAAACATTAATTCCGAAGAATATTATTTACCAATTTACAAGTCTATTTGCACAAAAGTAATTGCTATATAAGCAAGAGCAAGGACTGTTAAGTTTGCACATTGAACTAATTGCAAATTATTCTTAACTAGTAATTAAAGTAACTTTTAAAAGGCAGCATCTAGTTTGTGCAGTTGTGCACATAAAAATAATAAAACTGTTTTTAAAGCCAAAAGACAATCCATGAATTTAGACAAGTCCAAATTAGGCTGAATTCAAATTAGTAACTCAATATAGACTGAAGTCTTAACTACAGATTCAGAATTTTGTTTTGTGGGGCAAAATTTCTGTAGGTTCAAACATTAAACTTTATGAGTCTTAAACCCAAACTGCCCTGTAGTCTTCCTGTCTTCTTTCCAACATTGGCCCCATTCTTAGTCACTATTTCCTACTTGCAATGATATGATTTGATGTATAATTTGAAGACTTTGCCGAAAACAAGGGCATTGCATCCAAACTAGGAAATATTCTCGAGTGAAAATCTCATTTAGAGCATTACAACAGAGGTCTTCTGTTACATGTGTCTGAAATTCCCACAGCTGCCCATTAGCCATTACTTTCCATTAACAAAATGATTTAGAAAATGCATGTATTATTATCACCACTGCTAGTGCATCATAAAAGCTGCAGTTTGCCAATTTCTGTTGACCTGTGTCATTTGCTCATTTTTGAAATCTGCAATCACTCTAGCAAATATTATTTCACATTACTGTTTAGACAGCCTCTGAGCTTCAAAGTTTTCAAATAGTGTGACATACATGCAACCTGTATTTGCTGCATTTCAGTCCTTGGACTTTCCTACATCTCTCATGTATTTCAATTTTTTCATTAAATAGAGAATTCACGTCGTTAATAACAAGCATCTACTGGATATTTTTTCCATTGCGCACATAACTAATATATAGCATTATTTATTTGGTGGCCTTATAAAACAACTCCTTTTTAAGTTCCAGAAAGTTATGACCAGAATTACATTACATTGCTTCTATAAATGTCCTGTTTGTAACAATTCAAATGAAAATTCAAGCAAAATAAATGCATTCTAGAATGCTAAGCCATGGCAAAGAGTAAGTTCATAACTAAGTAAAAAAAAGTAAAGTATCTTGCATAATTCAAAAATTGTTACTTAAGAACTAATTCAATAACAATCCTACAGGAAAAAAAATTCTTCTGACTCGTCCTCCTGTGTAAATATTACCTCAGATAAATGCCATATTTAGACTAAGTAAGTCTGCATACACATAGGACCATTTTACGTTGATGTCCTCAGTTTTTCTATATTAATTCAAAATTCAAACCACAATTCCCCCAACACACTCTATAAAACAGCATTCATGACTTCATACCGAGAAGGATGATATTTTCCTTTATAAATGCCACATAAAATCTGTGGTAAATTTTTAAATAGAAAAATTGTGAAAATCCCAACATAACCACAGATTGCCCTCCATCTCCTGTCCAATAAACTCTAACTTTAGGTTTTTACTATCTGACAGAAATCCTTTATAGTCTTGAGAGGAAAAAGGCAGCCTTTCATTCGTGTGCATTTGACTATGTGACTTTCTGTATTCCATTTGGGAATGCACGGATGGAAGCACTATAATTCATATCTGCACAGAGAAGTTTTAGGAGGGCAATTGTTCTAGACATAGTATTGAGAATTTATCATATGGAGAAGAAAGAAACATGAAAATAAATTTTGTTCATCTGCAAATAGTTACAAAAAGTATACTCGAACCTAAAAGAAATAATCTACTGACAAAAGAAAACAACAATAAAGGATATTTCCATTAAACTGACTTTGAGCCGAGCACCAGTGGCTCACACCACTGTAATCCTAGCTACTCAGGAGGCTGAGATCTGAGGATTGCTGTTCAAAGCCAGCCCAGACAGGAAAGTCTGTGGGCCTCTTATCTCCAATAAACCACTCAGAAAACCGGAAGTGGCACCGTAGCTCAAGAGGTAGAGTGCTAGCCTTGAGCTCAAGAGCAGAGGGACAAAGCCCAGGACCCCAGAGTTCAAGCCCCACAACTGACAAAATAAAACTAACTTTGAATATTAAGGCTATGAATAAGAAACTAGATGTCTAGAAGTTTAATGCTTGATTTGTTTATGTTTTGTGATTTATAGCTTTTGAATGAATTTTTTAATTATCTATAAAAGTATTACATTTAACTTCCTATTAGAGCAATAAAAACCATAGATATTTATTCATATCCAAAACTTATTTTTTAAAGAAAAACATGTTGGTTTTTATTACATAGTTGACAACAAAATATCTTGAAATTTTTATGCCTAAGACAAGAGGAACAGATAGTTAATATTTACAACTGTTCATCTGTCCTGTGTTTGTGTGGGTGGGAGCCTCTGTGACTGATTTAATCTGAAAATACATTCATTTAAAAGGAACTGGCCCATTTTTTTCATTAAAAAGAAGTGTTAGTTTCTATTTGATTAGCTAAGGTGAGTTAGTACCTTGGAAACCTGTGATATCACTTTACCTCATGTAATAGGCTTATTGATCTTTCTATCCTACACACTCGGTGCTTTCTCCTTTCATATTATTTTTGTAATTACTTTGCATATTTCAAGAGCTAGAGATACTCTGTGCATATATATATAATTCTTTACTCATGTTTAAGAGTCTGAGTCTGATTTTCTGGCCCCCAAGTTAATATCTAGAAAAATAAATACGCTAAATCAAAGCCCTGCTTAGGGGCTGGAAATGTGGCTTATTGGTAGAGCGCTTGCCTAGCATGCATGAAGCCCTGGGTTCCACTCCTCAGTACCACTTAAACAGAAAAAGTCAAAAGTGGTACTGTGGTTCAAGTGGTAGTGTGCTATCCTTGAGAAAAAGAAGCTCTGGGACAGTGGCCAGACCCTGAGTTCAAGCCCAGAACAAGAAAAAAAATCCCTGCTTAATTAACTATTAAAATATCTGTCATATGCTTTTTCCCTAGCTAAAACATCTGAGGTCAGGAAAGACAGAAAAGCAAAATCTGTACTCAGCAGTGAAGAGGGGTTTGTCACAATGGGGATTTCCCCACTGACTAACGAAAACAAGAAACCTTCTCTTCTGTAACTGCAGTGTGATCATTACTAAGGGTTTTTGGAATTGGGGAAGGATACAAAAGAGAGAAAAACTGATGAGCATCTTTCTGGCTTCTCAGGGACATTAAGAGTCCCTTAACACATACCAAACTAAACAAAAACGGTGACATGCTTTGTGTTCTTTAAAAATATTCAGGCAACCAGCCCAGAACCGGTGGCTCATGCCTGTAATCCTAGCTACTCAGGAGGCTGAGACTGCGGTTCAAAGCCAGCCCAGGCTGGCTTTTATCTGTGAAGCTTTTATCTCCAATTATCCACTGGAAAACCTTGAGCTGAAGAGCTAAGGGACAGCTCCCAGGGCCAGAGTGCAAGCCCCACAACCACCAAAAAAAAAAAAAAATCAGGCATCTAGGGAAGTACTAATATTTGTGTCTTCTTAAGACACAGGAAAAATTACATATTTGACAACTTCAAGTTTACCTCAGAAAAGTGAAAAAAGAAAATTACTAGCCCATTAAAGCTATGTTTTCTCTTTTTTAACCTATGTCATATGGCCCCAATGTTAGAAATTACACACACACACACACACACACACACACACACAGGGAAGAATTATTGAAGGGATCATATTGGTCAAGATGCATTGCCATGTTGAATTGAAGCCCTTTGTATGACTACTTTAAGAAAAAATAAATGTTTATAAAATTATTTTAACATTGGGGGGGAGGGGGGAGGCTGGGAAGGGATGTGAAGGGTAAACAAAGGAGGAGGCTGCAATGCTTGGTAAGAAATGTACGCATTATCCTGCCCATGCAAT
>NW_012267352.1:1612061-1628377 GCF_000151885.1 Dipodomys ordii
CCAGGCCCAGAGTTCAGGCCCCACGACCAGACCCCAAAAAATATAAATTAATTAATTAAATAAATAAATAACTGTAACCCTCTGTATATCATTATAATAACAATTTTGTGAACATAAAAATTAGCTTTCCTGAGTCACCTAACAGTAAATTCAACCTAGTTTGAAAATATGTTTTGAAAAAAAATCTTCATTATTTATCTACTAAAAACAGTTACTGGCACCATGGACTGTAATCATTAACTTATAAATATGCTCCACAGTGGCTAATGACTCATAATTTAGTTAGCATCTAGTAGTTTTCATTAAATATTTTTCTATACAGGTAATATGAGCTTAATTTGCAACATAGATAATCTTAAACTCAGAGAATTGAAGCTAGTCAAATGTGCAGAAGAAAAACCTAAATTGAAACAATTTTTGTTTTTTTAATGTTCTTTTTCTTATTTTGCTCAAGGCTAGCACACTACCACTTGAGCCACAGCACCACTTCTGGCTTTTTCTATTTATGTGGTACTAAGGAATCGAACCCAGGGTTTTCCATGCATGCTAGGTAAGCACTCTATTGCTAAACCACATGCCCACCCTTTTACTGATCTTTGTCAAAAGTTAAAACCATCCTCCAACCCCAGACTACTATATATATTTTATTTAATTTTATTTTTTTTTTTTGCCAGTCCTGGGGCTTGAACTCTGGGCCTGGGCACTGTCCCTGAGCTTTCTTTTGGTCAAGGCTAGTACTCTACCACTTGAGTCACAGCCCCACTTGTGGCTTTTCTGTGTATGTGGTACTGAGGAATCACTTCATGAATGTTAGGCAAGCACTTTACCACTAAGCCACATTCCCAGCCCAAGAATTATTTATAAATCACGGGAATTCATGACTTATTATTCACGTGCTCTCTCTGGACATTTGCATTTTTAGAAGAAAAATTAAGGTTAATGCCAAATAATAAAACTATGCATCATAAAGCTCTCATATAAACCAGGCGTCGGTGGCTCACACCTGTAATCCTAGCTATTCAAGAGACTGAGATCTAAGGATCACTGTTCAAAGCCAGCCCATTCAGGAAAGTCTGTGAGAGACTCTTATCTCCAATAAACCACCAGAAAACCGGAAGTGGTGCTGTGGCTCAAATGATAGAGCTCTAACCTTGAGCTGAAGAGTTCAAGGCCCAGAATTCAAACCCCACAACCAACAAAAAAGAAAAAAAAGAAAGAGCTAATTTCTGGTGGTTTTTTGTTTTTGTTTTTTTTTTCTGTCAGTCGTGGGGCTTGAACTCTGGGCCTGGACGCTGACCCTCAGCTCTTCAGCTCAAGGCTAGCGCCCTACCACTTGACTGGCCTTTTCTGTTTATGTAGTGCTGAGGAATAAAACCCAAGGCCTCATGAATGCAAGGCAAGCACTCTACCACTGAGCCACCTTCCCAGTCCCTAATTTCTGTGTGTAGATGCTACAAAAAAATTTGCTTTGACCAACGAAACCTGTAAAGCCAAATTTAGGTCACTTTTATTAATGTTTATTCAGATCCTATTCTTGGCCTATTATTATTTGTATTTTTTCTGATCCTGATTTTTTTTGTGTGTAAGCTGATTTGCTCTACGGGGAATTAGTCTTCATTTTCCAAAATGCGGCCTTCACTCAAGTGTCAACCTGTCAACAGCTTGGAGTTACTTCTCTTCAGTTTTCTTCCTTTCAAATGTAAACTATAATATATATAATCATATGCAATATACTTTTCTCCTACTTGAAGAACTACTTCAGTAATATTAATAAATCTCCCCTTTGGGTTCCAGAATCTCTGATATAGGATTTTGTACCTTTATTCACACCCTTCCTCCTCTTAATTCAGTGGCCTCCATATGACCAAACATCTCCTCTTTTGCTCCAAAATTGTTCCAAAATTTTTCATGGCAATAACAAAGCAGCTTTGTAGCAAAGATGGAGGTTGGTTTTTATAGCTGCTGTTGGTCTTTCCTATAATGTTGACATTGAAACAGCTGGATTTCTCTACAAATGCAGAGAAATTTATTCCTCACTTGTATTGTACTGTACCGCAATTACTCAAGCAAAAGAAACGAAGCCATAGTAATATTAACTTATAGTAATATAAACTTATACATGCCCACTTCCCCCATTTAAAATATGACTCATTGAATTTGTAAGAGTTAAATTCATTTTAAATATTTATAGGAAAACATTCTTGGGGAACAATTCCAGTTTCACTTGCTGTTAAAAAGGTTTTTTACAAACATTTATTGAGTACTCATTATGGTCTAGAGACCATGCTAGATGTGAACTATCCACTCAACTTTAAAATACAACTTTAAAAAGTTTTTCCACATAAAATGAGTTCCTCTTTCTTTTTATTCTCACAAGCTATAACATTGGTCTAATTTTCCTGGTAGAGCTTCCACACTTCTAATTAAATTTAAAACAGGCTTGGTTTTTAGGAAACACACTTATTAAGGTCTTAAATCTATATTAAACCAGATGGAATGCTGCATCTTGATTCAAATCAAATGTCCTTGATGTGCCTTCTGAATTTCCTGTCCATCCATGCTCAGGGCCCTTGCTCTTTCTGTTCAGAGGAGCTACTGTTGTCCTGACTTGTACTGAAGATGTTCATGTTTACTTTGTCCTTTGTATCATTTTAAGAAGTAGTTAGTATATTTAGAGGCCTTTCCACATGATCCAACTGTCTGCTCATTAGCATTTAACTTTGTGGAATATTCAATATTCATTTTTCTTTGTTTTGAGAAAGTATTTTTGGGCCACTTGAAAATGCAGGACAAAAAGAGTTCTGTTTGTTTTACACTGGTATTAGTATGAATAGTAATTCCTATAAACTTCTTTTTTTTAATTTAATTTTATTTTATTTGTGAACATACTGTACAGAGGGGTTACAATTGCATGGGCAGGATAATGCTAAACTTCTATTTCAGGAAACAAACTACACCCTTCCACCTGATACATTCAAAATGAGTCTAATGAATTTTATTCTTTATTTAAGGTTTTAGAAAATATTCATTAATCACTATTATTTAGGAGGTGATAATTATGGAGGTAATTGTTGTAATAAATCTTCTCCAATTATCGCACAAATGAATGGGTTTTCTGGGTTAATGTTGTAAAAAACTTTCCTGTCCTAAATTGTTTCTGATTATTCTACCATTAATTATTTAGACAACATATCTCAGTAAAAATATAGCTATCACTTCACATTTGTCCAACTCATTAACCTAATACCGACATAAGAAAGCAATAGACAACAGAACATGCTATTTTTTTTCCAAATACTCAAAGGAAATTTTTCGTACATAAAATGTAATTTGCTTGGTTACACATTCTAATTACAGTTTTTTTTCAAAATTTCTCAAAACAAAAGGAGTCTTACCATAGCCAAAAAGATGTTTTAAATATTATACAATTTTATCTAGAGATATAAGGAAATATTTTATAATGATAAAACCTAAGAGACTATAGTGTAAAAAACCATTTTTGTGGAAAGAATTTTACTTTAGCACCATAAAATCATCATTTTTAAAACAATCTACAACTAAGTAGTGATCAACTGATGCCCAGCTGTTCTACTATGTAATATACTACTTTCTTCCTGCACAAATAAACCATGTTATCAATTTAAGATTAATTACTATTGTATTGAAAACTTCCTGCAAAGTGAATTTAAATGTAGAGCTAATATCTTAAAATTATTGTTCAAATAGTCGTGGATTACAGTGATTTGTCAATATAATCGAAATGGTGAAACCAAATTTTGTAAACAGGGAAGCTTCTGAGTGAATAGTTATATTGGCTTGGTAACAGCGGAGTTGTAACTTCTTCGTAACTGAAAGCCTGGTGAGATATCGAAAACAAAGTAGCTCTAAATAATATCCCAAATGAAACTGTACAACAAAAAAAGGATACTTGCCCATAAAAAGGTGTTCATACACGAAGGTGGATGTGTTAGAACACTCGATGAGCTCCCAGCTTTGACCTGAGGGAAAAAATGACAACTTCTCCCAACAAACCCTCAGTATACCATTAAATCACTGAATATGTAGCAAGCTTTTAGCTGAATTTCTGGTGGGTAATTTCAACACTTTGGGAAAGATAGTAAGTTTGGTATTGCAAAAAAAAATCATTTTTCTTTCTATCCACACTAGTTTTGATTGTGCTGCAGAATCTGTGCCCCACCTGCCTGAAGCACTTCCGTAGAACTGTTCTTTTGTGCTCCTTGTTGTGCACATTTTACTAGATGATTTCAGAATTCTCTAGGGACTCAAATTGTCAGGAATAATGATAGTCAGACTGATATGCTATTAAAGCAATGATAACTTACATTTGCCGCACTAGCTATAAATAATAATAGGACATTAAAGAGTTTGATTAGAAGAAAAACATTGCCTGAAAAGGGGGGAGGGGTGAACAACTTCCTTCTATCGGGTTAACCTTCTAGAATTTCTCAAACCAAATTATCTCCACAAAAATCACAGGCAATATCTATCTGGGTCTGCTTATAAAAAAAAAATTACCAATTCAAAATGCAACTATTTGTCCTTTCCATTTGACATTTTAAAATGGCCTCTTGTCTTCCTTTGTGTTTTAGCTGAATCTCTATGCAGTACGTTGTTGTTCCAGCTCTGAAACCTCCCGTGCGGTGTAAGGCTTGGCAGCCCTGGGGAAGGCTGTGAACACAGTTGAAGTCAGCGCTCTGCTTCTGGTATAACACATGAACGTGAATAATATTTAGAGATCTAGCACACCTTAGTGGAAACAACTATAACTACAACTGTTCTGAAGACATTTCCATTTTAAATTCCATTGTTTCAGGGAAATGCCATTTTACCTAAACAGAGGGACTTTGTTCAGGCTTTTTTCTTCCCCCCTTAATTAGATGTGTCTTCCCCCCCAACTCCCCTCAGGGAATAAGTAAAACAATATATTGGATCACAAGTTTCAAAAAGTAGAAATCTTTCTTTTCAGATTACACCTAAAATTATTACATATCTCCTTCCAAATCATCAAAGACATTTCCATTTCGTGTGCCATCGTGGTAAAGTACAAAGTATAAGATTTTTCTCATTAATTGATTGTTTCACATTTGACCCACAAGTGCTTGTAAGGTCAGCCCTTGGACTGCTTTAAAGATTTTGATTTCAAGTTGATTTACATATTGTGCTGATGGTGGCTGATGTTCTTTATGTCTTACTACTAAAAGGTCATAAAGAAAGTGATGGAGCTATCTCAGATATCCATTTAAATATTTAGATCATTTCAAAAGCTCCTGTTTTATCCCCTATTCCATCACCCTTCACTATGGAGTGAAGACATATAATGTGCTACAGATTATTTTTATCATAGCCAGAGCATGATCGATCACTTAATGTCTATATCTAATACACTTTCCCCTTGCCTCCTTCATAAATTACATCTGTGTGAGTGTTTTCTGCACTTTCTCAGCTCCAAAGGTATTTGGAGGAAATGCAGTCACGGCAGACATTTCCAGTTCCCATCCCCACACTGATATAGCACCAGTGTTAGGAAGCATCCAATGAATAGACCAGAGGCTCAACTTGAGATGACGTGGGGACAGCTTCTGTACTCACTACTTTGTAAGAGCTGCACATACAGAATAATGGTGGGAAATTAGTCCAGCCCTGGTTACAGTAACTGAAAGAGGTAAGTTGGAAAATGATACCCGAAGAAATGAAATCTTAAAGCAAGTTGGAATGGCTATGCTCATATTGGGTAAAACATATGTCAAGCTAAAATTATCCAGAAGAAAAAAATAAAGGTCAGCAATTCTAATTGACGAAACAATACATCAAAAAAAGATATAACAATTAAAAATATGTGTGTCCCAAATATTGAGACAACCAATCTCATAAATTCTAATAAAGAGACCCGTACAGCTGGAAATAACAGTAACTCCAATATCCCATTCTCCTAAGTAGATATCTCATAGTAACAAAGAATCAACAAGGAAATTTCATAGTTAAACACACCACAGATCAAATGTATTTAAGAAACATCTACAGAATAATAACTCCCAAAAGCTGCAGGATATTCATTCTTCTAAGCAGTCCATTGAGCCTCCTCAATAGACTATAAAGCAAGTCTTAATGGATATTGTTTTTTAAAAAAAACTTTGTATCAGATCATAATTTTTAAAAAGCAATAAAATCAACAAGAAAAAGAGTGAGCCACTGAACAAATTGCAAGAGTAATTCACAATTTTATATAATAAAATAAAAATGAAAATATAATTTATCTAAACATGTAGGATACAATGAAGGCAGTTCTAAGATGATGTTTTGGGATTTTTTTGGGGGGGTCCAATCATGGGACCTGAACTCTAGGCCTGGGCACTGTCCCTCAGCTCTTCAGTTCAAGGTTAGCGCTCTATCGCTTGAGCCACAGCGCCACTTCCTGCTTTTTTCTTTTTTTGCTTATGTGGTACTGAGGAATCAAACCCAGGGTCTCATGCATGCAAGGCAAGCGCTCTACCACTGAGCCACCTTCCCAGACCCAAGAGGAAATTTTATAGCTATGAGTGCCCAAATCAAAAAACAGGTAAGAGCCAGGCGCTGGTGGCTCACACCTGTAATCCTAGCTACTAAGAAGGCTGAAATCTGAGGATCACAGTTCAAAGCCAGCCTGGGAAGGAAAGTCCATGAGACTCTTATCTCCAATAAGTGGCAAAAAACAAAAGCAAAAAACAGAAATGGTGCTGTGGCTCAAGTGATAGAGTGCTTGCCTTGAGCTGAAGAGCTCAGTGACAATGCCCATGTCCAGAGTTCAAGCCCCATTACTGACAAAACAAACAAACAAACAAATAAAACCACATAAGCAAAGTACATAATATAACTGCATGAAGAATGTCACCAAGAAACTCATTATTTCATACAGTCGATATATGCTAATAAATATCAAATGTTTAAAAAATCAAGCCAGGTACAGTGGCTCATGTCTGTAATGCTACCTATTTTGGAAATGGAGATCAAGAAGATCATGGTTCAAATCCAGCCTACAAAAAAGTTCCTAAGACCATCTTGACCAATAAGAGCTAGGCATGGCGGTATGTTCCAATGATCCCCATTATGAAAGAAGCCTAAATAGAAACACCATGGTCCAGGCTGGACATGGCAAAAAGTGAAAGACTACACAAAAAATAACTGGAAGCAAATGAGCTGGGCGTATGGCTCCAGGGTTAAAGCATCTACTAGGCAATTATACAGCCCTGAATTCAAAGGATTAAAAAATAAAAATAGAAAAAAACAGAGTGATCTCAAATAAAGAGCCTAATAATGTACCTCAAGGTATCAGAAAAACAGAAATAAGCCAAACCACAAATGAGAAGAAGGAAAGACATAATAAAGATGAGAATGGAAATAATTTAAATGGAAACAAAATGAGCAAGACAGGATTAATAAAGCAAGAGTTGGCTCATTCAAAATATAAACAAAAGTGACAAATAGCAAAACTAACCCCCCAAAAAAGGACAAGACTCTAACAAAATTACAGTTGGAAAATGAAATATGACAACAGATATCACTGAAATGCAGAGGATCTTTAGAAAATATTTTGAGAATGTATACTTTGTAGTTTATATTAGAACAAATGGATAAATCTCTAGATACATGTGCTCAGTTATAATAAAAAGCTATACTGCTTTGACATGAGAAATTATCATAAAAATAATATAAAATTTTTCCAACAAAGAAATACCCAGGACAAGATTATTCACTGCTGAGTACTACCAGATATTAAAACAAACGCCAGTGCTCCTCAAGCTATTCTGTAAGTCAAGGGACAAAAAGGTGTACAAATTTACTCTATGGTGCCAGTATAAACCTGATGTTAGAACTAAATATGAAGGGGCTGGGAAGGTGGCTCAGTGGTAGAGTGCTTGCCTTGCATGCATGAGGCCTTGGGTTTGATTCCTCAGCACCACATAAGCAGAAAAAGCTGGACGTGGCACTTTGGCTCAAGTGGTAGGGCGCTAGCCTTGAGCTGAAGAGCTGAGGGACAGCGCCCAGGCCCAGAGTTCAGGCCCCATGACTGATAAAAAAAAAAAAAAGAACTAAATGTGGACCCAACAACAAAGAACTCTAGTAGACAAATTTCCATTATGAACATGAATACAATGTGCATATTGAATTCAACATCACACCAAAAGAGCTTACTACATCAAGATGAAGTTGGTTCCATTCCAGGGATGCAAGGATGGTTCACATACGCAAGTCAATAAAAACAATAAAGCACACAAACAGAATCAAGGACAAAAATCAAATGATCATCTTAACAGAAGCAAACGGTCTTTAGATAAAATGGAACATCTGTTCATGATAAAAGCCCTGAAGAAGCTGAGTAAATGGATAATACATCATTATAATAAACACTACAAGTGACAAATCTATAACTGACATTATATTCAAAGGGGGACACTGGATGGCAGAGAAGAAGCTTTCTTTATTGGACTCTAAATGAGAAGAGTCTTAGAAATGAAGGACTGACTATGTTGGGAAGGGTAAAGCAAGGAAGAGCACTGAAAACCATCAAAGATGAAGATGACAACTGGGAAACAGGCAAAACAGGAAGGCAACAAGAGAGTAGGAAATCGTTTTTAGCACCAGCCAGGTCTCCTCCAGGGAGAGGCCAAAGCCTCTACCACAAAGTAAGCCAGGTGACCTTCGTAACAGACAACAGACCTGACTATGGTAGAAATCCACACCTCTTTCAAATCTCAAACCACTTTCCTGGAATCTGGAGTCATTTTCCCAGAAAGACAGGCTACCATAAAATAAGATAGCCTTTTTCTCCTAGTATCTTCAGAGAATAGAGAGCAACAGGGAGACACCATCTTGGGGGAGGGCATTCTGCTTGAAACATGGGTATGTCAAAGATCAGGTTGCATAAAGCAAATAGCCTCTAAGACTAAGTTCCACCTGGGGACTAAAAACAATGGCAACTCTGGAAACACTGAACCATTCACAGCATTCAGGTAAAAGATTCTTACTAGGCCTAGAATAGAAGATGTTTCACTTCTGGAGTGAAGTAAGAGCACATAGTAGAAGCTGGTAAAGAAAGCACCTCTGCTGCGTCTGTTAGCAAAGAAGCACACAATCACTATTGCAAATACAGAGTACACAAAGACGGAGAGGTTTTTTCCTGAGGTGGATGAAGGGTGTGTTGGGGTGGGGAGGTGGCACTGAATTTAGATGCTCACAGGAAGAGCCTGTGAAGAAAGCACCCACCCTCCAGTGGCAGAAGGCAGGAACTGCAGGAGCTTCCAAAATGCTAAGGCTATGTCAGCTGCTTGACCAGAGGCTGACACAGAGTAGAAGTTCTGAATCAGGCTGACTAAGAGCAAGGAGTAGGATCTTGAGAAATAGTGAGGGCCCAGCGAGGGGTGGCCCCATGCTGCCTGACACAGATGAGCTGCAAAGTTGAACTAGCACCAGGAGCTCCAGGAAAGGACGAAGGGGACACCAGTGACCCCTTCTGTACCTGGATTGAGAGAATCTCAGGGGCTGAGGATCATCCCAGACACTGCAAGCCTGGGGCTGGCAGAGTACTCAGCGTCCAGGAGCTATCTTATGGCTCTGAGGACTTTTTGCCAAGACCCAGGGTGCATGTGATGCTCCTCGACTTCAGTCTTCCCACAGGGTAATCAGCTGCAGGGCAGGATCTGAGAAAACTGATAGTGAGTTGTTTCTCCCATTTGCAGACACATTAGGTAATAGCTCACGAGTGGCCCACGTGCTGTCCTAAAAAATACAAAGGTCAACTAATCCTTGACCAGGCCACCTTCAACTCACATATAATATCAACTCCAATATTAAACAATACATGGGAACAAAGCTAGTTCTCTATCTGAGTGGTGTTTGTTGATCAGGCTTGATACCCTAAGCACATGGACAAAAACTTGAGCACCAAGTTATATATACCATGGTACAGTGGGGTGAAACTCCACTGCAAACCTTTCACTACATAGTTTTTCATAAGCATTGTAAAAGCTTCCGCTTTCAAGACTATAAGTGATTCCAATATCCAGCCAAGGAATTGACCTCAGATAAATAAATCTCAAGAACTATTTTTTAAAGTAGTATGTTACTTCAAAAGTCAAAATTACCACAGTAGGGGCTATGAAGGTGGCTCAGTGGTAGAGTGTTTGCCTTGCATGCATGAGGCCCTGGGTTTGATTCCTCAGCCCCACATAAGCAGAAAAAGCAGGAAGTGGTGCTGTGGCTCACATGGTAGAGTGCTAGCCTTGAGCTGAAGAGCTGAGGAACAGCGCCCAGACCCAGAGTTCAAGCTCCATGACAGACAAAAAAAAAAAAAAATAAGTTCAGGGCTGGGTAGTGGTAGAGTGCTTGCCTAGCATGAATGAAGCCCTGGGTTGGATGCCTCAGTACCACATACATTTAAAAAAGCTGGAAGTGGCACTGTGGCTCAAGTGGTAGAATTCTAGCCTTGAGCAAAAGAAGCTCAGGGACAGTGCCCAGGCCCTGAGTTCAAGTCCTGGGACTGGCAAATAAAAAATAAAACAATAGATGGTAAGTTCAGTAAAGAAGAAAACAAAGGTAAATAAGTCTAATGCATAATCATAAGAATGAGCAACAAAATGAAAGAAGACATATATTTTAAAAATACATGAGATCTGGGCACTGGTGGCTCATGCCTATAATATTAACTACTTAGGAGGCTAAGATCTGAGGATTGTAGTTCAAAGCCAGCTGGAGCAAGAAAGTTAGTGAGACTCTTATCTCCAATTAACCACCAGAAAACCAGAAGTGGTGCTATGGTTCAACTGGTAGAGCACTCCCCTTTAGCTGAAGAGCTCAGAGACAGTGCTCAGGCCCAGAGTTCAAATCCTATGACTGACAAAAAAAAAACCACAGATACACTATAACACAATGAGTTCATCTCCAGTTTCCCAAATAGATAGGTCATCCAAATAAAAATAAATTGACTTAAGAAACCTCAGAGTTAAATGATACTATATACCAAATGAACTTAACAGACATCTAGCAGCTGTAAAATAGATCACATTTCAGGACATGAAACAGATCTTCACAAATATATGAAACTTGGACCATAATCAGATAAAATGACAATTCAAAAACAAAAGAAAATACAGAAAGTATTTAAACAAATGGAGATTGAAAGGCATATTCTGGAATTATGAGTGGATGACTGGATAAATAAGGAGAGGAAATCCAAAGTCTCCAAGAACCTAAAGACAACGAGGAGACAACCTACATGAACTTTTGGGATCCACAAAGGCAGTGCTAAGAGGAAAATATATAGCTATGAGTGTATGCATTATAAAAACAAGGGAGGTTAGTTGATGGTGGTTCATTCCTGAAATCCTAGCTATTCAGGAGGCTGAGACCTGAGGATGATGGATTGAATCCAGTCAAGCAGGAGAGTCCAGGAATCTCATCTACAATTAACCACTAAAATAAAAAGATGGAAACAGTGCTTTGGCTCAAGTGGTAGAGCGCTAGCCTTGAACATAAAGAGGCCCAGGGACAGCACCCAGGTCCTGAGTTCAAGTTTCAGGACTGGCAAAAAATAAAAGTATGCATAAATTAAATTCAACAACACACCAAAAAAGATTATATACTAGGGTCAAATTCATTTTATTCCAAGTATGCAAGGTTGGTTCAGTTAGCCAAGGCAGGAATGTCTATAAGACTCCATCTTCAATTAAACAGCAAGAAGACATTTCAGGATGTGTGGCTGAAGTGATAAAGCACCAGCTGAGCAGTCAAGTCAAGCAAGCACAATGCTCAGTATTAGAAAAATCAGAATGGACAGTGTTCAAAATGCTTTGATTAAAAACTTCCAACCTGGGGCTGGGAAGGTGGCTCAGTGGTAGAGCGCTTGCCTTGCATGCATGAGGCCCTGGGTTCGATTCCTCAGCACCACATAAGCAAAAAGAAAAAAGCCGGAAGTGGCACTGTGGCTCAAGTGGTAGAGTGCTAGCCTTGAGCTGAAGAGCTGAGGAACAGTGCCCAGGCCCAGAGTTCAGGTCCCACGACCGGAGCCCCCCCAAAAAAAAACTTCCAACCTCTGTTTCGAAGGAAAATTCCTCAATACAATGACAGCAATTTATGAAAAGCCTACAGCGAGCATCATAATCAATTGAGGAAATCTCAAGCTTTTTCCCTAGGATATGATCAAAGCAAGGATCTGCAATATCACTGATAGTATTTAACCCAGTGGTAGAATTGAGCTGATTTAAAAAAAAAAAAAAACATAAGAAAAAGGAAGGGGAGGGGAGAGGGATAGGAATGGCTATTTACATTGTCCTACTTCATCCCAATGCAGATAAACAAGTGACCCCAAACCCTGCTGTTTCTTGGAGCATCTTTAGCATTAGAGGAGCTCTTGGGCAGAAAGCACAGATTGATGGCAAGATATTGGCTAAAAAGAAGTCTGTCTTATTTTCCTAGAGTCATCTCTGCCTCCAGACACCTGGGGCCTTTCAATATCTTCTCACCCGATCACGACAACCTTTGTGCAAAATTTATCCCTTTCATTGATTTCCACAACCCAACAGAATCTCCCTAAGAATTTTCCACAAAGGAACAAGTACTTAATACTATACTTAAATAAGATGCCTAAAGTTTTCAAGTTCATAAAGATTGAAATCAGAAGGGGGTTGGTGAGGGTTAGGGAAAGTTTGAAATGGGAAGAGACTTTTTTTTCCAGTCCTAGGGCTTGAACTCAGAAGCTGAGCACTGTCCCTGAGCCTCTTTGTGCTCAAGGCTAGCACCCTACCATTTGAGCAACAGTGCCACTACCAGGTTCTTCTGAGTAGTTTACTAGAGATAAAAGTCTCATGAACTTTCCTACCTAGTTTGGTTTCGAACTACAATCCTCAGATCTCAGCCTCCTGAGTAGCTAGAAATACAGACATGAGCCACAAGTGCCCAGCCTAAATGGGAGAAATTTTTAGTGGGTACAGAGTTTCATTTTTTAAAAATGAAAAATATGTGGAGAAGGATAATGGTATGGCTTCACTAGGATATGAATATCTATTCCACCACTACACTGTACACTTAAAGTATACATATATATTTTACTGCAATTGTAAACAAACTAAATTTTAATGCTGAAATATTTGCAAGCTTGACTTCACTGAAGATTTTGAAAGGTTTGAAGGATGATACACAGTAGACAATTTTAGTCTTAAGCCTTCTTTCTCTTCTTCCTTATGCTTGACATAGAATAGAATTCTTCTGTTTCTTTTCTTTTTTTTGGGGGGGGGGCGGTCTGGTCATGGGGCCTGAACTCTGGGCCTGGGTGCTGTCCCTCAGCTCTTCAGCTCAAGGCTAGCACTCTACCACTTGAGCCACAGCGCCACTTCTGGCTTTTTTCTTTTTGCTTATGTGGTGCTGGGGAATCGAACCCAGGGTCTCAGGCATGCAAGGCAATCACTCTACCACTGAGCCACCTTCCCAGCCCTCAAGTTAATTATTTTCTAAGTAAAGATGCTTTATCTGCAAAAAGTAATAATAATAATTCTAGTGTTTTCTCTTTGAACATAAATTATCCCCTTATCGATGCAAGCTAGACTAACTTTCTGAGTTTCAGAAACAAAGAAAATTACCTTTAATAAAAGCACAAACTTAAGTATATCTTCTGCAGGGAATGAGATCATCTACCTTCAATTTATACATGTGTGTGAAGTTAATTCTGAGAAAATCATATCATAGTGAATGGAACATATCATACACTAATATTTTCCATAGCTTTCAACTATGTTCAAGCAGAGATGGAAAATGTAAGGTGTTGGATTGATATTAAAATAGAGCTTTCATCTTCTGGCTTCTAAATTAGCAGAAAGCCATGCCTGGATATTGAAAACAGTAGAAAGGAAAGCTGCCGCCTTTAATTTAATGCCTAACTCCCAGGAGTAGTTTACTGTCAGAGTTTTATCATGTATTATGGAGACAAGGATTGGCAAGTTTCCATGAGATCCATATAAGCTTTTATCTCCTCCCTAGATCAGATCATGTGACCAATAACTGGATCCTTACATAGGCTTTTACCATCCTTTTAGTAATACACTTGGTGATTGAGCTGACTCCCATAAATCTAGTCCAGAGTTACTAGCCCACTGGGGTTTATACTGTTGATCCCCAACCACCTACTACATGTATGCATTAATGTTTCATAAAAGCTCTACTTACAAGGATCCTAAAAGCTTTCTCACAGATAAAGTCTTTAAAGCTCTTTTTCTTTCACAATAACTGCAAATAGTTGTAATGCCTTAATGATAACTCAAAAACAGCAGATGACTAACTCTTGTTGTGCACCAAAATATACAATTTGTCATTACATCAGCACCAGTAAACACCAAAGTCGCTCGTAATTGGCTGTGGCTTAAGATTCTTGTTCTCTATTCCCATAAAACCACAAAAATACATCTATTATAAAATTGATTAAAAACTAGTCAATTCAAGGGTTGTAAACTGTTTGTCCACAGAGTGGAACTGACTTGCTGAGAAGTATTTTTTAGCATGTGCAATCTTTTTAAACATTTAGAATTATGCACCACATTTTTATACACAAGGATTACACAGCAATAGCTAAAGATCTAGCACCATGAGGCTCGTGATATAGTAATGATGGACTGCAGTCTGGTAACTGCTGATTCCTCTGTTCTCCCTTTCCACAGTCCTTACCACACTGTGCTAGCTTTTGCCACATGCTCTATTTATTTGGGAATGCTGCCTGGATTTTTGTAACATATTTTACAATTTGACAGATTTAACTTTCAAGGATAGAAAGGATGAGATTTAGAGTGCTTAACTAAGTTTCCTAAGAAGAAACAGCAAACAAACCACAGAACTATAAGATGGTGGCTCACCCCTATAATCCTAGCTACTCAGGAGGCTGAATCTGAGGATCACAGTTCAGTGCCAGCATGAATAAGAAATTCAGTGAGACTCATCTTCAATTAATCATCAAAAAAGCAGGAAGTTGAACTGTGACTCCAGTAGAAGAACATTAAACTTGAGCAATAAATAAAAAAAAAAAATTAAGCTGGGCACCAGGGGTTCACAACATTTTAAGTCTAGATTCTGTATATTATCAAGTAAAAATATATTGGCTTCCTTCGGTATAAAATAGTTATTGCATTACTCTATTAGGCAAGATCCTCCAGTAAAAGAGGGAGAGGAAAAGAGCGGAAAGGGAGCACATAATATAATGGCTACATTATTATGGAGGTTGAAAATTCCAATCTCTATATTCAGCAAGTTGGAAACCCAAAAAAGTCACTGCTTTACATCCCAGTAAAGTCTGAAGGCCTTGGATTGTATGACAATGGTTCTTACTCCAGTCCAAAGTCAGGAGGATCCAGACAATAGCAAAGCTAGTCCTTTAGTCTGGATTGAAGACAGAAAAAGAACAATGACCTAGCTCAGAAGTACTTAGGCAGGAGTATTCCTTATTACAACAGGGAGGGCAGACTTTTTATTCTATTCAGAAATTCAAATACTTTCCACTTTGGGGAGAGGATCTTCTTTACTTGGTCTGATGATGTAAATATGAGTGACATTTTTCATCCAAAAAACTTCCTCCTAGACACATATAGAATAGTATCTGCCAAATGTTTTGGCACCCCATGGCTTAATTAAGTTATTTATAATATTTACTATACTTGAAAGAACTCTTGATGAGTAAATATTAAAGGCAAAATTCTAAAGATGTTTTCTCCCAAGATTTCTGTCTCCACCAAGTGCCAGTCTCTGAATTCTTTAAAATCTACAAGCCAAGCACTGCTGTGAAAGGTCTTTGCAGATGCATTATAATAATCTATTAGTCATCTGACCTTACAATAAACCTACCTGGGTTAGTCAGGTCTACTGAAATTACATGAGCTCTTACAATCAGAATATAAGAAGGTAGATGCATCAGCAGAAGAGATATGTCAGAAGATGTGTGTAAGAAATGAGGCAGAAGGGGCTGGGAAGGTGGCTAAGTGGTAGAGCGTTTGCCTTGCATGCATGAGGCCTTCGGTTCGATTCTCCAATACCACATAAGCAAAAAGAAAAAAAAAGCCAGAAGTGGCGCTGTGGCTCAAGTGGTAGAGCGCTAGCCTTGAGCTGAAGAGTTGAGGGACAGCGCCAAGGCCCAGAATTCATGCCACATGACCAGACCCCCTCCCAAAAAAAAAAAAAAGAAATCACATTTATGGGGCTGGGAAGGTGGCTCAGTGGTAGAGCACTTGCCTTGCATGCATGAGGCTCTGGGTTTGATTCCTCAGCGCCACAAAAGAAAAAAGAAAAAG
>NW_012267352.1:1630637-1656092 GCF_000151885.1 Dipodomys ordii
GAAGAGAGGAGGAGGAGGAAGAGAGGAGGAGGAGGAGGAAGGAGCAGGAGGAGGAAGAGGAGGGGGAGGAGGAGGAGGAAGAGAGGAGGAGGAGGAGGAAGGAGCAGGAGGAGGAGGAGGAGGAGGAGTTAAACAGACCATGACTTCACTCCAAATTTCAGAGTGCTTCCATTGTAATTCTCCCGTCATAGATTCATGCACAGATCTGGGGTCTTGCCGGGCATTGAGAACACAGGCAGATCCACCAGGCTAGACAACATGATTTCTCTTTCCTACCCCATTCTGATGAGCTGGCTGGTAGTCTTTTGGGTCATTTTGTTAAAGCTTTGGAATAAAATCCTAAAACTACCAAGAAGTGTGCTGCATTCAAGAGCAGTAGAAACAAAGCCCACAGACACTGAAACCAGAGAGACCCAGATAGTTTTCATTCAATCTATGCTCTGTTCAGGAAAGACATGCATATCACAGCCTTTAAAAAGCAAAATTCCAAGAAATATAGTATTTTTCAATGCATCCTCGTGTTAATCAGTAGAAGGGATAAGTAAAGAGAGAATGTTTTTGGGTTTTTTTTGTTTTTGTTTTTTTTTGGATCCGGTCGTGGGGCCTGGACTCTGGGCCTGGGCGCTGTCCCTCAGCTCTTCAGCTCAAGGCTAGCGCTCTACCATTTGAGCCACAGCACTACTTCCAGCTTTTTTCTTCTTGCTTATGTGGTGCTGAGGAATCAAACCCAGAGCCTCAGGCATGCAAGGCAAAAAGCGCTCTACCACTGAGCCACCTTCCCAGCCCATGAGAGAGAATGTTTTAATGTAAAATAGTGAAACTTAATACTACCAATTCTTGGAGTTGTTGGTATTATTTATTAATTGCTTAAGATGCTTAATCTTTAATTTCCTGTTCTTTGGAAACAGATTAATAAGACACCTGTGCAAAGTTTACTGAAACTCATAAAAACACTTCATATTTTTCCGTTATCTACCCACAGCACCTGTCTTTTTTTTTTAATCTGTCTCAAGAAACATTTCCTTAAAGAATTTTTTTTGAGCAAGGCCTCAGTATGGAGCACAAGCTAACCTTAAGCTCACAATTCTCCTGCTGGGATTACAGGGGTGCACATCCACACTGGCTGTTAGGAATCGTTTTGGTTTTTTTTCATGACAGATAATTCTAATTGAGGCTTGTAGTACCATTAAAGTTTAGTGCTGAAATAGAACGTACTTCAGAGACAAAAAGTGCCTAGGTCCAAATATCTCCTAGAATGTGTACCAGTTCTGTGACCCGAGAAAAATGAATGAATCACTCTGATAGTCTGAATAATGACTTCAAAATATCCAGATCTTAGCTCTGGAAACTTTATTTTTATGGAAAAAATAGAGCCTTGGTCTATGTGATTAAAAATCTTTTTTATTTGTTTCATTTTGTTTGTAAGGTTTATAGGAGAAGGAAAAGTTGGAGGGGTTGATTGAAATAATATCTCTCTGTAGCCCCAGCCAGCTGGTCTAGAATGCATTACATGACTCCGGCTGGCCTCAAACTCACCATCTTCCTAATATAATCTCCCAAATACTGGCATTATAGGCATGTACCACCATGATCAGCTAGTTAAGAATTTCTCATGAAGTATCCAGTTTATGCCAATATAATTACCAACATCTTTAGAAGAAGCAGGTAGGAAAGTCAGAGTGAAATATAGTATATTAACGATGGAAGCAGAGCAGGTACACAGCCCTGCTGAGACCTGCCACCTGAAATCACTGTTTTGTGTTGTTTTAAAACACTCCAGTTGTAGTAATTTGTTGATGTGCTTATAAGAACACACATCTAAGTCCTTGGAACCTTATAGTTTCTTTTTAGAAAAAATGAGGATATGGTATTTGTAATGTGAGGATTAAAAAGACTTTGAAGCTAGATGCCGACTATAATTATTGCTACTTAGAAGAAGGTGGTCTGGATGATAAAGGTTTGAAACCAATCTGAGCAGAAAAGTCCCTGAGACTCCATCTCCAAAATAATTAGCAAAAAAGCAGAGCTGGCCTGGGAATGAGGCTTAGTAGTAGGCTGCTTGTCTAGCATGCATGAAGCCCTGGAATCGATTCTTCAGTACCACATAAACAGCAAAAGCTGGAAGTGGAGTTGTGGCTCAAGTGGTAGAGTGCTAGCCTTGTGCAAAATGAAGCTCAGAGACAGTGCCCAGGCCCTGAGTTCAGCCCCAGGACCAGCAAAAAAAAAAAAAAAAAAAAGGAGGCTATTCAGGAGGCTGAGATCTGAGGATCACAGTTCAAAGCCAGCCCAGGCAGGAAGTTCAATGAGATTCTTATCCCCAATTAACCACCAGAAAACTGGAAGTGGTGCTGTGGTTCAAGTGCTAAAGCACTAGCCTTGAGCTGATGAGCTCAGGGATGGTGCCCCATGACACATGACCTATGACCGACAAAAAAAAAAAAAAAATCAGGTCTGTTCATATGGACCCAAGTGATCTAAATTATAATATTTACTGTATTGCCGGTGCTACAGCTAAACACATTGGTTACAAAGTCTGGAATACTGAGCAATGCTGGCAGGTGATTTTTGCCAGGACCCCATCGTTTGCTAATTCTGTTTCCTCCCTTGTAAAGCACAGATTCATATCATAAGAATACTATAAGAACCACTTGAAATATTTCATATAAAATACTTAGCCTCATGCCTGACACAAATTCATCTCATAAGAAAGGTTGCCTACAACCAATATTGTAACTCGTGGTACTATTGTTTTGATTTTGCAACTTTACCAGTAAAGCACTGGAAAACTCTCTCTGTAATTTAAAGTCTGTCCCTGTCATTTCCTGCCACCAGATGGCTATATCTTGCAGTGGTCAGGCCTCTGAACTTCAAAGGCTGAAGTCTGCCCAGGGCTAAAAATAGTAGCTCTTTCCTGAACTCACCCAGACTGAATCCTTGCCATGAAACCCCTTCATCACTACCCACTCCCCAAAATTATACTTAAATGAGTAAACCAGGCTTCTGTGAACATTCACAAAGACTGGGAAAAAAAATGTTTTTAGCTTTAGTAAACCAAACCCCTAAGAACTACATTTTTTTCCTTGTCCTAAACATTTCACCAGCTTAGTCTCAGCTGTTCCTTTGAATTAGGTGTGTTTCTTCTTGACCTAATTTATATAATTTAAAATATGTATCCTATGGCTCATATCTTGATAAATAAATCATAAATGATGTCTAAAACAGTCCTTGTTTCAGTACCCCATTGTGCCTTATAAATTTTTACTTATAAATCAAAGATTAACATATACCAGAAAATATAGGACATACAAATCAAAGTGTTGACTGAACATTGACATGACTTGTTACTGGCTTTAAAACACTTAGAAAATGCCAGGCACCAGTGTCCATGCCTGTCATCCTAGCTACTCAGGAGGCTGAGGTCTTGCCAGGCCGGGGAAGAAAGTCCATGAAACTCTTATCTCCAGTAAACTACCAGAAAACCAGAAGTGGCACTGTGGCTCAAGTGGTAGAGCGCTAGCCTTGAGCTGAAGAGCTGAGGGACAGCGCCCAGGCCCAGTGTTCAAGTCCCATGACCAACCCCCAAAAAACTTAGAAAATGACAAAGAAAAATTTATCTGAATAAATTTCAGATTCCTATTGTTTTCTTCTACTATGTTGATGAACATTGTAATAATTGTCACCATATGAAAAAATAAACAGAAAATAAGAAGAACATTCAGTTCATGTAAAAATTGGATTCATTCTCTAGATTGAAGCAGAAGCTGTGTAAATAGCCAATATTCATATTTGTAATCAATCAAACCACATGTCAATAGAATTTATTTTTAGGAGCTAAACTTGAGCTCGATTGATATGTAATTTGTTAATCAAGCCAAAACATATAATAATATAAAAAGTAGTAATTTCACCAGGAAACAGATACAAACAGATTTCAGTCGTAGACAATACATCTTGGACACAGTCAGTGGGTGTCATTGACATTTGAGTGAACGTGGGCATCGCCCAGGAGAGGGGGGTTGGAGGGTGGAGTGAAGATTCTAGCACACTGTACCATCTTTTAGAAAGCTCTCTGCTTTATCCATCATTCCTTTTGGTCCATGTTAAAAATCTCCTTTAAATCATTGCTCTAAAGCCGTGCCCTGGTGGCTCATTCCTGTAATCCTAGCTATTCAAGAGGCTGAGGATTAAAGCTCAAAGCCAGCCTGGGCAGGAAAGTCCTTGAGACTCCAATCTCTAATTATCCACCAGAAAACTGGAAGTGGCACTGTGGCTCAAAGTGATAGCGCACTAGCTTTGAGCAAAAGAGCTCAGGGACAGCACACAGAATCTAAGTTCAAGCCCCACAATCATCCGAAAACAACAACAACAACAAAAATACAAACTATTGCTCTGCTTCCTGGGTTTCAGGCTGACCCAGAAGAAGAAATCAGCAGCACTGGGTACTTCATTGTCTTCCTTTCTTGTCACCTTCATGATTATCATCTTTCACAGGCTATTTTGTTTTGTGTTGTGATTTCTTGCACATCCATTATTCAACTATTTTAGCACTTATTATGTGCTTAGATCCATCACTTAGTAATGAATTTTGAATTCTTAGTGAATAACAAATCATTGAAATGAGATAGATTTAAATGCAGGAATTCATAACATTCTCAAATTAGTGTGGTCCTTATTATGTAAGTGTGGGTTAGAAAAGGTATTTACAAAATGGAATGGCAGCCAGGTGCTTGTGACTCATGCCTGTAATCCTAGTTACTCAGGAGGCTGAGATAGGAGGATCACAGTTCAAAGGCAGCCCAGGCAGGAAAGTCCGTGAGACTCTTATCTCCAATAAATCACCAGAAAACTAGATGTGGAACAAGGCTTAAAGTGGTAGGATGCTAGCCTTGAGCAAAAAAAAAAAGCTCTGGGAGCTGGGCGTGGCTTACGCCTGTAATCCTACCTACTAAGGAGGCTGAGATCGGAGGATCATGGTTCAAAGCCAGCCCAAGAAGGAAAGTCTGTGAGACTCTTATCTCCAATAAATCACCAGAAAACCAGAAGTGATGCTCAAGTGGTAGAGCACTCGCCTTGAGCTGAAGAGCTCAGGGACGGTGCCAAGGCCCAGAGTTCAAGCCCCATAACCCCAAAAGAAAAAGAAAAAAGAGGGCCTGGAAGTTGGCTCAGTGGTAGAGCGCTTGCCTTGCATGCCTGAGGCCATGGGTTCGATTCCTCAGCACCACATAAGCAAAAAGAAAAAAGCCGGAAGTAGCACTGTGGCTCAAGTGGTAGAGTGCTAGCCTTCAGCTGAAGAGCTGAGCGACAGCACCCAGGCCCAGAGTTCAGGCCTCACCACCGGACCCAAAAAAAAAAAAAAAAAAAAAACAAGAAAAAGAAAAAAGAAGCTCTGGGATAGTAGCCAGCCCTGAATCTAAGCCCCTTGGCTGACAAAGTAAAATGGAATACCTAATAATTTAAGAGAGAAAGAAAATATTAACAATATAATCCTTACAAGAAGAATCTAAACTCTACACATCCCCCAAGAAGAAACAAAGTAAGATCTGGGCTTGAAATTTTGGTGCTGGAAAAAATTATTTTTTTCAGTAACATACATATAGTGTCATGATGGTATAGTAAGGTTGGAAGTGGAAATGTAGATTCTGCAGAGCCTATATAAACTAGGGAGAGAATGTTGTAATCTACATGAAAAAGGAAGCCATGGAAGGAACCCAGCAAAGCAGGGTATGATCTGATTTATCTACTCTGAGCCAATACTGTTATGCATTGGAGAGGGTGAACAGACCCAAGGTACTCACTGTTCAATCCTGCATGAACTTAATAGTAATTTGGGTACTTGTTTAAAATAGTGCTAGTAGGAAGGCACTGGTGGCTCATGCCTTTAATCCTAGCTACTCAGGAGGCTGAGATCTGAGGATCACAGTTCAAAGCCAGGCCAGGCAGAAAAGTCCATGAGATATTCTCTCTAATTAACCACCAAAAAGCCAGAAGTGAAATTGTGGCTCAAAGTAGTAAAGAACTAGCCTTGAGCAAAAAACTGAGTACCCAAGCTCTGAGTCCAAGCCCCAGGACTGGTAGTGAGCCTCATCCTTACAAATCCTGGTTCTGTTTATCTGCTCTAGGCCCAGAAATAAGCATTGGTCTTAAGTTCTGATAGCTTTTAGTGGCTTTATCAGCATCGACAGACACTGAGATAGGGAAGCGCCTAAGCCAATTAGAAGGTGGTAGGTATGAGTGAGTGGAGGTGAAAGTTAATGAGATACTGGGACAAGACAGCTAAAAGGTGAGGGTAAAGGATGTGAACAAAGATAGTTTTCAGGATCTGGCAACTAGACTCATTGTAATGGCATTAAACTCTACCAGATTATGTTTCACAAGACTTTATCAAGGGAAAAAGTTTCTTTAAAAAATATTTAGGGCTGGGAATATGGCTTAGTGGTAGAGTGCTTGCGTGGCATGCATGAAATCCTGGGTTCCATTCCTCAGTACCAAACAAACAGAAAAGGCTGGCAGTGGCACTGTGGGCTCAAGTGATAGAGAGTGCTATCTTGAGCAAAAGCAGCTCAGGGACAGTGCCCAGGTCCAGAGTTCAGGCCCCAGGACTGGCCAAAAAAAAAAAAAAAAAGGTTAAAGAAAAGAAAAGAAGAGGAAGGAAAGGGATAGTGCAATAACAACAAGGAAGGACAGGGTAACAATAATTGACAAGTCATGTACTCATTGCCTTACTCATGTAACTGTAACCCCTCTAATGGAGCATCTTCACAATAAAATAAACTTTAAAAAAACAACAAAAGAAGAGAAATATAATGTGTTTTTTAGGGTGGGGAGAGTAAGTAAGTACTACTTAAAAAAGGAAGCCAAGGAGTATGGACTTTATTTAGTGACAGGAAAAGAACTCAGAAGAGGTTGACATTTTCCTTCTTTTTTTTTTCTAGTTGGCATGGGGCTTGAACTCTGGGCCTTGGTGATATTACTCAGCTTTTCAGCTCAAGGCTAGCACTCTTCTTCTTGTGCCACAGTGCCACTTGCAGTTTCCTGGTAGTTAATTGGAGATAAGAGTCTCACAGATTTTCCTGCCTGGGCTGGCTTTGAACTGTGATCCTCAGATCTCAGCCTCCTGAGTAGCTAGGATTACAAGCATGAGCCACCAGTGCCTGGTGTACATTTTCCATTTTTGATGCTACAGTTTTTGTACCTCCATAATCTTTTCAGGAGGATTTTATATAACAGGGAAAGCAATTAATCCAAAGGAAAAACTCATGGAGATTGCACACAAAGCATTTCCAAGCCCCTCAAAGAAAATGCTGTCAAACTGAATATTGAGTGTCTGTGTTGGTGTTTATGACCAGATGCGTTCATTTTCTTTGGTAATGGTCTGATAGAGGACAGCGCAGCACTCTGAATAACATCTTTTTTCATTCTGTCAGATTTAGCAGCTGAGGACTGCAGCAGAGAGACAATGCTAAAAAGGATACAATGCTCAAATTTCCACAAGCCTACTCATTTCTTTGACAAGCAGAACAGTCTTCTGTGTTTCCCTTCATGGCATGCGCCCGTATGAAGAAAGGCCGAGAGAGAAGGGGACTACAAGAAGAACAACATCAGAAACAGTCCCTACCGCATGCTGGTGGACTATTTTATACCCATTTCAATACATTCTCCTCAGTCTTTTGAAATAGAAACCCCAATTGTCCTCAGAAGACAGAGGGAAAGGCAGGTGAAGGAATTTGCTCAAGGCCATACTGTCAATAAAGTGGCAGAGCAGATAGGGTGATGCTTCTGGCCTCCAATGTCCACACTCTTAACGGCTACCCAGGGGATCCCATTTTCTTCTTTTGATACAGCCATGGCATGATTGATTCCAGGGGATAGATGGACTGTGTGTATCCCGTGACCAGTGTCCTGCTAGAAGGCTGCTCAGAAAACCTACAGTCATATATTTGGGAGAGGTAACCAAGAAAGAAAGAAAGGTGAAGGCCTAGGAGAAGGGAATAATTGAAGGAATAAAAGACTTCCACAGCCCAGATGAAAGGACTATGTTTTTTCTCCAGGGAAAGTGGCCAGAGGTGGACACATGTTGGAAACTGAGATGATTTGCCCCTGATGAGGGTTGAAAGGCGAGAGCTTTGAATTTTGACCTGGAGTCTGCTACCCAGGCTTAACACCACCACGGCAGGACTGGTCACACAGCTTTCAGCTACGTAGCTCCAAGGCCAGTACCAAGTAAAGGGCAGCATTCCTTATTAAATCAGTAAACAACTTTCAAGACAACAAAAGCATAGCATTGAAAAAAAGATCATCCCAAAGCCCTTCTGAGTGTGGAATCTCAGGAAACCTCATGGGTCATGTGACCATGAACGTGCTCCTGAGCATCGATTATGTCAGCAACCTACACTAGTCAAGGTTTTTAAAGTATGCTGCCCCCAAAATATGATACCTTGCTAGATGCATCAGTGGCTCCCACCTGTAATTCTGAGTACTTGAGAGACTGAGGTCTGAGGCTCATAGTTGGAAGCTAGCAGGGGCAAAAAAGTCTCTGAGACATTTATCTCCAATTAATCACAAAAAGCTGGAATTGGAAGTGTGGCTCAAGTGAGAAAGCATATCACATTAGTTTAAAACAAACAAACAAACAACAAGCTTGAGGCTCTGAGTTCAAGCCACAGCACCATCCATATCTACTCCCCTCCACCAAAGATCACTATGAAACAAACATTATTTTGAGCTGAAAACAACTAACAAACCTGTCTGCCCTTTCTAAAAGCACAGTGAAAATATGTGTGTGTGTGTGTGTGTGTGTGTGTGTGAGTTCTGGTCCTGGGGCTTGAGCTCAGGGCCTGGACACTGTCCCTGAGTTCTTTTGCTTAAGGCTAATGCTCTACCCCTTGAGCCACAGTTCCACAAAACTCCCTCTTTTTAAATGTTTATGGGTATGTATATTAATTGTACATCGTAAAAGGTTTCACTATGACATTTCCATACATGCACATAATGTATGTACTCTGATCATATTCACACCTGCCATTATTTTCTTTCCTTCTTCCTCCCCCCACCTTTTTTTGTCCATTGTGGGGCTTGAATTCAGGGCCTAGGCACTGTCCTTGAACCTCTTTGTGCTCAAAGCTAGGACTCTACCACTAGTGTCACAGTATCACTTCTATTTCTTTTATGGTTCATTGGAGATAAGAGTCTCATGGAACTTTGCTGTCTGGGCTGGCTTTGAACCACCATCCTCAGATCTCAGCCTTGTAAGTAGCTAGGATTACAGGCATAAGCCACTGGTGCCAGCCTTCCTTCCCTTTTTCTAAAAGTAACAGAAAGATACATCCTTAAAGGTATATTTTGATCCATAAAAAAGGACATGCTCAATCACCAGAGATGATTTTTAATCAATTTATTTTTTATTGTTATTATAAATTCCATGTATGGAGGGTTTATAGTTACACAAGTGCATTTTTTTCTCTTTTTTTTTTGGACAATAAGATGATTCTTCAATGGAAAAGTCACCACACAGAGTCTGCATAACAAGCTTCATGAAATAACCCTGCTATGGGCATGAAAGTTTGGGTTCCCTAAAATGCATGCTAAAATCCTAATCCCCCAAATGATGATATTAGGGAAAATTCTGTTACCTTGCTGCCTGGAGTTCTCAAAAACTGAGTTCCCCAAAACTGTGATCAATAATTTTTTTTGGGGGGGGTCCGGTCATGGGGCCTGAACTCTGGGCCTGGGCGCTGTCCCTCAGCTCTTCAGCTCAAGGCTAGTGCTCTACCACTTGAGCCACAGCACTTCTGGCTTTTTTCTTCTTGCTTATGTGGTGCTGAGGAATCGAACCCAGGGCCTCATGCATGTAAGGCAAGCGCTCTACCACTAAGCCACCTTCCCAGCCCTGATTAATAATTTTTGCTGCTTATAAGATACTGTCTCTATGGAATTTACGCTATTGCAGCCTAAATGAACCACTTATCAACTATATTTATCTTTCCACTATTCACTTCCCCTAAAAGCCCACATCTGTCTGTCTGATCTTCCTTTGTCTAGTGACTTATTCACAATTTATCACTCTATTAAAATGGCATGTAAGCACTTAGTCTGTTTTGGATCTTTATTTCTATGGAGACCTACATACGCATGTATAAAAACCTTCTTACTTGTGAGTCTATCTTTTGACAGTTTTTTTTGTTTTGTTTTGGGGTTTTTTTTGCTTTTTTTTTTTTTTTTTGCGGTCGTCGGGCTTGAACTCTGGGCTTGGGCGCTGTCCCTATGCTCTTTAGCTCAAGGTGAGTGGTCTACCACTTGAGCTACATGCAGTTTTCTAGTAGTTTATTGGAGAAAAGAATCTCATGGAGTTTCCTGCTCAGGCTGGCAGATCTCAGCCTCCTGACTAGCTAGGATTACAGGTGTGAACCACTGGCACCTGGCTGTTTGTTTTTTTGCCAATCCAACAGCTTGAACTCAGGGCCTAGGCACTGTCCCCGAACTTCCTTTTGCACAAGGCTAGCACTCTATCACTTGAGCCAAAGAGCCACTTTCTACTTTTTCTGTGTATGTGGTACTGAGGAATGGAACCCAGGGCTTTATGCATGCTAGGCAAGCACTCTACCACTAAGCCACATTCGCAGCCCTCTTCTGGCAGTTTAATTGGCAGAGTCCTACTAATCAGTGAACCCAAGAAAATAGAGGTGAGATCTTATTGTACTCTACACTGGCATCAGCTTGAAAGCACACAAACCAGATTTCTGATTCATCTTGCTACTTCTAACCAAAATTCTTCTCCATCAGGAAAAACGATGAAGTTAGGAAGTAACTATCTCCTGCAGTCATATGTAGTTGTCTCTCCTTTGAGACTATTACTCTCCTCTTTCTACCATGGACAATGTTGGTGATGTTTGTTTTGCTTATTATCTAAAAGTTCTTTGCCAGATTATTTTGAAGTAACAGAATCAGATCAATCAAAATACAGTTTAAAAACTGTATTTCATCGGGCACCAGAGCCTTGTGCCTATAATCCTAGCCACTCAGGAGACTGAGGTCTGAGGATCATGGTTCAAAGCCAGCCCAGGCAGAGAAGTCCATAAGACTCTAAGCATCAATGAATTACTCCAAAAAAGCCAAGTGGCTCAAGTGGTAGAGCTCTAGCCTTGAGCAAAAAGAAGCTCAGGAACAGTGCCCAGGGCCTAAGCAGGACAGGCAAAAAAAAGAAAAAAACTGTATTTTTTAAAATAGAGATCACATTGTTTAATGGAACAAAACTTATTCATGTCAAGAGAATACCTTTACAGGATTGTAGAGAAAAAGTTATTTTAAGGAGTTTTGAAAGTAGCTATTTTTCTTTTATATCAGTTATCACATGGGTTAAGCTAACAAGTTATCTTTTAGGTTTTTCTTTGATCAATTGAATAAAACAATAACGTTCATTACAAATTTCTCTTCCCACTTTATGGCTTCCTATGTGTATCTGTTAGCATCTATAGGTGAAATTCCTGTGGAATGGGGAACTGTAATCTATTGTGGGATACAAATCATTGTGTAGCTAAACTAGTATTCAAAATGGTATGTTCTTGGGTCTATGGTCTTAAATCCTGTCAAAGTTATATGTTTCTATAAACTATACTTACTTACAAAAACAAAAATGAATTGTTTTTATTAGTTGTAAAGATAAGTTTAGCCAGGTGTCCGTGGCTCACACCTTTGTAATCCTAGTTACTCAGGAGGCTGAGATCTGAGATCACAGTTCAAAACCAGCCCAGGCAGGGAAGTCCATGAGACTCTTACCTCCAATTAACCACCAGAAAACCGGAAGTGGTGCTGTGGCTCAAATAGTAGAGTGCTAGCTTTGAGCAAAAAGAGCTTAGGGACAATGCCCAGTCCTTGAGTTTAAGCCCCACAACCAGCAACAACAACAACAACAACAAAAGTTGAAAATAATTTCCATTTTTAAAATAAAGCTTTCTGTTGCCTGCATTATCAACTACATGAACCATCCTCCATCCTTGGAGAGGGGTAGCAGTTCTGAACAGCAAATAAGCAAACACTGAGAAATAAGTCATTGTGAAAAATGACTCCTTATTCCAAGAGGTGATAATGTCACAATCCTTCCGGACAGATAAAGATCATCTCATTACAAATACAAATAGAGTAATTAGAGCATTTTCAGAGCCTGGTTGTTATCCTTTTGTTATAGAAATTTACTCTTAGTCCAAGCAACAGTTTGTTAAAGCCTTCATCTTGTCAGGCTACAATAAATCAAACACAGTAAAGCATCATTATCAGATAAACTCTACTTCATGCTCTTTATATATTTCTTCTGCATAGACACCTTGACTTTTTTTAAGCCCAGGTGAGGTGCTTTGCACAAACCCCCATCAGATCCTTTCTTCTCCTCATCATATTCAGAACTGTATGCATTTACTCACAATTTTGAAGCCTCTCTGCCTCCTCCCACAGCCCTGCACATAGTTAAGGGGTTGGCACAAAGTTGGTCTGTTAAGTATGTTTTAACTAGATTGACCCTAAAATTGGAAGATGCTGTATTACATTTAATAACACAAGAAATACTTTATCATTTTCCTTTCATAGCTCTGACATAATCTGCTTTGAGAAAATTCCATACTTTGGTGAATTGGGTTGTTCGGTGGTTGTGATTTCTGCTTTTGTCTTAATGTGTTAACTTGAAACTGATTATTTTTTATTCTATATAAAGTAGCTAATAGGTGCTGAGTTTGATTTATAAAGATATTTTCGTGGTTGTATTCAGTATATGACAAATCCAAAGTTATAGCCAAAGTTTTAATTGCATCAATGAAATGAGGATTAGGTCAAGTAGCAGTTAAATACTGTCTCAAGACAACAGAAATCATTTGTAGATTTTTCCCATCATCGGATTATATCAACATCTACCACTAGGGGGTGCTTAGCTTCTTATTTGCAATAACAGAAAGTTGTGTTGCAATGGCACATGCTTCCTTCTTATGTCCATAAACGGATACTTATACCTTTCTTTGTACATACAAGTTAACTTATTCTTGAATTTTATATTATCCCTTGTATACTGTGCATCTGCAATCCATAAATTCCTTCCTGCTTACTTAGCACCATTTTAGTTGCACTCAATCACTTTGATGAAGATTCATTCTATACCTACTTTCTTTCCAATTTTCATGCCTCTCCTGACATAAGAAAAACAATGTGTCCAATGTCAAAATTAGACTGTGCTGGTGCATGCACAGAGCTTCCACCCCCTGCACACTTAGCTGTGCAAAACGTGCTGTGAAACCAGACAACAATGAGCTTGTGTCTGTGCAGCGATCTTTATTCTTACAGAATCCCCGGCATACATCATCAAGCGCAGAAATGTCTGCCCAATAGCAGCAAAAGTATCTTTTGGGTCCGTGTGTTGTTAGTTTTTCTTTTACCTAATCTGCTCGTTGGTTTTTGTGCAAACAGGGAAAGGGTGAGTGGAATTTGTATTCCAACATTAAATCAGCCATAGAGCCTCTACAGAAAACTCTTCTGTATAAGGAGTAAGATACTCAACTGGCTGTCATTTATGTGCACAGCATATATCGTAAGTATTTACTAAGGCTTCAGAAATTCATTCAACTAGACATAGTTAACACTATTGGTAAATATATCTAATGTACAACATGTTTAATTTTGTTGGAGGGACAGAGTTTTTGTTTTTTTTTTTAATATAGAAAACCACAGTTTAGGAATTCGTATATGTAGCTTGAAAATTCCCTGATTTACTGCTGGGACCTAGTAAATTCTTGTCACTATCAATTATCCTATCAGAAGAACAAGGTAAGGACTTGTGTTTTTCTTATTTGTTTTTCTGTTGGTCGTGGGGCTTGAACCCTGGGCCTGGGCACTGTCCTGAGCTCTTCAGTCTTGAGCCACAGTGTCACTTCTGACTTTCTGGTGGTTTATTGGAGATAAGAGTCTCGCAGACTTTCCTGTCTGGGCTGGCTTTGAACCGTGGTCCTCAGATTTCAGCCTCCTGAGTAGCTATGATTACAGGCATTTGCCACCTGCACCCAGCTTAGGACTTGTGTTTATGTTGAAGATTAATAATGCTATTATCAGGAAAAGTTTTTCAAAAGCTGTCTTGTAAGTATCATAATCCAAGTACGCATTAAAATAATTTATACCTAGAAATGTCACTGGTCATAAGTTTCAACAATCAAAAACAGGTAACAGAGGTCAAATATGGTTACATATCACCAAATATCCATTTATCTATTCATAAAGGATGGGGGAGGTGAAGGGAGTCAGTGAGTCCTAATCTCAGGTGGAACTCAGGATGCAACACCTTAACTGGGAGGAATATATATATATATATATATATATATATATATATATATATATATATATTCTAGGCCAGGGTTCAAGCCCCACAACGGATTTTTTTTTTTTTTTCGTCCGGTTGTAGGGCCTGAACTCTGGGCCTGGGCACTGTCCCTCAGCTCTTCAGCTCAAGGCTAGCGCTCTACCACTTGAGCCACAGCACCACTTCTGGCTTTTTTCTTTTTGCTTATGTGGTGCTGAAGAATCGAACCCAGGGCCTCATGCATGCAAGGCAAGTGCTCTGCCACTGAGCCAACTTCCCAGCCCCCCGATTTTTTTTTTAATGTGGCTTAAATGATGTGCCATATCACTGTCAATGGTGATTTACTGCAATATTTTAAATTGACAGGAATAATTTGTAAACAGGAAGTTGATATCATAATGGTCACAGAAATTCTCAGGTTTTGATCAAATGTCATCTTGGAGGAAAAGACACAGAAATTATATCATAAACTATCATATTTTGAGTTTTAAAATGTGAATCATAAATAAGTGGACATTAACATTCTAAATCACATGGTTTGGAGAGTATGTTTGCTGCATAGCTAAGTACAACTAAGGAAATGCTAAATGCACAAAAGTTTCAAGAGTTTTGGATCAGAATTACAGAGGAACTATGCATATATGCATTCTTATAAAACATTTCGCATGCATTCTCAATATTACACATAGAATTTGAAAGAATGTTACTGTAATGCACACCTGTACATCATTCCTGATTAGATTGTTTTAAAGCCTATATATACCTAAGGTTTTAAAATAATTTTGTTTAAAAATAAGAGTTTACTTCCAAGACTTATTGTCATGCATGAAGTTAGAGTTGTCTCCATTCTCTTCTTGATTAAGTTTAGCAATTTCTAAAGGATTGCACATCACTTAAATAATGAACATCCAAAGTCTTCTTACCTACATTAAACAAGAACTACAATAAATACTAGCATTTTTTTTCTCTTATGTCCTTAATGCTAGAAGGCCAAACTGCTCCGGAGATTTTTGTTGTTGTTGTTGTTTGTTAGTTTTTTGTTTTATCATTCCTAGGGCTTGAACTTAGGACCTGGTACTGTCCCTGAGTTTCTTTTGTTCAAGGCTAGCACTCTACCTCTTGAGCCATAGTGCCAAGTTTTTCTGTGTATGTGGTACTGAGAAATGGAACCCAGGGCTTCACGCATGCTAGACAAGCACTCCACCCCTAAACCACATTCCCAGCCCCTGCTCAGGTGTTTTTAAAACCATACCTACATGATTATTACATTAACAGTATCTTAATACTTGTAAAATAATCATTCATTTTTAATAAAGTGTAATATGTTTTGTAAGCTAAAAGACTAAGTAAGTAAAGGTTTTTAGCATTTGTATATTTACAAATACTGAAACATTGTAATAATCATTCTAACTAAATATGTGGATTGTAATGTACCTCCGTTGTTCTACTCTACAGTCCAATTCAGTAATGACATTTGTCATATTTTATACTGTACAGTCCTTATATTCAAATACAATGCACAACATATGTATTATATACTTGTTAATTGAACCATCCATACACTAACAAGTAATAATCATAATCATTTTCTTTGATAGATATTAACTCAAAATGTAATTTCAGTGCAATATCAAAAATAATGCCCTTAGATAATACATAATAATGTTCATGTCTAAAAAAATCTTAAAGAAAAAAGATATACCAGCTATATTTAATTTAAATTACTAAGGCTCCTAAAGTTTATTACATGACACACTTAGTACATAAAATATTTATCATTCAAAAGTGTGTGGTTAGGTGGGGCTGGTGACACATACCTATAATTCTAGCTTTTCAGGAAACCAGTATCTAGAGGATCACATTTCAAAGCCCTTCCATGCAGGAAAGTCCTCAAGACTCCATCAATAGATTAGCCAGAAAAAAGCAGGAATGAAGGTACAACTCTAGTGGCAGAGCACCTGCCTAGCAAACAAACAGAGCGGGCACAAAGGTCTAAAAATACTGAGTTCAAATCCAAGAGCCAGAAAAACTAAGTATGTGTTAAGCTAGGTGCTTAAGCCAGACTCCTTCTCTTGGCATCTTATATTTGAGATCATTCTTCTTTCAATGTAGAATACTCCCTTGCATTTTCAGGCTTGATGGACACGAACTGCTTTAGTTTATTCTTTTCCTGGAAGGTTTTAATATTTCCATCAAAAAATGAATAACTTTTCTTGATATAGCATTCTTGCTTAGAAATTATTCTTTCTCAGGTCTTAAATTACATGGTTTTATTATTTCATAGCTTTTATGATTTATACTGAAAGATCTGATATGATTCTCATGTGTTGACCTTTGCGTGTGAGCTGTCATTCTGCCTCATTTTTTTTGTTGTTTGTTTTTTTTTATGCCGGTCCTGAGGCTTGAACTCAAAGCCTGGGCACTGTCTCAGCTTTTTTGCTGAAAGCTTGTCCTCTGCCACTTGAGCTACATCTCCACTTCGTTTTTTTTTTAATTATTAATAATGGAAATAAGAGTCTCACAGATTTTCCTGCCCATTCTGGCCTTGACCTGCAGTTCTCAGATCCAACCTCCTAAGAGCAAAGATTACAGGCATAAAGTTCTTCAGTCTTCAGTTCTTTCCCTTGGCCTCTACCTTTAGAATGTTCATTGTGGTATGTCATGAAGTTCTCTTTGATTATGTTTATTTGACATTCAAAATGCTTCCTGAATGTACCAATCTCTTTCTTTCCCAATATTTTGGAAATTTTGTGCTATGATTTCATTAAATGGGTTTCCTATACCATTAGTTAGCACTTCAGTTTCTTCTTTGCCATGAACTCTCAGGTTTGGTCTCTTGCTTGTATCCTAGAGATCTTGAAGGTTGTAATTACTATTCTTTTTTTTCTTTCTGTAATTTTCTGAGTGCATCATTTCCTATATGCTCCATTTCTGATGTTCTTTCTTCTACTTTGTCTTTATGGTAATGACACTGTACACTGTATTTTCACCTTCATTTATTAGGGCTATATTTCTATCATTTCTGATTGCTTCTAATAATTTTCATTTCCGGGCTGGGAAGGTGGCTCAGTGGTAGAATGCTTGCCTTGCATGCCTAAGGCCCTGGGTTCGATTCCTCAGCACCATATAAGCAAAAAGAAAAAAGCCGGAAGTGGCACTGTGGCTCAAGTGGTAGAGCGCTAGCCTTGAGCTGAAGAGCTAAGGGACAGTGCCCAGGCCCATAGTTCAGGCCCCACAACTGGACCCCCAAAAAAAATTCATTTCCTTGCTGAATTTCTTACTCATATGGCTAACTTTTGTGTCTGTATCTTGAATTGATTCTCTAACCTTATTTCAATCCTCTCTGAAGTCATTATTTTCATTAGCATGTACACGGGGAGAGGTTCATTGTCACACACACACACACACACACACACACACACACACACACACAAGTGCTCACCCTCAGGCCCTTAGTTCAAACCCCAGACTGGCACCAAAAATTTTAAATCATATCAAATTTATATCTTGCTCATTTTTCTTAGATAGCTGTGGAATTTTTCTAGCAGTATGCAACATTTAACTTTATAAAACTGAAGTATAGTAGTCTATCCTCTTTTCTACCATCTTTTTTGCACCCTACCTTTTCCATTGTACTTTCACGTGTTATATAAGCATTTTCAAGCAATATTCACAGGAGGATAAATAATAATGAAGAAATAATGAAGAAATTTAAGACAACTGTCCCATGTAGTCTTTTGGATATTAAGTAGGTGGATGGGACAGCTCTCATGTTTTAATGTAATTTTTGTAAGTATATATTAATTATACAAGGTCAGGTTTGATTAAGACATTTTGTTCATATGTACAGAAAGTGAATGTCGTTCAAACTCCCTCTAGCTCTTTTTGTCATCCGCATTCCCCTTCCTAAGACAATTTTAACAGGTTTGTGTTTTATATATGCATATAAGATACTGTTATTATATTTACTTGTTACAAGGGAGAGGGTCTTCCTATAAAACTGTTTGTTATTATTCAGTGAAGGAGCATGAAGCTTAAGAAAATGGTGTTTGTGCACTTCTTATTCCGTTTACATTAATCCAATGTTTATTTGTGAATTTTTGGTTTACAGTTCTCATGATCTCATTTCTCTAGTCTATTCTGTCTTATTTTCCTCCCAAATGACTTTCCGTCCCTTAATCTTAAAGGATGTTGAAAGGAGAATGTCCATTTTCTTTTAACTTCTTCAGCTGTAATTCTCTCTTTCTTTTACTCTCTCGCTTCCTCTCACTCTCTCTCTTACTTGCTGTCTCTCATGCATATACTGGGGTTGAATGCAGAGCTTTTTCTGTTCAAGATCCATGCTTTACATAGACTTGAGCCACACCCCCAGTTTTTTAGCTTCTTTGAAAAGGGACATAGGCTCTGCCTAACAGAGTACCAAAAATTGTGTCCTATCTGGTCAAAGACTGACATGAAAAATTTAGTGGTTGGGCTGTAAATATCAGAAGCATTGGGTGATTCTTAACTGAAAAGGAATGAAAGAGATTAGAGGAAAATATAAAACACAAAATGGTATAATGAATAGTAAAATAATAATCCCATATATGAATGATGAAAATAAACAATATCTTTTTCCACCAGGTGGCTCCAGAAAACCATGAAGTAAGGAGTCATTAAGGGGGAGTTCAAGTCCTAGTGTTGATCTGTTCAGATATATAGTTCATTCTTTTTTCTCTATTGTTGTTTTGTCTTTCTTATTTTTCTTAGCTTTTTTTAACCTCATGTTTTGCACAATAGGTGATGGAATATATGAAAGGGAAAGGGAATCACAGAAACAGCAGAACAACAGATAAACCTCAGCAACATTGATGCTATGAGGGATATGAACATTACAACTTGGGGGCTGGGGATAAGGAGGGGTAAGTGGGAGATAAAGAGGGATGGGGTAACAATGATTAAAACAAATGTACTTATTGCCTTGTCTATGTAACTGTAACCTCCCAGCTCATCACCTTTCCAATTAAAAATAAAATTAAGGAAAGATCATGAAGAACTACAGAGACATAATCTGTATAACTTTTAGAAAGCCACAAAACTGGTCCCTTGAGTCACAGTAAAAAGGTTATCTTATTCTAGAAGACAGATTGGTTCACCAGTCCCATATCTGAGTTTAGTAGAGAGATAGCTTCAACAGTTAGCTTTGAAAGCCTTTGAGTATAATTAGTGAGAGTCTATTTTCCATGTCACAGTATCTAGTGCTACAGATGAAGAAAATGAATGGCCGCTAAATCACCATACCTGTGCTAATAAGTAAAAAATAAATAAATAAGAGGGGGAGGGGTGATGTTGTCCAAAAAGAAATGTACGCTGCCCGATTTATGCATCTATAACCCCTTTGTATATCACCTTTATAATAACAATGAAAATCTTAAGTTAAAACAATAAATGGAGCAGGGCGCTGGTAACTCACTCCTGTAATCCTAGCTACTCAGAAGGCTGAGATCTGAGGATCCCAGTTCAAAGCCGGCAGGAAGGTCTGGTGAGACTCTTATCTCCAATAAACCACTAGAAAACCGGAAGTGGCGTTGTGACTCAAGGGGTAAAGTACTCGCCTTGAGCTGAAGAGCACAAGGGCAGTGCCCAGGACCAGAGTTCAAGCCCCACAGCTGACAAAAAATAAAAAATAAAATAAATGGGAGGTGAAAGAGCAAGTGGGGTGGTGGAGGTGAGGTAGGAGGCAAAAGACGCGAAGCAGACGGAGTAAATAATGTAGCTGGTAAAACCAGTTTTTTGCTGTGGAGGTTTAGGAGGGCCAGGTCCTCTTGGTATTCAAGAGAGCGTCTGCACTGCCCCCTCAAAGGTGAATTGTAACAGCTCCGACACCCCTCTGGGGGTAGGATCTTGGTATAAGGACATAAAACAATCTGGGCAAATGGAATTTCCCATCATTTTCCCTCCTTCACTAAGTCTAACTGATGAATAGTATTTTTTGATCCAGATTTCATTCCCTAATTGATATGTGGCCCAGGCCATTTTACGGAGAGAAAGTGACCATTTTTTTCTTTAATTTCTCTTCTTTAAAATTACTTCCATTTCTTAAAATACAGATCTAGAACTGACCTGCCGTAGTGGCTGACCTGCCGTGGTGGCTGACCTGCCGTGGTGGCTGACCTGTCGTGGTGGCTGACCTGCCGTGGTGGCTGACCTGTCGTGGTGGCTGACCTGCCGTGGTGGCTGACCTGTCGTGGTGGCTGACTTGTCATGGTGGCTGACCTGTCGTGGTGGCTCACTTGTCATGGTGGCTGACTTGTTATGGTAGCTGACCTGCCGTGGTGGCTGACCTGTCGTGGTGGCTGACCTGTCATGGTGGCTGACCTGCCGTGGTGGCTGACCTGCCGTGGTAGCTGACCTGCCGTGGTGGCTGACCTGCCGTGGTGGCTGACCTGCCGTGGTGGCTGACTTCCGTGGTGGCTGACTTCCGTGGTGGCTGACCTGCCGTGGTGGCTGGCCAGGATGCCATTTGGTACCAGATTTGTGCCTGGAATGAAAAGGAAGGCGGTGTTCAGAGGAAGAAGTTCAGAGGAAGCGAAGAGGAAAGGAGAGAAAAAAGGGAGTTGGGGGGAGGGAAGGAGGGGAAAGGAAAAGAAAGGGAACAGGGAAGAGGGGGGAGGGAGGGAGGGTGGGAGGGAAGGAAGGAACTCTTTTCTGAGCCTCTCATTTACTCACTCACGTTATGGGTTTGCCTTTTATAACTTACAACATGACAAGAAGCAGTTCCCTCGTTCCACCGCATAATTCTTTTCCCTAGGTGTCCCTGGGCCTCCTCAGGAACCCTTCTTTTTCCAGAGTCCCACTTTTCAACGCTTAGTAAATGGACCTTAGGGACTTGCACAGTTGCCTCATGCTAAAACGTGTTTCCCCTGACAGTGGCTGATACTTAAAGTCCCTGGAGGATGAGATTTAGGAGAATTAACACTTCCTGAGTGTCCTCCACATGAGATAACTTGCACCTCTGACAACGTTAGTTCCCTTTTTACCACAGAAAACAGATTGATGAGCTTGGTTAGACATTTTGGTTCTAGTTTGTGTCTCACCATGTTAAGAGTTTTGCCTTTACTGGAACAGGTGGTAGGTACATTGCTTCCATAACTACAGTGAAGAGACTGGAATAAATGTAAACACTTTTATATAGGCGAGGCTTCTTTTGTCATAAAATTGAAGGTCCTGTAATTTTTCTGTTGAAGGTGGTTAGACCCATTTTTTTTCCAGAATACAAATGAGCTGGTTTAGCAGAGCTAAAAATGCTAGGCAGAGTTAGGCAGGAAATCCAGTTAAACATTTCCTAGGATAAGTGGCACTCTTGCTCTAGGGATATCTACATTCTAATCATTTATGCTGGTACAGTGTTCATTTTTATTAGTTTAGCCCAAAGACATTGAGTAACTCTGGGTCCTTCAACTTAGACATGTTTTTTTGTGACCTTTTTCCCCCATTTTGTACTGGTCCTGGGGCTGGAACACAAGGCCTGGGCACTGTCTTTTAGCTTTTTTTGCTCAAGATTGGTGCTTCACTTCAGGCTATTCTGTGGTTAATTGAAGATAAGTGTCTCAAGGATTTCACTGCCTAGGCTGGCTTTGAACCTCGATCTTCAGATCTCAACTTCCTAAGTAGTAAAGATTACAGGCCAGGAGGTACCAGCACCCAGCCTTCTTGTAACTGTTAATGACCATTTTGTAGAAGTGTGTACTGAGGAATTTCCTTGGATGTACACATGATTGATGCCCAGGGCACAATGGACATAGGAAGCAAGGACGGGGGTTTGGGTTTGGCTTGTTTGGCTTTGGTTGTGTTTTTGCTGCCAATTATTACTTAATGAGGTATGTGAAGCATAAAAAAATATGGCATTTGTGAATTTCTTCATCAGGTTACACGTTAAACCAATCTTTATTTCTGAACTGTTCATTTCTGCTTCTCTTATCTCATTTCCCTAGTCTAATATGCCTCATGCAGATTTTCACTGCATATTAAACACTAATGAAAAACTGGTTACATATTTATCACTATAATATAAAATTAAAAGAGTAACTTGTTTTTGTATGTATGTTCTATGTATATTTAGATTTAGTATATGAGTGTAAGTTTCACATATTTTTTTTTTTTTTGGTCAGTTATGGGCACTGTCTCTTGAACTCTTTTGCTCAAGGCTAGCGTTCTACCACTTTGAACCACAACCCCACTTCCATATATTTTTTTTTAATTTTTTATTGTGAAAATACCGTACAGAGGGGTTACAATTACAAGGGCAAGGTAATGAGTACATTTCTTATCAAGCATTGTTGCCTCTTCCTTTGTTTCCTCTTCCCATCCCTTCCCATCTCCTTCCCCCTCCTCACACTCCCCTCCCTCCTCACACTCCCCCCCCCCAGCCTGGCCAAAGTTGTAAAGTTCATTTTTCAACATTACAACTTGTACATCTCATTGTTGCAATGGGTCCACCTGTATGCCTATTTAAATATTTTGTTTTTAATATTTTGTCGGGGAGGGGGCGGGGGGGGCGGCCTGAACTCTGGGCCTGGGTGCTGTCCCTCAGCTCTTCAGCTCAAGGCTGGCACTCTACCACTTGAGCTACTATTTTTTTTCTTATTTTAAAAAAGAAAAAAAATCCCTCTTCAGGAAGATTAGAAGAATAGTGACGAAAAACTATAAATTAGCTAAGAAATATAGAGAATGAAGAATAAAGAGTGGTGCTGTGGCTCAAGTAGTAGAGTGCTAGCTAGTCTTGAATAAAAAGAAGCTCAAGGATGGTGCTCAAGCCCTGAGTTCAAGCCCCAAGATGGGCCAAAATAATAATAATAATAAATTCAAGAGAGTTTGGGGCTGAGAATGTGGCTCAATGGTAAAGTGCTTGCGTAGTATGCATGAAGCCCTGGGTTCAATTCCTCAGTACCACACACATAGAAAAAGCTGGAAGCAGCACTGTGGCTTAAGTGGTAGAGTGCTAGCCTTGGACAAAAGAAGCTCAGGGACAGTGCCAGGCCCTGAATTCAACACCCGGGACTGGAAAAAAAAAAAAAAAGAGGGGCTGGGAAGGTGGCTCAGTGGTAGAGCGCTTGCCTTGCATGCATGAGGCCCTGGGTTCCATTCCCCAGCACCACATAAGCAAAAAGAAAAAAAAAAAGAATAGTTTCCCCCGCACACAAATTAGAAGATTATATTTAGGAATTTCTTGTCTTTTCTTTTTAGGTTATAATCTACAATATGAACTTATGCTTTTATGGAATACATAAAAATTTTAGGATTTTTTTTTTTTTTTTGCATCTGGTCGTGGGGCCTGAACTCTAGGCCTGGGCTCTGTCCCTCAGCTCTTCAGCTCAAGGCTAGCGCTCTACCACTTGAGCCACAGCGCCACTTCCGGCTTTTTTCTTTTTGCTTATGTGGTGCTGAGGAATCGAACCCCGGGCCTCATGCATGCAAGGCAAGCGCTCTACAACGAACCAACCTCCCAACCCAAGGATTTCTTAAATCAGTAACGAAAATATGTAGAAACTGGTTACGAAGTTCAACACAGTGCAGCTAATTTGTAGTAGAGCTCATTTCCATTTGGGTACTTTCCTACATTTATATGTACAAGGAGTCAGGAAAACTGTACTTTTATAGGCTGTAGATTTATATAACTATCTTTTTACTAATAGACTTTATATCTTTTTTAAAGAACCCCCAAAGACTTGTGATTTTTATTTAGGTGAGAAATTTTAGGGAGCAAGTGTGAAAAGAAAGGCTAGGTATTTTAGGAATCCAAACAGAAAATAAAGAAATTGTCTGACACAAGTCTGGGAGCTAAAATAAGAATACTGCTTTTTATTGTGCTTCAGTTCTGCCCTGAAGGCAGAAAGTCAAACACATTTTTCTAAAATGCAAACAGTTGTCTTTTGACCTACTTGGAAAATGATTTCTCTCCTCTTGAAATCATGGAAATCTGTAATTCTGTGACTTAAAGAAGAAACAAGTCAGGGCTGGGAAGGTGGCTCAGTGGTAGAGCGCTTGCCTTGCATGCATGAGGTTCGATTCCTCAGCACCACATAAGCAAAAAAGAAAAAGCCGGAAGTGGCGCTGTGGCCCAAGTGGTAGAGCGCTAGCCTTGAGCTGAAGAGCTGAGGGACAGTGCCCAGGCCCAGAGTTCAGGCCCCACGACCGGACCCAAAAAAAAAGAAGAAACAAGTCATGAGAGAGGAAAAAAGAAAAGAGACTGCACTAGACATATGAATCAATGGTCAATCTATGTTTTTTAAGCTTGTCATAATTCTTCATTTCATTTGAGGAAATCTCACAAATGGAACTGATTTACCATAAAATGTGCCTATTTTCTATTAAATCTTGCTTCTTGCTTCATTGAGACATTGAAGTTACTGATGCTTTTATCGCTGACCCTGCAGGGCGATCTCTAGGTCTTGTTAATTCAGAAAATGACCCTTAGATAAGACAGGCCTTGGAGGAAGAAGTTTTATTTGCATCAGTTGCTTTGCACATTGCTTAAACTGGAGATGTTAGCAGTTCTTTGAAAAGAGCAGCCTTCGTCAGACCCTTGCAGGCAATGGAAATGGAACTTATCCTGTCAGCTGCATGATAGAAACATGACAGCCGAGACAGCCAGAGAGCATGACAGAAAGAAGCCTGTTGTCAGAGCTACTGTAGAGTGTGTGAAGGTTTGGGAGACGTTCTTTAAATTCCAGAGCTGCTATTTATTCAACACATGACCTTGATGAAGTTAACCTTCAAAACACTGTCTTCATGTGACCAACGAGGTGATAACTGGAGGAGTTATGAGGGGAATTAATACATTTTTCACATGCAAAGTGATTGGTCCAGATTTGGTCATCAGAATGTGTACAATAAACATCAGAAATCTTTATGATATGGTGATGATGATTATCCTAAAGGAAGTGCCACCATCTATCAGCTGTATTCTTTTGGATGAACATTTTCTTGTCTTTTTTTTTTTTGGCTCAGGTCGTGGGGCCTGAACTCTGAGCCTGGGCACTGTCTCTCACTCAACTCTTCAGCTCAAGGCTAGCACTCTACCACTTGAGCCACAGCGCCTACCTCCAGCTTTTTTCTTTTTGCTTATGTGGTGCTGAGGAATCGAACCC
>NW_012267352.1:1656436-1662921 GCF_000151885.1 Dipodomys ordii
TTTTTTCTTTTTGCTTATGTGGTGCTGAGGAATCGAACCCAGGGCCTCAGGCATGCAAGGCAAGCACTCTACCACTGAGCTACCTTCCCAGCCCCATAGATGAACATTTTCTCATACAAGATGAGGATAATCATATTTGTCTTGCAGCACTGTTGTCCTGAGGATGAGAGATGATGGTGTGGAAAGTAACCATAGTATCCAGCCTAAAAACAGGGGAGACTCTTGGTGCATTGTTCTTTATATTTTTAATACTAGCTCTTGTTTAAATAACCATATTTTTAAACTTTAGAGAAGTTATGTTTTATATAAAGGTTGGCTCCTTACAATATACTAAGTTTATGTCTAATCGGGAGATAGTAGATTTCTTTGTCTCAGATGTTGCTGGTCAAAATCCCTTGAAGGGTTAACTCTCAAGAAAAAACTCTTAGTTAAAAACCAAACCAGTGTCCTCCACTGTGGGCCAGGCATCAGAAACACAGTGGAAGGACACACAAAAATGTCTGTCAATGGCAATGTATACAGTCTGCACAAAGGAAGGAAACAAACAAACAAAAGCCAAGAGCAAGTAGAGTTTCTACAGGACATTTATTCCTTTGAGGCTTGACCTTTTGAGAGGGTTATTAGCACATCCTAGTTTATGAGAATGGGCTTTATTCAAGTAATATTTGTAGAAGCTGTTAATCATCTAGTCTGCCCACACAAGACACCAGATATTTGATTCAATTATAGGTTGGAGCCACCCTGTTGCAGCACATCTCATGCCAAAATACATTCCTTTCAAGTGAGAAAAATATAAGAGGTTAGTTTGCAATGCAGATTTCAAAAGAAAAACATGCAGTTTGCTTTTGAAGCCTAAAAACCTATTTTTGCTCTGCAATGCCAGCCCACCTCTCCCTAGCAATCCAACTCTCTTGAGTACTTGTGGCTTAAAATTCCCCAAGCAAATTTAAATTTGTCCTTCTGGACATATTTCCTAGATCCTAGGATTCTAAAAGTCCTTCTCTTAGAGCAAGCCAATTATTTTTCCAACCCAACATGTTTTCGAACAAGAGTAGGTTAATAAAATGGTTAGCTAATAAAAATGAGTTGGTTGATAAAATGAAATCTTTCCTTCGATGAATTGAAACACCTTCACCAATTATTCTATAAAACATCACTTAAATTTCTCTGACTTCACCTGGATTTCCTAAGACAAGATGGATGTAACTGGGGTTGAGGCCGTATACTTACAGAGAGAGGCTGAGTGAAATTGAGGAGGGAAAGCCAGACTAAAGATGGATAATTAAACTGGGCATCACTATGGGCAATTGTGACTTGATCTTCCTGCCAAAGAGAACATTCTGAGAAGCTGTATAGAATGTGAATCCTACTTCTTTTTCCACCTTGTGAAATAAAAGAGGACACGTGTCCAGTTGCCTCCCTTCCTCCCTTTTGCTCCATGCAATATTTGAGTTTGTCCATCTGTTCAGAATTTCTGAACAGGTTTCCACAAACTTCTTTCCATGTCTGTGACAGAGAAACCAAGCGCAGAAAGTAAGAGATTCATGGTACAGTGAGGACAAGAGGCGGTCTAGCTCCACGTACTGTGCTGAGTGGCTACCACAGTAACAGTAAAAAGTAAAAGTGAAGGAGATATAAAGCCGGGTAAGAAGACGAGCTTGATGTTCATATGACCTCAGTGGTAATATTCACATGTAAAGACACTATTCAAAACTAAAAGAGAGTGAAGTAAGGGGTAACATTGTGTACAAAGAATATATTACCTGACTTATGAAACTGTAACCCCTCCGTGCATCATCTTTATGATAATAACAATTGTGTGTGTGTGTGTGTGTGTGTGTGTGTGAAAACAAATGCAGCAGTGGTATTCACTACACACTATGTTGAGAATGAGCCATGACAGGTTGTGGGTGGGAATGAGAGGGAAAAACTGGGAGTGAGGCTGGGAAGGTGGCTCAGTGGTAGAGCACTTGCCTTGATGCATGAGGCCCTGGGTTCGATTCCTCAGCACCATATAAACAAAAAGAAAAAAGCCGGAAGTGGCGCTGTGGCTCAAGTGGTAGGGCACTAGCCTTGAGCTGAAGAGCTGAGGGACAGTGCCCAGGCCCAGAGTTCAGGCCCCACAACCGGACCCCCCTCCAAAAAAAAAAAAACCTGGGAGTGAGTGAGGGAAGGAGTGACATTGTCCAAAAAGAAATATACAGATTATCCGACCTATGTAGCTGTAATCCCTCTGTACATCATCTTTATAATAATTAAAAATATTTACAAAAAAGTACATTTCAATTTAAATGTGTGTGTGTGTGTGTGTGTATGTGTATGCATGTATTTAAAGACATTATTCAAAGCTGAAGCTAGGAGAGGGCGGGGAATGTGGCTTAGTGGTAGACTGTTTGCCTAGCACGCATGAAACCCTGAATTCAATTCTTCAGTACCCACATACACAGAAACAGCCAGAAGTGGCACTGTGACTCAAGTGGTAGAGTACTAGGCTTGAGCAGAATAAGCTCAAGGACAGTGCCCAGGCCCTGAGTTCAAGCTCCATGACTGGAAGAGAAAAAAAAAAAAGCTGAAGCTAACTTCTCCTACCCACTTGAGAGGCTGAGATTGTGAGTATCATGGCTCAAGGCCAACCTGGGCAGAAAAGTTTATAAAACTCCTTCTTAACACATAGCTACCCGGGCGCCGGTGGCTCACGCCTGTAATCCTAGCTTCTCAAGAGGCTGAGATCTGAGGATCACAGTTCAAAGCCAGCCCAGGCAGGAAAGTCCGGGAAACTTATCTCCAATAAACCACCAGAAACCCGAAGTGGCGCTGTAGCTCAAGTGGTAAAACGCTCCCCTTGAGCTGAAGAGCTGAGGGACAGCACTCAGGCCCAGAGTTCAAGCCCTACGACTGACAAAAAAAAAAAAAAAAAAAACCTGCATATCTGGGGGCTGTGGTGCATATCTGTCATTCCAAGCTACATGAGAGCCTGAGATTAGGAGGATTTGGGTGCCCAGCTAGACCAGGCAGAAAGTGCCATGAGATGGTGTCTCCACTGAGGGAAAATGAATACAGTGGTGCGAGCCCATGAGCCCTGCATGATGAGATGTCTAAAAGTAGGCAGATAGCTCAAGCACATGCCTGGGAAGAACGTGAGACCCCATCCAGAACAAGGCTGGCAGAAGGGGGTTGGGTTGACAAAGAGGATGAATAAGGATGAGCCGTAGACAGTCGGCATGCATGATAACAGAACAATGAAATCTGCCGAAACTGTTTTAGGAATGGGTAAGGGAGTAGACAGAATGATAGAGGGTGGTCAGGTTGATTGGAATACACTGTACACACCAATGGAAATGTCACAATACTATCCCTCCTCATATAACTAATGTACTCTAATTTTAAAAGGGGAAAAGAAAAAAATCAGGGCTGGAAGCATAGCTCAGTAATAACACATCTACTGGTAAGCCAAAGGTCTTGAATTCAACATCTCCAGAACTACTAAAAGAAAAATTCATTCTGGTATAATATAGCTTGTGCCTACTACTCAGGAGGTAGAGATTATGAGAATCATAGTTTGAGGCTAGCATGGAAAAAACATTAAACAATCTCTCTTCTCAACAAATAAGCAGCATGTGGTAGTGTGCGTCTGCACTATCAGCTACAAGGAGACACAGACTTGTGGACTAAGGCCAACCCTGAGTAAAAACATGAAATCCTATCTGAAAAATAACTAAAACATAAAAAACTTGAGATGTATGTCAAGTGGTAGAGCACCTGGCTTAGCAAATGCAAGGCCCTGAGCTCCCAGTACTACAATTTAAAAAAAAAAAAGGAAAAAAGACACTTCAAAATTGTATCCACTCTCCTATACCATAAATGAAACTTTTTTCACTTCTATTTCAAAATCTCCACCATTTTAGTGAAATATGCAATTCTTCTGACATAAGAATGTAACATATTTTTTCATCTTCTATAGAGCTATTGCCTCATAAATTGCTTTAGAATGGAAAGTGAATTTTGAAACCATTCACTGAGCAAAAAGAGGAATTCTCTTAAGATATAGAAATTAGAATCAAAAATCAAATTGAAGTTTTGGAAAAGCTCAATAAATCAAACAACAGCAAAACTCGGTTGAAAGTTTCTCCAGTGGATGGAATCAAATCAAAAACAATATCAAGTCTTGACAACAATATTAAATCTTGAAAGTAGGTGTATTAAAACATGAAGATAAAGATAGAGAACAAAAATTAAAGAAGCACAAATTAAAACTGCAAGGTAGGACAGTACTGAAAATATGAAACACATAAAGCATGGACATATAAGAAGACTTACAAGCTGAAAGCATGGAAAAAAATCTCCAATAAAATAGTAACAGAATTTGGCAAGTTGTGAAGAAAAATGTGTCACCCGAGTACAATAAGATTTTAAGCTTCCAAACAAATGAAACAACAAAATAACTTGAGCCAAGCGCCATTTCCCGCTTTTTCTGTATAGTTCTATATAGTTCTGTATAGTTTATAGATCCACTGTGCCAGTGGATCACACCTGTAATCCTAGCTACTCAGGAAGCTGAGATCTGAGGATCGAGGTTCAAAGCCAGCCTAGGTAGGAAAGTCTGTGAGACTCTTAACTCCAGTAACCACTCAGAAAACCAAAAGTAGCACTGTGGCTCAAGAGGTAGAGCACTTGCCTTGAGCTGAAGAGCTGAGGGACAGCACCCAGGCCCAGAGTTCAAGCCCCATAACCCACAAAAAATAAAATAAAATAAAAATTTAAAGAAAGAACATTTTTAAGGTGCTAATTAAAAAACAGGTCTCTATTATTCAAACCATACTTAATCACGTTACCTTACCATGACAATGTTTTTCAGTTCTCTCATACAGATATTATTTTTCTTATTCTCTCTCTCTCTTTCTCTTTTTCTTTAGGTTATAGGGCTTAAAGTCAGGGCCTTCATGCTGTCCCTGAGCTTTTTCTTTTTCTTTTTTTTTTTTTATATGACAGTCCTAGGATTTGAACTCAGGACCTGAGGACTGTCCCTGAGCTTCTTTTGCTCAAGGCTAGCACTCTAGCGATTGAGCCACAGCACCACTTCTGGCTTTTTCTGTGTATGTGGTACTGAGGAATCAAACCTAACACTTCATGTATGCTAGCAAGTACTCTACCACTAAGCCACATTCCCAGCCCCTTCCTGCATTTTTTCACACAATGCTAGCATTACACCACTAGAAGCCACAGCACCACTTCTACCTAGTTTTCTGGTGGTTAATTGGAGGTAAGAGTCTCATGAGCCAGGTGCTGGTGGCTCCTAGTTACTCAGGAAGCTGAGATCTGAGGACTGCTGTCCAAAGCCAGCCCTAGCAGGTAAGTCCATGGGACTCTTATCTCCAAATAATCCTCAGAAAACCAGAAGTGGTACTGTGGCTCAATTGGTAGAGGGCTCACCTTGAGCTGAAGAGCTGAGGGACAGTGTCCAGGACCAGAGTTCAAGCCCCATGATCCACAATAAATAAATAAATAGATAAATAAATTAGAGTCTTATGGACTTTCCTGCTTAGGCTGGCTTTAAACCAAAATCATCAGATCTCAGCCTTCTAAGTAAACAGGATTATAGGCATGAACCACTGGTACCTGGCTTTTCTTATTCTCTTTTTATTTTTCTTAAAGCAGATTGATATAAAGCAATAGGAATTCTTGCATCCTGTTGATAGGTATGTAAATGGGTACAAGAGTGGTGGAAAGTACCTTACTCTCCTCTATACAGTAATAGTATGTATACCATATGTCCAGAAATTCAAGTACTAAAATATACATATATATGTGTGTATACATGCATATATATGTATATGTGTCTATTACATGCATATGTGTGTGTGTGTGTGTGTGTGTGTGTGTGTGTGTATTTTTCTGGGTGCCAGTGGTTCACACCTACAAATCTAGCTACTCAGAAGGCTGAGATCTGAGTGTCATGGTTCAAACCCAGCCCAGGCAGGAAAGCCCCTCTTATCTCCAATAAACCACCAGAAAACAAGAAGTAGAGCTGTGGCTCAAAGTGATAGAACACTAACCTTGTGCAAAATAGCTCAGTGACAGAACCTAACCCCAAGTTCCAGCCCCCAAACCAACAAAACAGATAGATAGATAGATGACACAGTTCCAAGGATGATGTCCCCAATATTATTTTTTAATAACCCAATCTTGAAATAACTTAAATGGCAATCAATAGAAAAGGAATAAGTAATTTCATTACTTATAAAAATAGAATTACATTATAAAAATGAATGCTATATTGCAATGAAATTTAAGAAATTATGAAGTTGCAACAACTTAAGGAAAGTAGGATAAAGAAAACTCCACACTTGGGCTGGGAAGGTGGCTCAGTGGTAGAGCGCTTGCCTTGTATGCATGAGGCCCTGGGTTCGATTCCTCAGCACCACATAAGCAAAAAGAAAAAAGCCGGAAGTGGCGCTGTGGCTCAAGTGGTAGAGTGCTAGCCTTGA
>NW_012267352.1:1662971-1788981 GCF_000151885.1 Dipodomys ordii
GGAAGTGGCGCTGTGGCTCAAGTGGTAGAGTGCTAGCCTTGAGCTGAAGAGCTGAGGGACAGCGCCCAGGCCGAGTTCAGGTCCCACAACCGGACCCAAAAAAAAAAAGAAAAAAAAAAAACTCCACGCTTCTACATAAACAAATCCTTTAATAGAAATTGAGTAGGCAAAGTAAGCAACTACAAAGTTGGCATTAAAAAACTAAGACTTTCTTCCAAAAAAAAAATAAGAGTTTTGTATACCACTCAGGAATTATTTTCAGATAGGACATTGAGTAGACAGGTGCATGGATGTTGGTAAGCAACGAGAGGAGTCTTGTCTGGATGAAGCATCTACCCCCCTCTATGGAACAGGCAGGCCTTCTGTCTCTGACATTGTCTTCACTACTACTCACAAGTTACCCTATCAGCAAGTGAATTAGGTTTAGCCAGCAGATGCTCTTGCCTAGCACTTTAAAGTTTGAGCAACAGGAAGAAAACAGGGTCCTCAGAATCTATTCACAACAACAGTAATAATAACAGTGTCTCATAGGTAAGGAAAAACTTCCCGCTGCTAGCCTGATGGCTGTGTGCTACCTGCTCTGACTCTCTGCAGATGCCCTAGTTCTTGTCCTTTTGTCAAAAATTCTGTGCAAGCTCTCATTGATTCCTAGAGCTTTCAGTATCTTCTAGCAAGATTTCTTTTCGGTTAAGGTTACTGCAAAGGCTTTTTGGCAAGTTAACTGATAATACCGGCCAAGCAGAGAAAGGTGGGCAGAAATTCTAATCCCAGGGGGAGATCAGGTAACTAACCAGGAGCTTTAGTCAAAAGCAGCCACAGAGTAAAAAAAGAAAGAAAGAAAGAAAGAAAAGGTCAGTGTGCTGGCAAATTGCTTGATGCTCTCCATAGGCATCTGAATACTAACCTACAATAGCTCAGCTAATTCCCTGAACAGCAGCTAATGAAGATGAGTGTTTTCTGATAACTCCTGTTGTAGTCAAATATATATCAAGAAATAGCTACTCCTAAATCTTCAAGGACTGAGAATATACTAGTCCCAGAAGGAAAGAACTCAAAGGATCCAGGACTGAGAGGCTAGGCACACATATAAATGACTGTTCCTTGGTTAATATTCCAGAACAGGCCAAAGTGAGTAAGGCCGTCTACACGAAGAGGAAAAGGTCATTCTACACTAAGCTAGCAAGTATTTCTTCCTTTGAGACAGAAGCAAAATGAAAAGATGGTAGAATAAGTAGCAAGCTTATAGATAGGAATTGCTAAGGTAAGTTATATTGGTGGCTTCTTCTTTTTTTTTTTTTTTTTTTGTGAAACAGGAAACTGGGACATCTGGTTTACTGACAGGGTCAGAGAATGAATAGAGGTTAGAAGACCAGGTTCAATTTTAGAATAGTCACTACCAAGTAACAGTATAAATAAAAAGATTATATGACACTGAAGTGCAGATGAATTGTAAATACCACATTTTAGTAGATTCAATTTAATTATGTGCTTTTTCATCTAGCAACAGAAGTACTTCGGGTTTTATAGCTATTAAAAATAGTCGGATCAGTCAAAAGCTAAGGACAGGGGGAAGGGAAGAGTTGGGGAAGTGGGGAGGAAAGGGATGGTAGGGGAAAAACAAATGAGGGTAACAATGCTTAATAGGAAATGGACTCATTATCTTGTTCATGTAACTGTAAGCCCTCTATACAGTATCTCTACAATAAAAATAATATTTTTTTTAAAAAGCTAAGGACAATGAAAGTTAGCATTAGGCCAATGATAAGGAAGTGAGGGTCCGAAAAGAGGGCAACTGGGATGTCAAAACACAAGTTCTGAAAAGCTTAGGAGGGAAATAAACTAGCAAGAAATAAAATAAATGGAAAACTAGGAGGGAAGCCAAAGCTAAGATGGTATTGAGGTTTAAAAAAAAAAAAATAGGGCCGGGCACTGGTGGCTCACGCCTGTAATCCTAGCTACTCAGGAGGCTGAGATCTGAGGATGGCGGTTCAAAGCCAGCCCAGGCAGGAGAGACCATGAGACTCCTATCTCCAATAAACCACCAGAAAACCGGAAGTGGCGCTGTAGCTCAAGTAGTAGAGCGCTCGCCTTGAGCTGAAGAGCTGAGGGACAGCGCCCAGGCCCAGAGTTCAAGCCCCACAACCGACAAAAAAAAAAAAAAAATAGGTTTGGGAAAAGATAGTAGAACAGTTAGGGAGAAATGTGAGGAATGGGATTTTGCCGGGCTGGGAATGTGGCTTAGTGTAGAGTGCTTGCCTAGCATGCATGAAGCCCTGGGTTGGATTCCTCAGCACCACATACACAGAAAAAGCTTGAAGTTGCAGCATGGCTCAAATAGTAGAGTACTAGCCTTGAGCAAAAGAAGCTCAGGGGCAATGCCCAGGCCCTGAGTTCAAGCCCCAGAACTAGCACAAACACACACACACACACAAAATCAGCCAATTTTATGAGAAAGTCACTTGGGGGGGGCGGGGAAGTGAAGGAATAGAGGTAAAACACTCATTAGGATAAAGTGTACTGATGTAATGATGCTGAATATGACATCATCGCATGACTAGAGTAGAAAACATACGTGTGGCTGGCATCAGATACCGCAATGAGTATGGGTTAGTCACTTCCAAATCAAAGGGAAAATAATAGGGGGAAAAAGCAGAGCTGAACAGCACAGCTCTTAAAGGAGGATGTAGCAAAAAGCAGCTAGACACGTTGTACAAAAATATACGATTTTACTTTAAAAAACTGTTTTTATTAACCCAGCTGAAAGACCAGAAGTGAGGCTATTTCAAAAGTGAGAAGTAAAGACTCGCTATACCAAACCCTAGCATATTCTACTCAATCTAGAACTTAAACCAAATTTGATTATTGAAGTCTTACAAGGTCTTCTAGTAGAAGTTAGAAGTTCCCTGTTCATGTTCAACAAGAGATAGATTGGTTTCTTTGTTTGGTTGGTTGGTTTTTGGTTTTTGGCAGTCATGAGGCTTGAACTCTGGGCCTGGGCACTGTCCCTGAGCTTTTCAGCTCACGGAGCCACAGTACCACTTCTGGTTTTCTGGTGGTTAATTGGAGGTAAGAGTTTCATGGACTTTCTTAACCCGCTGGCTTCAAACCATGATCCTCAGACCCCCTCCTGAGTATCTAGGATTACAGGCATGAGCCACTAGTGTCCAGCTTAGATTGATTTCTTAATCATCAGTTTCCACAGGTGAAGAAAGAATTTTCCAAAATGCTTTTAAGGAAACCCTACTTACATCTCATTGACTGGAATTGGGTCACAAATAACAGTTTCTGAACTGCTCCTTGGCAAATGAATGCATGCATGAATGAATGATGAAGTCTTTTCTAATTCTCCATATTATACCCGGGCTTCTTAATAGGGAATTATGGAAACAGATGTCTGGAGTTGAGCATAACGTGATCATCACTTACTAGCATTTATGAACAAGGCTTCCTCAGCTACTTTATTTAATAAGGTAGGTGCAGAATGGGGCACACATAATAACTGCAGTGTACCCACTAACATTTTATCTTTCTTTTAAGGAATCCAGTTACTATGACTATTGCTGATCCACTCTTGTAGTTCATAACATTACATGAGAATGGGATTCTCCCGATTTTAAATGGAGCTAAGTTCTATAAGCATCTTTCATATGGAAATACTACATTTCTATTTCATAGGAAATAAAAGTTGAGGAAATATAGCTGCATAAGAAATAGTCGAAGCAATGTTGTAGAGCCTCAGGAATTTTGCAAATCCCTTGTTAAGGCTCAAGACATTCTTCAGTTACTTCTACTGAGACTACAGAGCTGTTCCTATAGCATCATGAAGGTCCGGTGTTTTAGTGTTAGGTACTCACACTCCATGCTGCAGCTAGACACAATGAATGGTATACAAGACCAGGACCTAAAAGTCCTTGCATATTTTTGTAGCAGACAAAGAGATGAGGAACAGTAGATGGATAAACTAATACCAATACAAATAAACATTGTTCAGTAAACTGCTTAAAAAAACAACTGGTGAAGAACAAAAGATCATATTTCATTACCCCTAATTAAATTGCTCCTAGCCATACAAAAAAGGAAGGAAAAAAAAAATGATGGCTTTGAGCCAGGTACCAGTGGCTCACACCTATAATCCTAGCTATTCAGGAGGCTGAGATCTGAGGATTGAAGTTCAAAGCCAGCAATAAAGTCCATGAGATTCTTATCTCGATTAACCAGCAGAAAACCAAAACGTGGCACTGTGGCTTGAAGTAGTAGGACAGTAGCCTTGAGCAAAAAAAGCTCAGAGACAGGCACCAAGGATGTGAGTTCAAGCCCCACAAATGACCAAAAAAGAAAAAAAAAATGGGGGCTGGGAAATTGGCTCAGTGGTAGAGCGCTTGCCTTGCATGCATGAGGCCCTGAGCGATTCCTCAGCACCACATAAACAAAAAAAGAAAAAGAAAAAAAAATGATGGCTTCTATATACAGGATAATATTCCAATTCTTTATAACGGTGTGAAGGACCCATGGGGACAGACACCACACGCTGTACCAACTTTCTGAGAACCATGAACATTTCTTTATGTTTCTGAATTCTGAAAGTTCTTCTTCTACGAAGAATTAATTCCAGGTTGGGATGTAGCTCAGTGGCAAAGCACTTGGCTGGCAAGTACACCATCCTGGGTTCGATCTCCAGTACCAAAAAAGAAAAGATGAAAAAATACAGTTAAGAAAACAAAAACTATTGTTTCTAACAGATAGCTCCCTCCACTACCTGTAGGAAATCAAACAATCCTTCAATTCCCAAGACATCACCCCTATTCCTACAGCAATTTCTCTCAGCCTCCCTTGATGTACTTTTTTTTTTTATTTTACTTGGTGTATTTTCTGTACTTTTCTTTCTTACTTGGAAAATGAGAACATCAAACAGTTGTCCTCTTGTTTTATTCCTAGTACTTGAAAAGTAAAAGGTATCTGTGTTGTACATGTAGATCATTTATGTTGAGAAAAATACCTCTAAGTTTTTCTATGAGGAATCCTTTCTTCCTATTTTAGTAGTTCATTGTGCATTATTCATTTTTTTCTGTAATTTACTCCATTAGCACATTTAGCCAAATTCCACAAAGCAGCAGAATGCTTTTTTAAAAAGAAAAGTTCAGAACTTTGTGAATTTCTTAACGTGGCATTTAAAAAGTTATTTATGGAATGGAGAGACAAAGGGTGAACAAATGCAGCAACGGTACTCACTAGAGTAGGAGAGGGAGGGGAAAACTGGTAGAATGCAAGGGAATGGGGTGACAATCCAAAAAGAAATGTACTCTTTATCTGACTTAGGTAGCTGTCACCCTTCTGAGCATCACCTTTACAGTAACAATTTTTTAAAATCAGATTAAAAAACAGTTAAATAGGGCTGGGAAGTTGGCTCAGTGGTAGAGCGCTTGCCTTGCATGCCTGAGGCCCTGGGTTCGATTCCTCAGCACCACATAAGCAAAAAGAAAAAAGCCGTGGCGCTGTGGCTCAAGTGGTAGAGCGCTAGCCTTGAGCTGAAGAGCTGAGGGACAGCGCCCAGGCCCAGAGTTCAGGCCCCACGACCGGACCCAAAAAAAAAAAAAAAAACAGTTAAATACATCTTTTCTTATGTAGACAAAGCTGGTCTCAAACTCATTTTGTAACCAAGAAATGATGCAATGAATGAAGGCCTCTTGTCTTCTCTTCTTGAGTGCTCTGATTACAGGCGTGTGCCACTACTCCAGCCTTTACATTCATCTGTGAATGAATCATTGCCCTGCTCATTTGTAGCAGGAAATCTAGTATCACATGACCACAGATTTGGTCATATGTAGTTGAACTAACAGAGCGATGTGTTGCTGAGGTGAAGTGAAGCAAACAGGTACAGCAGGATGGAAGTGTCAAAACAGATTTCAAAAGGTAAATTTGAATGTAAGTCTTCAGGGTGTGTGGGAAGTTTTCCTGGAGGCCAAACCCACTGTGGCTTGTTTTGAAAATATTCTAATCCTTTGAAGCAATTATTTTAATGCATATACCACATAGGTAAAATGATTGCATTTGGGAAATTAGTCACTGCATTTATTTTCTTCTGCTAATGAAACACAATGCTTTCTTTTTCTTCATAAGATAAGGAGCCATTAAATGCTGTGCTCAGGCTGAGAGAACTCTGAGCTGGTTACTCCCACACATCTGGGAACGCAGAACTCCCATCTAATCTAGACCTGCTCCCATCTAGCCTTGTAATTTCCAAATTATGTCATCCTTCTCTCTACTGAGAAATGACAGCAGCTTTTGCTTTAGCTCTTGAAATAAAATTTACCTCTGAACTTCAATATCATGTGAAAAAAAATCAATGTAAAATATACTATTTTCTCCTTCATTCCATCTCAATTCCTGGGGCAAATAACTGATGAGATATAGAGGGAGGAAGAAGGAAATGAAAAGTTTCTAATTCTAATCATATGCCATTTTATACCATATAAAGTGATACACTGCCTTCATCTCTATATCCCCAATCTCTAGCCTGCTTCCTGACACCTAAGCAGGTCCTCCAAAAACATTTATTTACTAAACCAGGTACAGTTTCATATGATCCTGGCTATCGATTAGATATAATTTGTTCCCCTGGAGTTCATCTGTTGGAAACTTTATGCCCAGCGTTGTGGTGTTGAGATACTGGAACCTTTAAGAAGCAGGGCCTATAAGGAAGTGACTGAGTTATGGGGACTCCACCTTTATGAATGGATTAATGCTGGTCTTATGGAGTGGGCTGGGCCACACAGTGACTCAGTGTGAATTAATCAGTGAATTCGTTCTCAATAGAGGTAGTGATAAGGATGCCATCTTGGATGGTACACAGCTGATTCTGTTTCTATTTCTCTTCCGTGTTGGAACAGTCAAAGGCAACCCCTGTCAGGATGTAGATGCCATGCTCTTGGGATCTTCCAGCTCCAGAGTCATGAGTTAAATAAATGTCTTTCCTTATAAAACGCCCAGCCTTCAGCGTTTTTAAAGCAGCACAAAAAGGGCTAATAGAATGTTCACCACATTCTGAATTTGAAGGTATGTTTTGCATTTAAGTAATTTGTCCGAAGTCACACAGAAAGGCTTAGATTACGAAGTAGGAATGTAAAACTAAAACGCATCTCAGAGTCATCTATAAAGCGGCGACTTCTTACTAATGGAAAAAAAAAAAAAATCATGGGCTGGGCACTTGGCTTCATAGTAGAGTGCTTGCCGAGCATGCATGAAGCCCTAGGTTCGATTCCTCATGCTACATAAACAGAAAAAGCCAGAAGTGGCTCTCTGGCTGAAGTGGTAGAGTGCTAACATTGACCAGGAAAAACAAGCTCAGGAACAGTGCCCAGGCCCTGAGTTCAAGTCCCAAGGCTGGCAAAAATAAAGAAAAAATTCACACATGATGACTTCATATAATACATTGCTAAAAAAAAAAAAGTGAAAATACAATAAAGCAAGCATATATCTTTTAGTAAAGACTGCGTTTCACTGAACATACACTAATAGACAAAAAAAAGTCAATCAACTTCTATTGAAAACATTTCAAGTTTCTGCCATTTCTAAGGAGGAACTCCTTAGACTGGTTGCTTAGAATGTATGGGAGGAAGCCAAGCACTGGTGGCTCATGCCTGTAATCCTAGCTACTCAGGAGGCTGAGATCTGAGGATTGTGGTTCAAAGCCAGCCCAGGCAGGAAAGTCCCTGAGACTCTTATCTACAACTAACCACCAAAAAACTGGGAATGGCACTGTGGCCCAAGTGGTAGGGCGTTTGCCTTGAGCTGAAGAGCTGAAGGACAGCACCCAGGCCAAAAATGTGTGGAAGGAAATAATAAGATGTGATACTGGAAAATTAATACTGTAGTCTGGTCCATTTGTTAAAGAAATAAGAATAATTCTCTTAAACCTGTACCAAGTACCCAGGAGAAAGCCGGTAGGTGCTGGCAGACCCCTCACATCAATATCCTACATCCTATCAGATTACTTCCTTTAACCTCCAGGACTCCCCACCCCACCCTGCCTCCCATCCTTCTCTGTTCATGATCATTACAGAAGGAAAGAAAAAAATTGATCATTAAGTTTCGACCCAAATTTAAAACAACAATTTCAGCAGTGCAAAAGCATTCTATCCTTTCATATTCCAACTAGATAATCATTTCCTTATCAGAACATTATCTACTTGCTTCTCATAACAAAAAGGAGTTGTTGTGCAAGGAAGTGATTTGAAACAACATACCTGAGACAGTTTCCAGACAGCCACAAGTCCATAAGATGAGTGGATAGAATCAAACTCTACAGTATCATTAAAACCACTTAGGCAATTGTTTTTAAACAGTTGTGAAAACTGGTCATGAGAGTTCTCATAAAGACATTTAAGAGCAGTACTGGAATTAGTAATTATTTTTGAATAGGCAATATAAATAATAATGTGTGAGGATCTTGAGCCAAATACTCCCACTACATTTCTTTCTTAACAGCATGGAATTCCCATCAGCATGTGTGAACCTAACAATGGCATTCTTGTGGTGATATGATTTTGCTGATCAAGGAAATGAATGACATAAGTCACATCTGCAGTTGCTTCATGCATGTAGGTCAAACAACCTCACAATGGCAAAAATAGAGATTCAGATTGCTTCACAAGTGCAAAGGCTAAAAATGCATGCTCTGTTATCTGCTAATGAAGCAAGAAAAGTCTAATATCTTTGGTGCCATGCACCTCCAACTACTTCATCTTGAGGAACTTGTTATAGCTCAAAACATGGGACAATTCTTTCTGACAAAGCTTTAGCTTCTGTCAGTCATGGATATGCTTTGAGGGTTTCATTTCCTAGTATTATACCTCTCTTCTTTTCAGGCAGATCTACCTAAGTTACAAAAATATGTCCCTTGCTTCTTAAAGTTTGTATATAGAGACTGCACCCCTTCGCTTTCCATGCTGGTCTAGGCATTTAGTTTTAATACTATACTCTTCTGAATTTGCTCTTATGGAGTGTATACTCCTGAGAAATGCAATGAATGATTTCTGGGGCTTTCAAAACCATCTATATGCCAAGCAAACATGTCCACTCATATTTCATGAATTGTATTTTTCTACCTAAATTTCATTTTCTCATCAGACTCACACACATCAAAATCTGGCTCCTATCTGGTCCTGGCTAGCTCTCCCTTCATCGCATCATCCTGCTCTGCCTCTGATTTCAAATATTTCCTAAAATATTATCCCCAATAACAAATACTTTAACCTTCCCTACATGCCACAAAGTAATAGGATCTTAGGGACTATATTCTTAGTTTTTTCCCTTCTCAAGTCTTTCCACATTATCAAACCTTCTCATATAGAACTTTGTCAGCCTGTGAGGGCTAGTTCTTCGCTGCTTATTATTTACTATCTAGAGTTTTCAGAAGACATAGCTCAGATTCTTGTTCCATCTGGTGATGTCAGTCCAATATGATCTCCATAATATTTCCACATTTCTGGTACTGGACATCTTTGGGCAATATTAATTTTTTGGCAAGTCCTGGGGCCTGGGCACTGTCCCTGAGCTTCTATTGGTTGAGGCTAGCAATCTAGCACTTGAGCCACAGAGCCACTTCTGGCTTTTTCTGTTTATGTGGTCAAATCCAGGGCTTCATGTATGCTAAGCAAGCACTACACCACTAAGCCACATTTTCAACCCTGGGAAATATTAATTTTTATGTAACCCATCTTTAAGTACATCTTTGAGTTACACAGACCAGAATGCAGTAGGAAATCAGCTTGTCCACAGCCTCATTAAGACTAGAGAATCATGGGGGGGAGGGGGGAGGTTGGGAAGGGTAAACCAAAGGAGGAGGCTGCAATGCTTGGTAAGAAATGTATGCATTATCCTGCCCATGTAATTGTAACCCCTCTGTACAGTATGTTCACAAATAAAAAATAAAAATAAAAAAAAAAAGACTAGAGAATCAGGGCTGGGAAGGTGGCTCAGTGGTAGAGTGCTTGCCTTGCATGCATGAGGCCCTGGGTTCGATTCCTCAGCACCACATAAGCAAAAAGTAAAAAAAGCCAGAAGTGGCGCTGTGGCTCAGGTGGCAGAGTGCTAGCCTTGAGCTGAAGAGCTGAGGGACAGAGCCCAGGCCGAGAGTTCAGACCCCACCACCGGACCAAAAAAAAAAAAAAAAGACTAGAGAATCACACTGAGAATAGATGCTAAAAAGAGAAAGTTACACCAATTAAATCACATCCTAAATCCAGCCCCAGAACCAATTCAATAAAAACCATCATTAATTATCAGGTCCACTGGTGAGAGTGTCCATGTTTCCAGGACTGAAATTGACCTACCACTTTCTTGGTTGCCAGTGTACATGCTAGACTTCTAGAGGGATTCCCCCTTGGAATAGTTTCTGCTTCTTTCTTGCTTCTGAATCTAAGACCCTCAATAACATTCTTATCTTTACAAAGCTGTGGTTTAACCAGTTGCTACAACAAGATAAATACATAAATAAATAAATAAGCATGGCATGAGAAATTAATGTGAAACCAGGAAAGTAGTAGTATCCAGTCCGAATCTGAGAAAGGCACAGGTGAACAGTGCCCAGGAGGCACGCATCTCCACTAGTAATCAGTTCATGCAGAATTAAACAAGCAGGATAAGAACGTGTGTATGTATTTACTGTTTGTATGTATTTGCATTAAACATACATATTTAAGGTTCTCGAAGATAATAAATAGAACTATTAGGTTGGGGATGAATCCTGGGTCCAGACTCTAAGTTTCAAAAGAAGTTGAGAAGTAGATTTCAAGTTGATTTGGATTCCACAGTAGAAGTTGAGTTCTGCCTCCTAGAAAGATGCAGATAGTACAGGTTTGTCAAAAAAAAAAAAAAAAGTGGGGGGTTGGGGGGGACTCAGATTCTAAACAGATAAAGAGATTCCCATGAATTATATCTCAGTACTCTACATTATGGAAAATTGATTTACAGGCTGCCTGGATGCCACACTGCAGCAAGGATTCTCACCCTGGGGATTTGTCTTCTCCATCTTCCTCCACGAAGCCCTGCAGTTGCCACACCGTGCTTCTGCGTATACTACTGCCGCAGGGAACTCAGGGATCCACACAGAATGTATGAAATTTCTAGGACAGCCCAGTACCCTCTGCCAGATGATCTACCTTGAAGTGTGTCAGTTTTACTTTCCCTTCACTAACATTCCATTCCTTGCAAGGCTGTGTTTTTAACAGTTGCTAGAATAAAGTTAGAAAAACAAACAAGTAACCCATGTTATAAATATTCTCTTCAAGAACTACTGGAGTCACAACGATAGACACAAAAATAAAGAATTATCTCAGCCATGCAAAAATCTACTTCAGCAGAAGGGTGCACTTCATGATAAGCCAAAAATCTGGCAAGCAAGCACTTGGAGCAGACAGGCTGCTCCCCTAGTTATCTCTAACCCAGCAGGCTCCACCCCTTTGCCCAGATTGGTTGAGATCAGGTTCCCGATCTGTTCATCATTGGCTAGTTTGAATAAGGTAAGCCTTATTTACATAAGGTGACTTTGAAATAAGGTTAACAGTACACGAGTAAGTTCAAAATATACCCCCACCCTCTGCTATTTCTTGAACCATCTGAGGTGTGTCTTAATTCCATCTTGAGAAGAAACCAGTTTAAGACAAAACCTTGCATTTCAAAAACCCTTCCTTATCCCAAAGCAGTTTCTCTTTGCCTTAACAAAAGCCAAGACACCAGGTCAAAGCAGGAACTTTTAGACGACACATTTGATAGACATGAGTTTTTTTCACACCCAAGAGAAAACAAGGTGAAACCGGAAGAGGAGAGTGGCAGTGTCCAGTTTGAATCTCTGTATAATTATAATCGGGTTTGGTGGGTTGAAATCCCTGTACAACAACTCAATTTTTTTAAAGGATGATATTAATGTTGGTTTATATGCATTTGTTTTAAACTAGCTACTTGATTTTGTTTGATTCAAGAATCGAACAAAAGAACCTAATAAATGAAATTATTAGGTTTGAGAAAGGTAGATTCTTTTCTTATTTTATTTTAGTTTATTTTTTGTCATCGGGTCTTGAACTCGGCCTGAGTGCTGTTCCTCAACTCTTTAGCTCAAGGCTTGAGCTTGAGCCACAGTGCCACTTCTGGCTTTTTCTGCTTATGTGGTGCTAAGGAATTGAATGCAGGGTCTCATGCCTGTGAAGCAAGCACTCTACTACTTAGCCATCTTCCCAGCCCCTCTAATTTTATCTTTATTTTGTTGAATTAGAAGTTGTTGTCTTCTCTAGAAAGGTGGTAGAAAAAAACAAAGGCATTAATACCGCCATTATTAAAAAGAGTTTGGGGATCTTTTTACCAGCATGTCTATGGAAGTATTAAATTATTAATGATTTACTTGTCAAAGCCCTGCATTGATCATTGTTCTCTTCCAAGGAAGAATAGGCTATGAGTAAAGTCAGGAGAACTGAAGTCCTAGCCTCCTACCCGACTCTAGGAAGAATAGTTCAAGAATAAAGTCAGGAAGAAACAGGAGGGTGCCACCTCCCACTCTACAATGACTGTAGGTGCAACAACGGGATTTCCATAATCAAATAACAGCTTAGACATATCAGGAGGTGAAGGTGCAGAAGGAAAAGTAACCAAATGCCGAAAATCCCCAAAAGACAAGAAAGAGTCCGGGAACATCCCAGCCATTTACAAAAGAAAATCTTGTTTCCATTAGCTAGCAGGATTGTATACTATGCTGCAGGCAAATACAAGTATTCCTCTATATATGAGAAGGCAGCATTTAGAAAATATTCTCTGGGGAAAAAATGAAGTAGAATATTTCAAATTTTGAGCCAGGCACTGGTGGCTCATGCCTGTAATCCTAGCTATTCAAGAGGCTGAGATCTGAGGATCATGGTTCAAAGCCAGTCTGGGCAGGAAAGCCCACAAGACTCTTATCTCCAATTAACCACCAGAAAAATGCAAGTGGTGTTGTAGCTCAAGTGGTAGAGCGCTTGCCTTGAGCTGAAGAGCACCAAGGCCCAGAGTTCAAGCCCCATGACCAACAACAACAAAATATATATATTTTACATATATTTTTTTAAATTTTGGATAGAAGAAACCAAACCTACTTGTTGATGTTTTCAAAAATAATGTCCTGTTGTAACAATGAAGCCATTGACAAAGGAATTTTTTATAACCCCCCAAAGTTATTAAACATATTTATCTCTTCCTTTCAAAGGCATATATTTGTCTTCCAACCAGCCTTTGATAACTCTTCTTCTGCACTCATAGGAGGTGTCTGTGCCCTCAAGAGTTGTTTTTGTAAGTTGAAAAGAGGATTTAAATCCTGGCTTGGTGGCACATGCCTGCAATCCGAGCTCCACAGGAGGCTGAGATCTGAGGATCAGGGTTCAAAGCCATACAAGGCAAGAAAATCTGTGTGACTCTTACTTCCAATTAACTACCAAAAGTTGCTCAAATGGTAGAGAGCTAAACTTGTACACAAAAGCTCAGGGACAGTACCAAGCTTTTTAGTTAAATCCCACAACTGAGAGAAAAAAAGAAAAAAGAGGACTTAAGTGGTTACTTAAAAGAAATTAGTTCCATTATTATAGTTCCCAATTCAAAAAACAACAACAACAAAAAACACTACTCTTTGATTTTATGTTCAACTTGCAGATGTTGTTGTCTTTTTTAAAAGTATAGTAAACTTTCAAAGAACAAACTATTTTTGCCTCCCAAAAGCAGTGTGAGGAGAAGAGGGCAATAAAGAAAGAAAAGGAAAAGGAAAAGAGTGGGAGAATCGGAGGCAGAGAGGGTCAGGGAAGGAGGGAGAGAAGAGAAGAAAAGAGGGAAAAGGAAAAGGAAAGAATGAGTGCTTTCTTTTTCTATTCTATATACTTGATTAAAATTTTGGAAAAGAAGCTGAGCTACCAGGGCTCATACTTGTAATCCTACCTACTCAAGAGGCTGAGAACCGAATATCCTGGCTCAAAGCCAGACTGGACAAGAAAAATCTGTGAGACACATTTCTAGCTAACCACCAAAAAGCTGGAAGTGGAGCTGTGGCTCACGAGGTAGAAAGCTAAACTTGTACACTGAAGCTCAGGGACAGCATCAAGGCTCTGAGTTCAAGCTCCAGAACTAGGGCACACACACACACACACACACACACACACACACACACATTTGTAAAATTAAAAAAAAAAAAAAAAAACCTCATTTTGGCCCAAGATCTCTTGTTCAGACCATTGCTCTTAGTTTTTAACCTGTACAGCATCCTATGGGCCATTTGCATTACTAATACTACCATAAATATAGACAACCAGACACTGATTGTATCCCATTTCTCTTTACAAAGAGTTCTTGAATTATCTTTAATCCCATGAAGTTGAATAATAAACAGCTTTATACATTTTAAACTGCTTTAATAAATTAAATATATTCCATGCACTCACTACACAGCCCAAGTGGACCTCAAAGTCATGATCATCCTGCCTCAGCTTCTCTAGTGTTGGGTTTACAGGTATGTACTACCATGCCTAACTGTCCCCTCTCTTTCCCCCCTATTTCTGTCAATAGTCTAACTTTTTTTTTTTTGTCGGTTGTGGGACTTGAACTCTGGGCGTGGGTGCTGTCCCTCAGCTCTTCAATTCAAGGCTAAAACTCTACCACTTGAGCCACAGTACCATTTCCAGCTTTTTCTGTTTATGTGGTGCTGAGGAATTGAACCCAGGGCCTCCTGCATGCGAGGCAAGCACTCTACCACTGAACCACCTTCCTAGCCCCCAATAGTCTAACTTAATAAGCAAAATTTTCCAATTGGTATTCTCATGTATATAATAAGTTCATTAATAGTATGACTTTCAAGTTTTGTAAATGTTAAAATTCATTAGTGTTACATCTCTTTTTAATACACGATATTAATTTTGATTCTCTTACCTATTTCTATAATTCAGTTTAAAGCTTCATAAGGCTAAAGGAAGCTCAGCAATCTCAGACCTGAAACTGCAGATCAATTCTATTCAGCATACTAATGGCATACCAAAAGCCTTTTTATATCACTTTGTCTTGGATGTCACAATCTGAGGACACTGAGAATGAGCAGCTAGAGATACAATAATATAAATAGATATGTTACTCCTTCCTTACAGCCAACGGCAAAAGTGTACCACACCTTTCCATAGAAGAGAACACAGTCTTATCTAGGTTTCTGCCTAGAGGCACTGAAAGGAAGATGTTACTGAAGAAACCAAATTTCCAAATACCTTCCTGGAACAGCCATTTCCACCTCTTCTAGTCTGATGAACAAGTCTACTTGTCTCACAGTTCAGCCCCAAACCCTAACTTTCAACACACATCTAGGCATCTTCGAGCTGACAAGTTCTGCCCGAGAGCCAGCAATCCTACCATCCTAGGACGGTGGCAGATAAACTACCTACAGCCACAAAAACAAATTGCAAGTTAATAGCTCATTCAATTATCCTGATGCAAGAGCTACACATTTCCCCAATAAGACCTTTATTCAAAACATTTTCTAGAATAGCCTAATAAATGGTTTGGCAGATACTTAGACGGATTGGTTCAGGCTGGGAATGTGGCTTAATGGTAGAGTACTTACCTAGCATACATGTAGCCCTGGGTTTGATTCCTTAGTAGCACATAAACAGAAAAAAATCTGAAAGTAGCACTGTGGTTCAAGTGGTAGGGCGCTAGCCTTGAGCAAAAGAGGCTTAGGGACAGCGCCCAGGCAAAAGGAAAAGGAAAGGGAACAAAAGGAAAAGAAAGGAAAGGAAAGGAAAGGAAAGCAAAGGGGGAGGTAGGGAAAGGAAAGGAAAGGGGGAGGGAGGAAAAAAGGAAAGAAGGGAGGAATGAAGGAAGGGAGGGAGGGAAGGAGGGAGGAAGGAAGGAAGAAAGGAAGGAAGGAAGAAGAGGAGGAAGAAGAAATGGCTCATTTCTGTAAGTCACACTCAATGATGGTAAGTAATAACTATGATCTAGTATTATCATAACCATCTACCCATAAGTAGAATATGGTTAATATTTAGTTAATGTTATTTTGAAAATAATAGTTCATAATTACTATAGCCTAAGGTCATTTTGGTAAGTATTAATTACAACCAAAGATTTTATCGCCCTACTGCCCACTATTAAAACTAACAAATTTCTGAGTTTCCATCTAACATTAAATTTCCTTGCCTCATTTCTTTAAGACCTTTTTTAAAAAAATCTGAAATACTTCTCAGCTCTTTGTCTTTAGTGAAACTGACATATTTACAGAGTATTAGTCACTTGTTTTATAGACTGCTGTTGTCTTGAATTTGTCTGATAATTTCCTCATGCTTATGTACAGTTTATACATAATGACAAGGATAATATTCTAGTCTTCAGTGCATTCCACCATTGCATTGAAGTGTCCACTTTTTAATAATGTTTATCTTTTAGTTAATTAGTAGTGATCTTCTAGCAACTCTATTCATAAATTCCAGAAACTGGGATCAATTCAATGTCCTTGAATGGATGAATGGATAAGCAAAGTGATAGTTATTCATCTGCTATATGGTCAGCAATCAAAAGCAACAATTTGTTGGTACATGTGATAATTTGGATGAAAGTATTATGCTGAATAACAATAACAAAAACAACAAAGTCTCCAAACATCTCAATTTAATAGCTTTCTTTTTTTCCCCAGTCATGAGCTTTGAACTCAGTCCCTGTCCTTGAGCTCTTCAGCTCAAGGCTAGTGCTCTACCAGTTTGAGCCACAGCATTACTTCTGGTTTGCTTGTGGTTAATTGGAGGTAAGAATCTAAAGGACTTTCCTGCCTTGGCTGAACCCTGATCCTCAGATCTCAGCCTCCTGAGTAGCTAGAATTACAGGGATGAGCCACTGGCGCCCAACTGATTAGCATTCTTCTGGAGACAAATTTAAAGAAATGAGTAACAGATGCATGGTTGTTGGGCATTAGAGAGTTTATACCTACAATGGAATGTTAAATAGTCTTGAGATTATAGAATCATGATATAGCCTGATTGTGGGGATAGATATAGGAATCTTTATACAGCTATAGATTAAAATTCATATAACCACATACCAAAAAAATCCATTTTACAGTATGGTAACATGTTTTTGAGGAAGACAAAATAGGTTTCCTAGATTTGTGTTCTGTTGCAGGTCTCTCCAAGTTTAGGCTGTGACCCAGAGAATCCAGATATTCCTGTATACACTGGAACATGGTGAATGGTGAATGACACACATCCATGAGAATTTAATTTAACACTGAACCAATGCTCTTTCTTCTCTTGTCAGGACCACTGTAAGGGCTAGCTCTGTAGCATATGCTGTCTTCTGCCTAGTCTCAATTTTTCTGTAGGTCTGGTGGCATCTGGAACACACAGAGGAGGCATGTGAACTCCAAAAGGACTTGGGGCAGGTCCATCCCCTAGATGTTCTTACTCTCCGTGGCTTTCCTGTTCCTGGCACCTCTCACTTCTGGTGGCTTTGCTGCATATTGGGCTTTGTCTTTAGTTTCAGACATCGCCCTCTTAGGGACTATCGGCAGAGAACCTAACTCTGCCTGTTCTTCTACACTTTGCTTTGAAATCTAGGTGGAAGCCTCCACCACCCTGTCACTCTTGTATTCTGATTGCCTGGGAAACTCTCACCATACAGATGATATCAGAGTCCTTTGTCAACCAACTCAAGTAATATCTGGGCCCACTTGGGTCATGGTTGTAGTGGTCTTTGAGTGCCCAGATTGCTGAACTTTAGGATGAGCATTTCTCGACAACCCTGTGTGAGTTAGAGCTTTCTTCTCAAAGTGCGGTCTTACAAAAGACTTTATAGTTTTACAATCTTATGCTTTTTCTTTCTTTTTTTTTTTTTTTTTTGCTGAACAGGGTCTGGTTAATTACTGAGATTCCCTTAACCCATTTTTCCTGGTACCCACATGCAAAGTATTTGGCTTCTATGAAATGGCATAAAGGTCTTTAGTAGACACATTTTCCTTGGGCTCAACTGTACATGTCTTTATTTCCAACCTTCCACTCTGCTTTTTGTTCATGATTCTCACCCTGGCTAAAAGGAGTCACTGATTCCTTGGAACTGCCTTGAAATTTTCCCCTCCAGAGGAACTAATCTATCACTTTTAAATTCAGCCTCACATCACCTTTTAGGACATGGACAACATGTGGAGCAAGTTTTCTTGCCAGAATAAAGATGACCTCTACTCCAGTTCCCAGTAATGTTCTTGTTCCCATCTAAAACCTCACGAGCACAGTCTTTACTTTCCATATTCCTATCAGCATCCCATTCTCTAAACTCCTGCAGGCACCACCCATTCATCTCTACTTACACAATTCTAGGCCTTCTGAATCCTGCATGTTTTCAAATTCCTTCTATAGCCAGGAACCACACGGTCAGGTAGTCAATGCAACCACCCCATCCCTGATGCCAACTTTCTGTGATTCTCAGCTTTTCTCACCCATTACAGTAATACCAGAAGAAACAGCGTACAAGAGAAAAGATTTGTCTGGGCTTGTGTTTTATACAGTCACTTGGCTCTGTGGCTTCTGGGCTTGTGTGTGCTAAGACCAAACATCACAATGGGGAGCATCTGGTAACACAAAATGGCTCACCTTTTGGGAGACAAGAGGCAGGGCACAAATGAAGGGGTAGACGGCAAAGATCCTTCAAAGTCATGCCCTCAGTATAGTAAAAATTTTAAATAAAGACTTATTTGTTTGTTTATTTATTTCCAGTCCTGGGCTTGAACTCAGGGCCTGGACACTGTCCCTGAGCCTCTTCCTGTTCAAGGCTAGGGCTCTACCACTTGAGCTACGTACAGTGCCACTTCTGGCTTTTTTTGTTTATGTGATATTGAGGAATCGAACCCAGAGCTTAATGCATGCTAAGCAAGTACTCTACCACTAAGCCACATTCCCAGCCAAAGTTTTTGTCAGTCGTGGGGCTTGAACTCTAGGCCTGGGCACTGTCTCTTAGCTCTTCAGCTCAAGGCAAGCACTCTACCACTTGAGCCACAGCACCACTTCTGGTTTTCTGTTGGTTTATTGGAGATAAGAGTTTCACGGAATTTCCTGCCCCAGCTGGCTTTGAACCATGATCCTCAGATCTCAGCCTCCTAAGCAGCTAGGGTTACAGGCATGAGCCACCAGAGCCTGGCAATTCATTTTTTAACTCACTTTTTATTAACTTTAAATAGTTGTACAAAGAGGTTTCAACTCAACATGTCAATTTACGTGTACAGAGCACCCTGATCAGGGTCACTCCTTCTATCATCCTCTTCCTCTTCATCTATCCCAACTCCACCCACTTCTCAATGTTCCATTTTTCCACTGTGACTGTACTCGCCCACAATTCCTGTCATCATGCATCTACCTCTTCTCCCCTTAACCTACTTCAGATAAGACATGTTTCAGCTTCCTGCTATTCATTTAAATGAAATTGTAAATAACAGCAGTAAAGATATTCTTGGATACTATGGGAATAATCTCATTTCCCTAATAAATGCAATTGATTTGTATATAATCTGCTTCTTTTGTGTGTTTGTGTGTGTGTGTGTGTGTCATAAATCTTGAACTCAGGGCCTGAGTACTGTCCCTGAGCTTTTTCACTCAAGGTTAGCACTCTACCTATTTGAGCCACAGCATCACTTCCAGTTTTCTGGGGATTAACTAGAGATAAGAATCTCACAGACTTTCCCGCCCAGATCTCCGCCTCCTGAGTAGGCAGGATTACAGGTAGGAGCCACTGGTACCAGCTCCCACTCCTCTTTCATTCTCCCTCCTGTGTCAACATCTCCATTTCCACACCAACTTTACTATGATGATTTTCTAATTCCTGTGGACTTCTTGTCATGCATCAATCCTAACTGACACAAACCAAGGAAAAACTAGAATTGAGAAGGACTGTATCTAATCACAGCTCTATACAGTGTCTTTCTCTCATCGACACTTGGGGACACATGAATGGGCACGATTTGCTGTCATCCTTTTATGCCAGCATCCATGTGCCTAGAGGCTCATGGTTTTTACTCAGTTTCTAGCTCACAAGCCTACTTCCCTTACGTGCATGATGCAGGCATTTAAAGTACACATGACATTAAGTAATATATAATGTTCAGGACAGACAGCAGCATTAAAGAGCACATGTTTCAGAACAGAGGCGGACTCTTTCCTGGTAATGTATGACACATTTTCCTTTGCCTCTATTCCAGCTGTTGGCTGGTGACAGAATCTGAAGTACAGATTTCTCACTAAATCAACAAACTATGATGGTATTTTCTGTTATTATGCAAGCTTAAGATATTAAATTGGTGGGGAGAGGGAGGAGTTAGAATGGTGGGTAGGGAAAGGATGGTAGGGGAAAAACAAAGGCAGGGGTAACAATGCTCGACAAGAAATGTACTCATGACCTTACTCATGTAACTGTAACCCCTCTGTACAGTATCTTTACAATATTAAAAAAAAGATATTAAATTTACAGTAGGCCTGAACAGCTCAGCAATTAATGACAATCATTTCCATTAATAGAATACACCTAATTGTTAAAGATGGTGAAAAGCACAGTATTGGAATGAACAGGGAGGAAATAGATGAAAGGAGAACATTGACTCAGCTTGCCAAAGTCTGCATTAGGTGTCATATTAATTTTCTCCCAGCCCTGAGACCCAAGCTCCACCGGACTCCTTGTAGGGTTTGGCACTGTAGATGAACTCTCCTCTGCCTACGATACCTGCGCCACACCCCGAAAGCCCACCTGACAGCAGGGCAACTGTTGTACAGTTGGCATCAGATTGAAAGAGTCTGCCTCAGTGAGTACAGCAATATTCCTTGGGGAAGCCACCAATAACAAAGAGCTTACACAGTCCCAGCGGGGCGCAGCCTGCAAGCGCAGAGGAGCTAAGTAACAGAGACAGAAGTCAGTGAATCTGCACCCCAGCCTTCCGCCTGCCAGTGGAACAAGTCTGAAGCACAGTCGATGTAGGTCTAGAAGTTCTTCGCCAGAGTAATTGGACTTTTTTTCCCCCCAGTCATTTCCAGCTCAGTAGCCCACCCTTCAACAGCCTCTTTCCTTCTTTGTTTCTGGCCTTCCCTTCCCTCACTTTTGCTGCCTGATCTCGATTCCATCAGTCATTAGGTAAATGTAGATAAATTACCTAGATTCCCAAGTGCTTGCCTGAGGCTCTGCTTGGCAGGAACCCAAACCAAGACATGCAACAATATTCAGCATTCTTCTCTTCCTTCAACAATGAAACCCTTGTGTTTTAGCTGTCTCCATCTATGGACATTTTAGTATGAATCATATTTCCCCATCTCTTTACCATGACTATGTTTCTTGAAAATAAGAGGTGAGTGATCTTATATACAAAGGCCTGCCTTTGATTACAACCAATGTGCACCGTGATTTATCCATTCCTACTGTTTGATGGGATAGCAATATTTCCAGGCAATGGCAAGAGCTCAAACAGCCATCATAGATCCAGAGATGAAAGACACGTCTTTAGGACAGACTAAGCAGTCCAACCCAGCCTGTGCTGCTTCTGTGTAGAATGTCATAGGAAAGAAAAAAAGAAAAGGAAAACTCTCTTTTCTTATGTCTTGGTGAGGTTAGGTATTTCAATGGTATTGTAAGAACATTTCTGTAAAAGTATCTTAGAATATGTCCTTTCAGGTGACAAGATACTGGACAAAGTTATACAAGTTTGAGTGGATTTTTTCAGTTTTTGTTTTTTAGGTCTGAGACTAGGACTCAAACTCAGCAACTGACTTTCACTCATTGCCTACTATTCTACCAACTGAGCCATGCCTCCAACCCTGTCACACAAATTTTTTCTGTTTTGTTTTCCTTTTGTCAGTGGTGGGGTTTGAACTCAGGGCCTAGGCACTGTCCTTGAGGTGTTTTTGCTCAAGGTTAGCTCTCTACCATTTTGGGCCACAGCTCCACTTCCAGTTTTTAGGTGGTTAATTGGAGATTAGAATCTCACAGACTTTCATGCCCAGGCTGGCTTTGAACCGTAATCCTCAGATCTCAGCTTCCTGAGAAGCCAGGATTATAGGTGTGAGTCACTAGCGCCCTTCTCATTGTCACCCTTGTTTTGAGTGCAGCGCAGGGATAAGGTTTACATCCAAAGCGAAGGGAGTTCTTAGTATATAAAATCTCTCCTGTGGGGGCTTAGGAGTTTAGCTCAGCAGAAGAGCATCTGCCTGAAAAGCGCAAGGCCCTGAGTTCGGTCCCCAGCTCTGTAAAATACATAAATAAAAAATAAAATAAAATCTCTCCTGTGTGCCTCAGTAATAAAAAGACTGAGAAAGGACTGCATTATCTATGAAAATATTTCTCCTTTTTTTCCAGAAGAGAAAGCGTGGTTCTGAGTCATCATTTCTAATGAGTGAAAATTAAGCTATGAAGAATGATTAAATCTACAGAAGTCAGTACTGTCTTTTTATTTTATAAGAATCAAAATAAAATATTTACTAAGTGGTATAGGTTTAATTATGTCTCCCTCCAAAATTCATATGTGGATGCCCACTGCGGGTAAGGTCATCAGAACGGTGACTGTAGAAAAATGAGGTATGAAGCTGGCACCGGTGGCTCATGCCTGTAATCCTAGCTAGTCAGGAGGCTGAGATCTGAAGATCAGGTTCAAAGCCAGCCCGGGGAAGGAAAGTCCGTGAGACTCTGATCTCCAGTTAACCACCAGAAAACCAGGAGTGGTGCTGTGGCTCAAAGTGGTAGAGTATTTTTTTAGCCTTGAGCAAAAAAGCTCAGGGATAGCATCCAAGCCCTGAGTTCAAGCCCTGACAACTGACAAAAAATAATAATAATAGTTTTTTTTTTCATTCCAATACTTCTGTTATCCTCAGCTTCAGCTTCTTTGCTTCATGCCTGGCTTACTAATAAGACTTCAGATCTCTTCAGTAAGTCTCTGCAGGTACTCCAGAAGCTAGCTAGCTACACATACTTCTTTCTTTACACACACCTCTCATAATAACATATGGTTTCACTTTTTATATTTCTCTACATTACCTATTAAAATAAGTTCTGGAGGGAGTCTTTTGATAGAGAAAGACTGGTATATGGTAGACACTGATAGATATTTGATAGAAGGGAAAAGAAGAGGGGGCAAGAATAACAGAAGAAAGAGAAAGGACAGATAAATGAGGCCCACTGAATCATTGTTGGTACCCTGAGATTTGAAGACTATTGCTCCCCAAAATTATTCTTACTGTCCAGCTTTACAAGTAACTGAAATCCCAACCATAAGAAATTCCTCTCAGAGAGTCTAAAGTTGGGTACCTGTGGCTCGTGCCTGTAACCCAAGCTATTCAGGAGGCTCAGATCTGAAGATTGTGCCTTGAAACCAGTCCAGAGAGGAAAGTTGGTGAGACTCTTATCACCAATTAATGTCCAAAAGGCCAGAAGTGGAGCTGTGGCTCCACCAGCCTTCAGGGGGAAAAAAAAAGGGAAAAGTCAGTGCCCAGGCCCTGAGTTCAAGCCTCAGGACCAAAAAGTAAATAAATAAGTAAAAATAATTTAAATATATATATATATACATATATATATCGAAAGGATACAAGAAAAATGTAAGTATCTAGTTATTTTTGAACACTGTCTTTTTGTGATTTTTTTTCAACAACTCTGTGAGATGGGAAGATGGCATCTATTCTTTATTTGTAGAAACTGAACTCTACTTAGAGATTAGATAGAGGCAAAACTGGCAACAGCAGTGAGACTTTTCAATAGCCTTCTCTCTCCCACACCAATGTCCTGCAGAAGGGAGCGAAACCACAGTGCCTCTCTAATGATAATGTGCTGATTCCGTTTGTTTAACTAAAGCTGCCTCAGATTATCAGTCCATAATTACAGCTAAAATCCTTGTCTCTGTTACAGTAGACAGAACGTCTATTTCACTGAGCTGAACTCTAGGGAAAGGTTTTGCTCAAGGTTAAGCCAGGCTGTCTGAAAGCAATAGTGCTGTTTTGGTGTCATACAGGATAAGTTATCTGAGCCTAGGGATTTCCTATGGCTTAGGTTTCAGAGGCTTTAATCTGATTTCTTGAGATGATAAAGAAGTTTACTCATCATTAAATGGTATTTTGTGATGACCACAGCACAGTAAAACCTCCTCCTCCTTTTCCCCTCCTCCTCTTCTCTTTATATTTTTGTCTCCCTGCACCCTTTTCTGGGGACTCATTGATATAATACAGGGAACTTTTGTGTGAAATTTGAATGTATGAATATGGTATATTTTAAGCAAGTTCACCCGCTTCATTATTTCCTTAATTATCTCCTTCTTTCCTTCTTTTTTTTTTTTCTCGTCAATCCTGGGACTTGAACTCAGGGCCTGGTCACTGTCCCTGAGCTTCTTTTGCTCAAAGCTAGCATTCTATCACTTGAGCCACAACACCACTTCTGGCTTTTTCTGTTTATGTGGTATTGAGGAATGGAACTCAGGGCTTCATGCACGCTAGGCAAGCATTCTACCACTAAGAAACTTTCCCAGCTCTTCCCTCCCTTTTAAAAAACAACCTTTGGTGTTTTTTGTTGTTGTTTTTGTTGGTGGTGGTGGTGGTGGTGGCTTGTTGTTATTTTTTTTTTGACAGTTGTGGGGCCTGAACTCTGGGCGCTGTCCCTCAGCTCTTCAGCTCAAGGCTAGCGCTCTACCACTGAACCACAGCACCACTTCCGGCTTTTTTCTGCTTATGTGGTGCTGAGGAATCGAACCCAGGGCCTCATGCTTGCGAGGCAAGCGCTCTACCACTGAGCCACCTTCCTAGCCCTGTTGTTTTTTTTAATGCTACACACACACACACACACACACACACACACACACATACATATAAACATATGTATGTATGTATACATACAAACACTCTCTTTACTACCTCCACTCTCTTCATTTCCCTGTCTCCTCCCATTGAGCTTTCCCTTTGCACTGTCCAACCCCCAACATGTCCATTTTGAACTGGAGGTCCCATTGTATTGTGATTTTTATCATTTAAGATCTAGATTCTATATATAAATGGAACCATGATATTTGGCCTTGTGAGTTTGTCTCACTTCATTCAATATAATGGATGATCTCTAGGTCCACACATTCTCCCCAAATGTGTGATCTAATTCTTCTCTCTGGCTTGTGTGTGTGTGTGTGTGTGTGTGTGTGTGTGTGTGCATCTCAATGTCACACAGTTGTCCTTTTTGTTGGTGGTGGTAGTATCCACTGTGGATCTTGAACTCAGGGCCTGTCTCTATCCCTGAGCTCTTTTGCTCAAGGCTAGTGCTACCAATTTGAGCCACAGCACGACTTCCAGCTTTCTGGTAGCTCTTTGGAGAAAAGAGCCACCAGAAATTAACTTTCCTGCCCAGGCTGGCTTTGAACTTTGATTCTCAGATCTCAGCCTCCTGAGTTGCTAGGATTACAGGTGGGAGCCACTAACATATGACCTTTGTTTATTATCTTAATGATCATCACTCTTCCTGGAGTGAGATGGAATGTCAGTGTTACCTTTATAGTTATCTGTTATTTTATTGTTATACAACTTTACTGGGATTTCTTTTGGGAAATACTGATACATACATATAAATTGTCTCCTTGCCTTTCAGATACTCAGAAAATGATGACATCTACTCTTTGTAGGCCTTTCTTGCCTTTCCCTCCCTCCCCCCCCGCAGTTGTTGGGCTTGAGCTCTAGTTAACTCTGCTAGCTCAAGGCTAGCACTCTACCACTTGAGCCACAGCTCCACTTCTAGTTTTGCTGTTTATGTGGTGCTGAGGAATCGAACCCAGGGCTTCAAGCAGGCTAGACAAGCACTCTACCACTGAGCCACTTTCCCAGCCCTGTAGGCCTTTCTTCTATCTGTTGACTTTGAATTTTTTTTTTTCTTGTGAGTTCTAGGTCTTGAATTCTGGGCCTGGGCTCTATCCCTCAGCTCTTCAGCTCAAGGCCAGCACTCTACCACTGAGCCACAGCACCACTTCTGGATTTCTGGTGGTTAACTGGAGAAGAGAGTCTCATGGACATTCCTGCCCGGGCTGGCTTTGAACCATGATCCTCAGATCTCAGCCTCCTGAGTAGCTAGGATTCAGGTGTGAGCCACAGGGCATCCCACTATTGACTGAATTTTATTCTTAATTCCTTGAGACTTAGAATCAACAATTCACTCACTTTGGTGGTTATCTACAGTGGATGAGAAAACATTCTCTAGCCTTTCACAGAGTCTTTTATATGGCTTCCTCTCTGTATTCCCTCTCTATTCACTCTTATCTGCTTTGTAAGTAATAAAGCAAGTTATTAACACATTTTAATTAAAATTACAAGAGATAAATCAAGAAAAATAAGCTGAGAACAGGCCTGTAATAAAAGAAGCATTTGGACAGTTCTGTTTCATCTGTCTCTCTCTCTCTCTCTCTCTCTCTCTCTCTCTCTCTCACACACACACACACACACACACACACACACACACACACGACAGGCAGCCAATCATTCCAGACTTCCCTTAAATAGAGTCCACAGCTCTTGTGGCTCTCTAATGAATAGTGGCCAAGTGGCAGCTTCAATTTGAGGCATGTTATTACCTTTTCTTCCCATCCCTTCCTCTTAATTAGGGGCTTAGAGAGAGGTTGCTCAGTTTCTGACAAACAGCATTAGCTTCCTGAGAATGCAGCTATGATCCAGGAGCTTTTTCCTGAAGAGCTGACTCTTTTGTTCCTGAGAAGCAGTGTTGTTTGTGACATTTTGTACAGTGAACGCAGGAGGGTTACTGTGAACATTTCCTGGGAAGCTTATGAAATCACCTTCTTTCTTAAGGCCATATCTTCTAGGACTGATTTTAGGAGCTCTCCATTGTAAGGCAGGGAGGTAGATTAGACCAGTTTTCACTGAGCCTCATGGTGTGATTAAGATCTACAGGAAGATTCATTTTCACACACACACACACACACACACACACACACACACACACACACACAGAGTCACATGCAAAACAAAAATATCTTGATATTATTCCTACCACATATAATGTTTTTTGCTTTCCATCCTATTTTATTGCATTTTTTTAAATGTTAATGTCAACCCACTGAGCTGACTTCTTCACATTAAACAGTGGTAACCTACAGGGTGAAACCCCCCAGTGGGATACCCTTTTATTTTGCTAACCCTGTAATTCAATAGACTGATTTGGAATTGGGGACAAGCCTGATGCATTTGAGTTATGAAATAAAGGAATCCTATCAGCTCTCGGCGCATTGTGCTTTTCAGTCTTCCTCTGTGTGTTCATTCTCTTCAGCACAGAGAGGACTCTATTATCTTTGCTCAAAGAGCAGACAGTGTTCTGGCTGTTTCTCTTTGATCCCTGAAGTAGGCTCAGCCCTTCCCCCAGCCCTGCTGCGCAGACTAGAGGGGGCAGTGGGGGACTCTGGGGGTTTGTGGGGGCCAGCCTTCTCTTAGTTCCTGTTCCTAACTCCAACCTGCTCATCCCCCACCCTTCACCTCACCCCCACCCACCCCCACTGAGTTTTTCTTCCAGGTTGAGGAGACTTTTATACTTCTCTGGTCATTACATTATTCTTCTGTTTCTCTTTCTCTCTTTCTTCCTTTCTCTCTCTCTTTCCTTCTTTCATTCTCTCTTTCTTCCTTCCTTTCTTCCTTTCTCTCTCTCTCTTTCTTTCTTTCCTTTGTCAGTCAAGGGGCTTGAACTCTGGGCCTGGGCACACTGTCCCTTAGTTCTTTCAGCTCAAGTCCAGTGCTCTACCACTTGAGCCACAGGGCCACTTCCTTATTCTATTTCATACAGAACTTAATCGTCTCTTCCTGGTTTGACTTTTACTTTATTCCTGTGGTGACAAAAGTAGGTGGATATTTTGTTTATTTGTCAGCTAGGATTGGATCTGGGAAGAATTTAGTCCCCCCAATTAAGTTCCTTTTTGGAGATGGCTTGAGGATAAATATCCTTTAACAGATAGGAGACAACATAATGTAGCTGTTGTTGGTGCTATTTTTGGCTACTGGAGATGGAACATAGGGCCTCACACGTCGAAAGCATATGCTCTTTCAGACCTGCAAATGATCACCTGCTCCAAGGTAACCAGACTGTCCCTGCAATCTTCACACTCCTAGCCCATCTGGCAGCGGATATGGGCTTTCATGTACAACTTCCCACTGAATCATTTGACTCACATCATGGGACAGACAGTGGGAAGTATTATTATCCCCATTTTGCAGACGGGTGATCTAGAGCTCCAGAAGACTAAACAATTCACTCCACTGTAGACTCAATAGCATCCAAGGATTATGAAATTTAATCTAGTACATGTCCCACCAAATGATGGCTGCCTGGTGAAAAGAAGTAAACTATTTACAGAAGTATAGATAAGATTCTTCAGTGACAAAATCCCCTTTAAAGAAAACAACTGGCTGGACACCGCTGGTTCATGCCTGTAATCCTGCCTACTCAGGAGACTGAGATCTAAGAATCATGGTTCAAAGCCAGCCCAGGCAAGAAAGTCCATGAGACTCTTATCTCCAACTCATCACAGAAAAAGCTGGAAGTGGTGCTATGGTTCAAAGTGAGAGAGTGCTAGACTTAAGCCAAAAGAGCCCTGAGACAGCACTTAAGCCCAGAGTTCAAGCCCCAGGACTGGCAAAAAAAAAAAAAAAAAAAGATATTCACTATATATCAATATTGAGAGAGAAAAAAATAACCCTTTGACCACTGCACTTTTAACTGTGGGTTTTTGTTTTTGTTTGTTTTAAGTTGGACACTTCTACTGTCACAATCTAGCATGTGTCTTATTTGACAGCAGATCAATACCTTACAGGCAGAGCTTTCACATTGGCCCTGAAAATGTGTTGCAATCATTTCTGTCTGGGAATACAAACAAAAGCAGCTCTGCAGACTGGGTGTTCATTACAGGACATGCTGGCCAAGTCCCAGCCCCCAGGACATTGGCTCACCCAACAATAATACCTCTCTTTCAGGCAATGTCAACTGTTCCATGATACCTTCCCTGGATGTCAATGTTTAGGTTTTACTCTAGTCAGCAGGATCTAGCTTTACTATGGCCATGTAGAATCACTTCTTTATTCATCCCTCTTCCGACACTGTGTGAAAGACAAGGCAGATTCTAGCCGCTGAATTCCTATACCCTGCCTTTCGAAAAGTCCTAGCATAACTGGCTCTACGTTGCTTTCTAGTTAGGCCACCATTAAAATTATTTTTTCCCTCTCTTTCATCTATGTCTACTTTCTTAAGTAGGCAACTCATAATCAGGTTACATTGGAGAGCAAGAGATGCTGTGGAAATTGAGAAGATCTGGAAGAAAATTAAAAATCATTGAGCTGGCCTTCAGAATGTGGATGAGTTACTAGGGACCTAGGGTCGTTGTGCTCATTTCTTTCCCAGTAACCTTTCTGGCATCTTTTTACAGGGACCACATCATACTAGTAATGATGACTCCTCCTCCATGCCAGTGCTGAGTAGGCAATCCTTTGCCCTAGTTATGGCCCCATACTGTAGTTTCCTTAACTGGAAGAACAAAAGGAGAGCCTTGTGGCACACTAAACCACCCCATTGTCTACTTTATTATTCAGTTCTATCCTTCCTTCCTTCCTCTAAGGAAATGAGGAATACACAGATGATAAGTAATATCAAGCTTGCCAATAACTATTCAAAGATCCCAGACATTTTTTGGAATAGTCAGCATGTTTTAGTGGCAGTCAAGGCATACATCCTCATTTCTATCTCCTCAATAAATAACCATCTCTATAAATCCTATTATCAGAAGCCAGTTTAATTGATCTACTGGACCAATTAAAGTAGCTTATTAGTTATCTTTCTTTATACTTGCTTTGTACAACAATGATTTGCCCAGTCATTAATAGCAGATGGAGAAAGTTTGCTAGCATCACAGGTTAGAATTCATGTTACTATAATAGTCTCAGATCCCAAGGAGCATATGTTGGAACAAGCACTTTTATCCCTTCAACATCTGCACGAGTGTTTTTATTTACACAAGTATGCATAGCTGAATGAGAAAAAAAGACATTGTGGGGCAGGTGCTGTAGCTTTGTAAATTCTAGTGTACATTCAAAGTACCACAAAGTGTTCCGATCTGGCTAGGAGCAGGTGCTGTACCTTTGTGAATTCTAGTGAATTTAAAGCACCGCAACATGTTCCGATCTGACTAGGATATTTCCCTGGTAGGATTTGGCCCTGCAATTAAAAAAAAAAAAATCAAATGGATTCTCTAGTTTCCAGACTTCCCGTACTTCTTTGCTAGATAAAAGATGTTCTAACATGAAAAAGGTGGCATTAATGTCTGCAAACTGGTCTTTCTGACTCAGGTACTGTCTTCCTTAGCCCCTGAAATCTCAACATCATCCATTCACCTTTTCCACAGGGTATTAAAAGGTATCTTAAAGGACTGATCTTTACTTGGGTTTAAATGTTAGAGTGCTGCAGCAGTGGTATTCACTAGACGCTATACTGAAAATGAACTAGACAACTTTAACGTTAGGAACAGGTGGGAAAAAGTGGAAGAGAGGAAGAGAAGGGGTAACATTATTCAAAAGGAAATGTACTCCAACAAGTTTGACAAGAAATGTACTCATTACCTTAATTATGTAACTGTAACCCCTCTGTACATCACCTTGACAACCAAAAAAAAATGTACTCTACCTGACTTATGTAACCCCTCTGTACATCACCTTTATAATAACAAGTAAAATTTTTAAAATGCTAAAGTACCTCCAAGTTTTAGTTCAACTTGTCAAATGTAGGAAAATGATCTGATTGTCAATGTGTTAACGTTCCAGATCTTTTGTCTGAAACTGTGTGAGTATGTACAATACACCCCCAGGGGCTCCTCTTTTTTTGTTTTTTTGTTGTTTTACTAGATCACTTCTCAGAATCTCTCTCTCACACAAAACACATTGAGAAAGTTCTCAGTTGACTGGAATTGCCTAAGGATATTATGTCGGAACAGGTGCCAAAATAGTGATGTCTCACCTGTAAACACACCTGGGATTTCAGCAGAAGGCTTAAAGTTATAAACTAGAGCGAAGTACTTTTACATGGAACTATAAAACACCAGAACTCTAAAACATCTCATGGGGAAACTTCTTTCTTTCACTATAATCATCATCATCAAATGAATTAATACATTTATTTCCTTAAAACAACAGAAAGTATAGCCAGGCACAGTGGCTCATGCCTCTAATTCCCACTACTTCATAAGTGATAAGGATCACAGTTCTAGTCCAGCCTGGGCAAAAAGTTAATGAGACCTTCATTTTAACCAATAAGCTGGCATGGAGGTATGCATCTGCTATGCAGAAGGCAAAGGTAGGAGGCTCTTGTACTAGGCTAGCCCCTGGGCAAGAAAAAAAATGGGACTTTATCTAAAAATTAACCCAAAGCAAAAAGGAAAAGGAGAGGGGCAGAGCACCTACCTACTGAGCACAAGGGCTTCATGTTCAAACCCCAGCAAAATCAAAACTAAAAAGAGAATAGAAAATGTAGAGCAGTCAATAAATTATTTTAAATATCCACAATTCCATTGACTAACTCAGACACATTTATTGACCATGGATGTTTTAATGTGCAATATGTGTGTGTATAATCTGATAGTTGTATTGAGAAATTTTCTTAGCTAGATGGCATCATAAATATATACTGTTATATAAAATTGTCTTTTTTACTTAACAACACATTATAACACACTGTCCATCTCAATAAATAGACATCTATCAAATCATGATTAATGGTGCAGAATACACATTTATATGGTTGTAGTTAACCAATGCCTGTTTGATTTTATTGTTCCCAAATTCTGAAATGACAAGCAAAAGTAAAATTGTGATAAACATTCTTCTTAATATATTTTTATGAAAGTATATGACTTTTTCAGTATATTTTTAGAATCATGATTTTTAAGCCAAAGATAATGATTATTTTATTTACTAAATGAATAAAATTCTAAAAGCCCTTTAGAACATCTCCAATCCATACTGCCTTATCAATGTAAAATATATCTTCTCGTGGTTTTGCAATCATTTGAGATAATTTACAGCTAAATGAAAAATAGGGGTTTTCCATCTGAAAGAGATAATTGATATCTCTATCTCTGTGTTTTACATGGGAGGGAGCTGAATATTTGGGACCTGGGCACTGTCCACGGTCCCTTAGCTTTTTAGCTTTCTTTTCTATTGATTAATTGCAGATAAAATTCTCATGGACTTTTCTGCTCAGATTGACTGGAAACCAAGATTCTCAGATCTCAGACTGCTGAGTAGCTAGGATTACAGGGTTGAGTTACCATTACCCAACTCTAGTGCTTTGCTTTATTAGTAAAGGCATATGTTTTACTTATATTTGTTGACTGTTTGCCTTTATTATTTTTTGAATTTTCATTGTCCCTTTACTTCTTGATTTATCTCTTTACTAGGTTACTCTATTATGTGGTTTACTAGAACACTGTCAAAAGTATAACAATGCTGGATAAGAAATGTACTCATTGGGTTGGGAAGGTGGCTCAGTGGTAGTGTGCTTGCCTTGCATGCATGAGGCCCTGGGTTCGATTCCTCAGCACCACATAAGCAAAAAGAAAAAAGCTAGAAGTGGTACTGTGGCTCAAGTGGTAGAGCGTTTGCTTTGAGCTGAAGAGCTGAGGGACAGTGTCCAGGCCCAGAGTTCAGGCCCCACGACTGGACCCAAAAAAAAAAAAGAAAGAAAGAAAGAAAGAAAGAAATGTACTCATTACCTTGCTCATGTAATTGTAACCCCACTGTACAGTATTTTCACAATAAAAAAACTTATTTTTAAAAAAGAATTGCAAACAATTTTCCAAAGTAACTCAGATTTCAAATGTACACTGATTTAAGGTACAGGTAAACATAGTGTCTATACCGGTATCTTATTGTGGGTCTCAAGCCTTATGACTACCAGGACACAGGAACTTAGCATGTTTTTCATGCTTGTAAAGAATCTCTATGTGCATCTGATCTTTTTTTTTCTTGGATGGTCATGGGACTTAAACTCTGGGCTTCAGTATTGTCCCTGAGCTCTTTAGCTCAAGGCAAGTACTCTACCACCTGAGCCACAGCACCACTTCAGGTTTTCTCGTGGATAATTGGAGATAAGAGTGTCACTGACTTTCCTGCCCTGGCTGGCTTTGAACTGTGATCTTCAGATCTCAGCTTCCTGAGTAGCTAGGATTACAGGTGTGAGCCACTGGCACCTGGCTGAAGCTGGGTGCTGTGGCTCACACCTGTAATCCTAACTACTCAGGAGGCTGAGATCTGAGGATCAGGGTTCAAAGCCAGGAAGATCAGGAAAGGCCATAAGACTCTTATCTCCAATAATCTATACAGAAAAAGCAGGAAATAGCACTTGGCTCAAGTGGTAGAGCATTAGCCTTGAGCAAAAGAAACTCAGGGGGGGGCTGGGAAGGTGGCTCAGTGGTAGAGTGCTTGCCTTGCATGCATGAGGCCCTCAGTTCGATTCCTCAGCACCACATAAGCAGAAAAAGCCGGAAGTGGTGCAGTAGCTCAAGTGGTAGAGTGCTAACTGAAGAGCTGAAGAGCCGAGGGACAGCGCCCAGGCCCAGAGTTCAGGCCCCACAACCGACAAAAAAGAAAAGAAAAGAAAAGAAACTCAGGGGCAGCACCCAGGCCTTGAGTTCAAGCCCAGGACCAGCAAAATGTAAAATCATCATCATCATCAATCATCATCATCATCATCATCATCAAAATGAATTTGGGAAGGTGGCTCAGTGGTAGACTGTTTGCCTCACATGCGTGAGGCCCTGGGTTCCATTCCTCAGCACCACATAAATAGAAAAAGCCGGAAGTGGCGCTGTGGCTCAAGTGGTAGAGCGCTAGCTTTGAGCTGAAGAGTTGAGGGACAGTGCCCAGGCCCAGAGTTGATGGCCCCATGACAGACCCCCAAAAAATAAAAAAGTAAAAAAATAAAATGAACTCCAGGAAATGGAAACAAGAGGTTTCTTTCTTTGTTGGTGGTTTTGTTTTCTTTTTGTCTTCTTTGTTCATTTATCTGTTTGGGGGAAGTAAGGAGAGGCACAGAAGGAGGGACAAAGTGTAAACAAATGTAGCAATGCTACTCCCTAGACACTATGTTGAAAATGAACCATACAACTTGTCCCTAGGGATGGGACAAGAAAAACCGGGAGAGAGAGCAAGGGAAGGGGTGACATTGTCCAACAAATGTACTCATTACCTGACTTATGTAACTGTAACTCTTCTGTATATCATGCTTATAACAACAATAAAAAATTTTATTTAAAAAAGATTCATCTCCGGGCTGGGAATGTGGCTTAGTGTTAGAGTACTTGCCTAACATGCATGAAGCCCTAGATTTGACTCCTCAGTACCACATAAACAGAAAAAGCCAAAAATGGCACTGTAGCTTAAGTAGTAGAATATCAGCCTTGAGCAAAAGAAGCTCAGGGACAGGACCCAGGCCCTGAGTTCAAGCCCCAGGACCAGCAAAAAAGAAGGAAAGAATGAGAGAGAGAAAGAAAGAGACATAGAAAGAAAGAGGGGGAGGGGGGGAAGACTCATCTCATAGAAATCCCTAGTGGAAAACTCATAGTGCAGTAGGAAAACTGGTTTTGCAAATCACACCACCTAGGAAAATCCCTCATAGACAAGTCTGTTCTTATTCCTCAGCTATTTCTAGGCCTGGAGTAGAGACAAGCTGGTAAATAATCTGCTCCCCAGCTAGCTTCCTCAAACCTGAATGCTCAATCAAAGGACCCAAGTTACCAAATATCCCTCCTTAAAAGCCAGTACAATAATCGTTCTAACTAGTTCCTAACATGCCTCTAGAATAGCATGCTTCTTTAGAGTTTTTCACGTTAAATCTCTCAAGAACACAAACTCTTTTTTTCTCTGTTTCTGTACATTTCTAATGAATTTAGTTTTAGATATATCTTCTTTCTTGTTGCTACTGTAATTGGTAACTTTATTTCATTATATTATCTAACTGGCTATTCTTTCTTTCTTTTTTTTTTTTTGGTCATCAGTCATGGGGCTTGAAGTCGGGGCCTGGGCACTGCTCCTGAGCTTTTGTGCTTAAGGCTAGCACTCCATCACTTTGAGCCACAGTGCCACTGGTTTTCCGATGATTTATTGGAGATAAGAGTCTCAAAGACTTTCCTGCTTAGGCTGACTTTGAACCGCAATTTTCAGATCTCAGCCTCCTGAGTAGCTAGGATTACAGGCTTGAGCCACTGGCACCAGGCTCCAACGATTCGTTTTTGGGGTTTTTTTTTTTTTTGGTCAATCATGGGGTTTGACACCTCTACATGCTCAAGACTAGCACTCTACCACTTGAGCCACAGTGCCACTTGTGGCTTTTTCTGAGTAGTTTATTGGAGATGAGAGTCTCACGGACTTTCTTATGGGGATGGCTTTGAACCACAACCCTTAGATCTCAGCCTCTTGAGTAGCTAGGATTACAGGCATGAGCCATTGGCACCCAGCCAAACTATTGTTTACATAGAGAAAACTCATTGATTAAGATAGATTTTGTGTGAAAATAACAACTTTACTTGTTTATCTTCTAGTATATAAAAATTGATTTTGCTTCTTTGTTTTCATTATTATTATTTCAGTACACTATAAAGTATTGGTTGTACCTCTCTTGTTATCATGTGGGAGCTATGGCTCTCTACTGCTGATTGGCATAGTGTTCATACCTACACAGATAAACAAGAAAAAGGTGAAAATTTAGATTTCAAATGTAGTTCCTATTGAATGCATTTTTCTTTTGCTCTGTAGTAAAGTTAGAAAACTGTAAGTTGAAACATTTACTAAGTTGGAGACTATCTGCACAGCTTTAAGATAAAATTGCCTGCCTATTACTGGAGCATTAATTTCATCTAGCAATCATATTATATTTCCTGACATTTTTGTACATTGATCAACCTTTGACATTATAAATCATCACATCTCAGTGTGTGGTCATGATCACATAGCAGATGACATAATTTTGTGACTCAATAACTTAGGGAATATTTGTCTTAGCTTCCCAATTTTCCATACACACACCTAAAAAAGTAAACCTCCATTCTCTCAAGTTCAGCTTTATGACTATGGATACATGGGGGATAAAACCTCCAAATTAGTGTTGATACATAAAAGCTTTTTTTGCTAAAGGTGAGGTGCAAATGATAAAACACATGCCTAGTCCAAGTAACTCCCATGCCTGAGTTCAAATCCCTGTACCACCAAACTAACAAATAGCACTTGAAGACTCTGAATTAAATCCCCATAACAAAAGTAAATATTCTGTAGCTATCATCAAAGGATGATAACAAAGAAAGAAACATTACTGGCATCTTATCACAGGTTCTAAATTGGCATTAAAATGGATTTTTGGATGGATTTTTTTTTTTTTTTGCCAGTCCTGGGGATTGAACTCAGAGCCAGGGCACTGTCCCTGAGCTTCTTTTGCTCAAGGCTAGTACTCTATCACAGGGTCACTTCCAACTTTTTCTGCTTTTTTGGTACTGAGGAATCGAACTCAGGGCTTCATAAATGCTAGGCAAGCATTCTATCACTAAGCCACATACCCAGTCCTAGATAGAGTATAAGATACATACAAAGAAGTCTGAGAATCACAGTTTAAAGCTAGGCTAGGCAAAGTCCATGAGATTCTTATCTCCAATTGACTACCAAAAAGCCAGAAGTAGAGCTGCTGCTCAAGTGCTAGGCTTAAGCAAAAAAAACTCAAGGACAGCCCCCAGATCTTAAGTTTAAACCCCAAGACCACCACACACACACACAAACTCACACACACACACACACACACACACACACTTCTCACAGTTCCTACCTATAAGTTCTAGCAGGTACTTTGACTGGATCAAAGTGGCTCATGCCTCTAACCCAACTATTTGGGAGGCAGACATTGTGTTCAACCGAGACCCCACTGCAACGTAAAAGGCTGGGAGTTTTGGTACATGCCTATCAGACCAGCCGTTTTAGGAAGCATAAATAGGACAATCTAGATCCAGGCTGACATAGGCAGAAAAAACAAGACTCTACCTAAAAGATAACCAGATAAAGAAAAAGCCTAGAGACATGTCTCAAACTGGAAAACACCTGTCTAGCAAGGGGAATGCCCTGAGTTTAAGCTTTTTGTACCATCAAAAAATTAAAATTAGATTCTTTGACAAAGCTCACAGAGAGCTGTCTTGGTTTATAGACAACTTTGTAAATAATGTGTCCTTACATGGTAAAAAAAATGGGAATTCTCTAGGACCTTTATTTTTCCCCCATTGGTGCTGCTTGAACTCAGAGCACGGGCACTGTCCCTGAGCTTCTTTTGTTCAAGACTAGCACTCTACCACTTGTGCCCCAGTACCATTCTGGCTTTTCCTCTGTGTGTGGTACTGAGGAATCAAACCCAGGGCTTCATGCATGCTAGGCAAGCACTCTACCACTAAGCCACATTCCCAGCCCTGAATGAATAATTTCTATTTTTGGGGGGGGAGGGTCTGGTTGTGGGGCCTGAACTCTGGGCCTGGCCGCTATCCCTCAGCTCTTCAGCTCAAGGCTAGCGCTCTACCACTTGAGCCACAGCACCACTTCTGGCTTTTTTCTTTTTGTTTATGTGGTGCTGAGGAATCGAACCCAGGGCCTCATGCGCAAGCGCTCTACCCCTGAGCCACCTTCCCAGCCCCAATAATTTCTATTTCAACAGTTGATTGCTCCTTCTTGAGGCAAACATAGGTTATCTAGAAAGGAATTCATCTCAACTATAGGTGTGAGACTTAGAGATTAGAGAGTGTCTATTGATAGCCTTTATTCATATTTTTGTAGTGGGAAACCATGAGCTGGCAGAAATACTCAAATCACTGTATTTTATATTATTGAATTATGTGTTCCCCAAATGCCGATCTCAAACTGAGAGTTCCATTTTAGATGCAACTTTTTTTTTTTTTTTGGTCGGTTGTGGGGTTTAAACTCAGCCTGGGCGCTGTCCCTCAGCTCTTTAGCTCAAGGCGAGCGCTCTACCACTTGAACCACAGGGTCACTTCTGGTTTTCTGGTGGTTAATTGGAGGTAAGAGTCTCACAACTTTCCTGCCTGGGCTGGCTTTGAACCGGGATCTTCAGATCTCAGCCTCCTGAGTAGCTGGAATTATAGACATGAGCCACCAGCATCCAGCTTACACTAGAGTATTCTTGTGATTTATATGTTCACTATTTAGAATTCTTCCTTTTTTTTTTTTGTCAGTTGTGGGGTCTGAACTCTGGGCCTGGGTGCTGTCCCTGAGCTCTTCAGCTCAAGGCTAGTGCTCTACCACTTGAACCACAGCGCCACTTCTGGCTTTTTCTGCTTAGGTGGTGCTGAGGAATTGAACTCAGGGCCTCTTTCATGCAAGGCAAGCACTCTACCACTGAGCCACTTTCCCAGCCCCTATTTAGAATTCTTCTGTCTCTTGGGGTTGTCAAGTTGTCAGCTGTCACTTCTACATACTATTGCTATGTCTGCCTTGAGCAATGAATAATATAGATATGAAAATCCTTTGTATCATTGTTAATGCCAATAAATGTGGTTTTGTGTTCCTTTGGTCTTATGTGGGCTAGATAAACAATGATAAGGCTAGATAAACAATGATAACCAAGCTTAATGTAATTATGCCTACAATTAAAGTAAATAAATAATGAGTGAGAGTTTATGTATTTCCTTTTTTTTAACTTGTTGAAAATTATTGACTCACTAAATATCTAAATCTTGTAAGATTTGAGGGATTTGTTATTTCTTTCTTGGTTCTAGATATGGAAGACTACATGATGCATTTATGTTATCCAAGGTATTAATGCTGTCTGAAATATGTACAAAGAGAGGTACCAAATATAAAAACTAATAAATATAAATAAGCAAATAATTGTCCAGTCAAATTACTTCTTTACTCATAAATGCTTTGAAGTTTAAGTGTGAGATGCCTTTTCTTTTAAAGTTAAGTCTGTTCATGAACAGAGCCAAAAACTCAGGGAAGGGAAGATATCTACTATTTAAAAATATAGTACTATGTTTTATTTTTAGCTGCCACTTTAAGCACCTAGGTATTAAAGTACATAATGATAAGGAGCTAAGGGTATGCCATAATCTGTCATCATTCGCTCACTTCAAGAAGCCCCTTATTAGCTTGTCCATTAATTGTATACCTTCTAGATCTGCTTAAGTCAACACCTATGCTAAATTACTACTCAAACTAAACCTTAGTTTTGTTTCTGCATTTTCTGTTCTAGTCTGAACAGCTTACACACTGTTCTGTCTAGTCCTCATTTCTGCCACACTCCAGTATCTGGCATGAAGCCCTGATCCTTCTCCAATCCAATTGTTGGCAAGCAAATCCTGTATCAGAAAGCTCTCTCACATGTCCATGTATTAAAAATAGCTAATATGACTCACTTCTTACTCAAACCAAAGGAGCACTCTATGCCCCAGGGATAGTCAAATGGAAGACGATGTGAGGAAGGTGTGCACCAAATCAGAAACCATTTCATATTTTAAAAAAGTTATTCTGGCACAGATTAATTATAAGTACTTATGCATATAATGTGACATTTTAATACAAGTATTATCTCGTGTAATAATCAGGCAAGGTAATTTGCATATCTCAGCACACATCATTTCTTTATGTTGGCAACATTTAAAATCTCTTTTCACTATTTTGAAATAGTCAATTGATGTAATACTTTTGTTGTAATACTTTTTTTTTCTTTGCCAGTCCTGGGGCTTCAACTCAGGGCCAAGTACTGTCCCTGAGCCACTTTGTGCTCAACGGTAGTGCTCTACCACTTGAGCCACAGTGCCACTTCCAGCTTTTTCTGAGTAGTTTACTGGAGATAAGAGCCTTATGGACTTTTCTGCCCAGGCTGGCTTTAAACCTCAATCCTCAGGTCTCAGTCTCCTGAGTAGCAAGGATTAGAGGTGTGAGCCACTGGCACCCGGCTGTTATACTTTTTTAACTTCGTTCTGATGTTGCACTTGTCCCTGGCATTTCTATTGGAAAGCAAGTAATGGCATGTAAAGAATTGTCTTTTCTGGCTGGCACTGTAGTTTAGTGGCAGAGTGCTCATCTAGCATGCATGGAGCCCTGGGTTCAATTCCTCAATAATCACATACACAGAAAAAGCCAGAAGTGGTACTGCCTCTCAAGTGGTAGAGTGCTAGCCTTGAGCAAAATGAAGCTCAGGGACAACACCCAAACCCCGAGTTCAAGCCTCAGGACTGGCAAAAAAAAAAAAAAAGAATTGTCTTTTCTTAACTGACTTGCTTGGAGAGGCACATTTTAAATGCTTGGTATACTTATATCAATCATGCTTCTCCCTGTGTGACATTATTAAGACTAATATTATTATTATAATAATACCCTTATTTTTTGTTGTTGTTGGATATGGGCCTTGAACTCTAGACCTAGGCACTGTCCCCAAGCTCTTCAGCTCAAAGCAATTGCTCTACCACTTGAGCCACAGTGCCACTTCTTACCCTTAATTTTGGATTTTGTGGCCAAGCACTGTTAGCTCACATCTGTAATTCTAGCCTAGCTACTTAAGAGGCTGATATCTAAGGATCAAGGTTCAAAGCTAGCCAGATGGCAAAATCAACCACTAAAAACTCAGAAGTAGAGCTGAGACTCAATGTGGGAGAGTACTAGCCTTGGGCAAAAACAGCTCAACAACAGTACCCAGGCCCTGAGTTCAAGGCCTATGACCACCACCACCTACAAAAAAGGCTGTCGCTGGGCTGGGAATGTGGCTTCGTGGTAGGTAATTGCCTAGCATGAATGAAGCCCTGGGTTTGATTCCTCAGTGCCACATAAACAGAAAAAGCCGGAAGTGGCACTGTGGGCTCAAGTGGTAGAGTGCTGGCCTTGAGTAAAAAGCAGCTCAGTGACAGTACCCAGGCCCTGAGTTCAAGCCCCTGGATTGGCAAAATAAACAAGTAATTAATTAATTAATTAAAGTATATTTTTAAAAATCGATACTCAATGAATACCTTTATGAAAGGAAGGGCTGCCAAGTTTCCTCCCTGGTCAGGGCACAAGCTTGAACACGGACTCTGTAGTTGCTCTCTGAGGGGTAGTCAGTTGCTCTCTGAGGGGTAGTCTGTGGAAATTCACCACAAAGTTTGAAAGGCATATATGACATAGGGTCCTATCACTGGCTCTGCCGGAACCATTGACAAATATTTTTTAAAACAAGATTACTGTGCATGTGTTACTCATCCATTCCTGTTGGTTATTCATTGATGAATAGTCTCAGTTTTATGTTATTCTTGGCCACACTTTAGTGGTTTTCTCAATGTCCAAAGATAGTACATTCGGTAATCAACTATATGTACTGAATCAGATAGAGATCCAAAACCAGCTATGAGCAAGGCAATAAAAAATACTATCAGCCGGGCGCTGGTGGCTCACGCCTGTAATCCTAGCTACTCAGGAGGCTGAGATCTGAGGATCTCGGTTCAAAGCCAGCCCGGGCAGGAAAGACCGTAAGACTCCTATCTCCAATAAACCACCAGAAAACTGGAAGTGGTGCTGTAGCTCAAGTGGTAGAGCGCTCGCTGAAGAGCTGAGGGACAGCGCCCAGGCTCAGAGTTCAAGCCCCACGACCCACAAAAAAAAAAAAAAACTTTCATACAGTTTCTGTCTTGTAGTACTGATAACTCTTATCAACCAAAGAATAAAGTCCTATGTATAATGTAGTAGACAAGATGAACTCTGTAATTCAGAGTCAGCTTTAATTATTATGATAATTTCTTATATTTTTAAATTGTATTTTATTGTAAAGATGCTGTACAGAGGGGTTACAGTTACATGAGTAAGGTACATTTCTTGTTGAACATTGCTACCCACTCCATTGTTCTCCCAATATCCTTTCCCTCCCCCTACCCAATTTCTTCTATTTTTGTAGTCACAAACAGAAAATTTCCTTTTTCATTGTTCCAGTCTTGGGACTTGAACTCAGGACCTGAGCTCTGTCCCTGAGCTTTGGTGCTCCAGGCTAGTGGTGCTCTACCACTGGAGCCACAGCTCCAATTACAGCTTTTTGGACACTTTTGGGGATAATCGTCTCACAGGCTTTTCCTCTTGAGATGGCTTCGAACCTCAATCCTCTGATCTCAGCCTCCTGAGTAGCTAGGATTACATATGCAAGCCACCAGTGTGCAGTACAATTTCTCTTTAATACAAATCAGGAAGCTTATAAAATCTAGTCATGAGAAATTAACTTATTTTCATTTTGAAAAATGTTCTCCTTCCAGAAAGTAACCATTCTTTCTAATAGCAGGTGACCTTTGTCACAAAATTTTCACCTTGTCAAACATTTCTAAGACTTGACATAATATTATGTTAATTGGATCAAAAATACCTTGTGATTCTGGTAGGTCTAATTCCATCAACCACAGGAATTTATGTAACTATGCCTTTTACTAGCAATTAAACAGTTTTTTTTTTAAGTTGGGTCTACTTGTAATGTGTATTAATGTCAGCTTGTAGGCAGAAATTACATTCATCAGTTTTACTACTTTATAGGTAGAGTTCACTATTTCAAGTAATTGTCGCTAAATACTGCTCAGTATTTGCGCACTGGATAGAGAACAAAGCTGAGCAAGGCTCTGTCCACATTCTCTGCATACAATCTGGTACCTGAGACTGACATCTCCTCAAAGAACAATCAAAAGACAAACTAACAATTGCTATAATAATGGATTAAACGGAGTGCATTGAAAATATGAGAAGATGAATACCAAGTTGGAGATTTGTGAGAATGTCAGAGGAATGGAAAAACAGAAAGATTAAGGGATAACAAGCTTGAGATTTTTTTAAGAATGGAAGACTGATTGAGGAATTTAGATGTAACCCAAGTAAATCCTGCAAGTTGAAAATAAAATGCCTGGATTTAAATTACTTATTTAGGTGTTACGTGTTCTCAGTAAGCTTTGAATTCCATACTAAGGAACTAATAGTTTACCCTAAGGTTTCCACAATGGGTTCCATGAGCCGTGGGTTATAGGAAGAAAAGTCTGTAGTACTATTCATGCTTTTACAAATATATATTTTGTGCTGGAAATATGGCTTAGTGGTAGAGTGCTTGCTTAGCATGCATGATGCCCTGGGTTTGATTCCTCAGTACCATATAAAAAGAAAAAGCCGGAAGTGACACTATAGCTCCAGTGGTAGAGTGTTAGCTTTGAGCAAAAGAAGCTCAGGGATAAATAGCACCCAAACCCTGAGTTCAAGCCCCAGGACTGACCAAAAAAAAAAAAAAAAAGTGTATATGCTGCATATTTTTCATAGTATAGATAATATGCTACTTAAATGACACTCATGTTACTTATATGTATGATTTTAAATGTTTCCACATAAATACTTTAGAATGGGATCTACTTTTTTGGCTCTACTTTTTTGTATGCAATTAAAATTTAAAATTTTCCAAATATGATGGCATATAACTATAATAACAGCAATTGGGAAGCAGAGGTGGAGGATCAAGAATAGGAAGATAGTTTTATCTACATAGAGAGATCCTGTCTTGAAAAATACAAACAAACAACAAACAAAATATTGGGAGCACACTGAAGATAGTGGGAGAGCCAATGTGGTCTGTTTTATGAAGGATGTTCACCATATAAATTAGAATGGGGGAGGGTATTTAGCAAACAAATAAAATCAACTCTCCTGGGCAGGACCAAGCATCAGTATTTTTCCTTCCCCTTGATGATTCTAATGTGCTGGGGTGAAAAACCATTGAATTAGCGTTCTAGTCAAGTTTGACCTGACTTGGCAATAAAATATTATAAGTATCAAACTATCAAAGGGTTTCAGAATTTACAGAGAAATAGCTCCTAATGATTTAAGAAGTGTTTTAACCTTCAGTGCTAACTATGAAAAATAGCTTTTCTCTCCAGTTTTTGGTTTTTACTTCCTTACGAAGACTAGCAGTGAAGTGAAAGGCTCCCATGTCTCTGGGAAGTAATAAATAACTCACTCATTAAAGACCTTTTACATAAGCCACTTTCTTATCAGCTGGTGTTTGACTGAATTTGCTCGGCCTCTCGGCTTGTATTCCCAAGTTTACACAATAATAAAATCCCCACAATAACCCTCTTACTCTTCTTTTAGCAGCCTGATTAGCTTTGAAATGCAAATAGCGCTATCAAGTAGCAACTACTTGCCATCAAACTATGCAAACGCTGAATTGTAGTGAAATTCAAAACCATTTTATACAAAGACAAAATAGTCTCTCCAAAAACTTCTAGAAGATTTCCAATATTCTCAGGATTATATTCAGGATATGAAATTCGTTGTCCTGACTATCAGATTATCTTTGCTCATAAATTCTTGTTCTCAACCACCCCATCTGTTTTGACTTACACTTAACACTTTGTTGACCATTCGCTGAACATATTTGTTTTTCTGAACTTATTTGTTTTAGCTGAACTTACTTGTATTTCTATGAGAAATGCCCAGTAAGGATTCTTTGTAAAATAATCTAATACTACATTAAGACCAGTATTTGTTTTTCTTAAGCACAGAGTAAGACCTTAGAGCACAAATGTTTTCAATATTACCTAATTCACCCTCTTCAACTCAGAGATAAGCACAGAGGCCAGGCATGCTTTTACTAGGTCAGTTGGACCGGGTTGGGTTGCTGAATAGTAAATTCCAGGTGGGGTGGAAACTGAGCTGGCATTGGCAGACAAGTGTCATACCAGCTGGAGTCCTCAGCCTGAAATTCAAGGCTCTGAAGGAGTCTGAGGCTGAGCAGAGCCTAAGGCCAGAGAAGGAGACTAGAACTGGTTTCTTTCTCTCTTTCTTTCCTTTCCTTTCTTTCTTTCTTTCTTTCTTTCTTTCTTTCTTTCTTTCTTTCTTTCTTTCTTTCTTTCTTTCTTTCTTTCTTTCTTTCTTTCTTTCTTTCTTTTCTTTTCTTTTCTTTTCTTTTTTTGTTTTTTGGTCCGGTCGTGGGGCCTGAACTCGGCCTGGGCGCTGTCCCTCAGCTTTTCAGCTCAAGGCTAGCGCTCTACCACTTGAGCCACAGCACCACTTCCGGCTCTTTTCTTTTTGCTTATGTGGTGCTGAGGAATCGAACCCAGAGCCTCATGCATGCAAGGCAAGCACTCTACCACTAAGCCACCTTCCCAGCCCCTCTTTTCTTTTTTTTGTCCATTGTGGGGCTTGAACTCAAGGCCTGGGTGCTGTCTCTGAGTTTTTTTACTCAAGGCTAGTGTTTCTACCTCTTTGAGCCACAGCACCACTTCTGGTTTTCTGGTGGTTAATTTAGATAAGAGACTCACAGATTTTCTTGTCCAGGCTGGCTTTGAACTACAATCCTCAGATCTCAGCCTTGGTGTGAGCAGCTGGTGCCCAGCTTAGAACTGATTTTATAAATGCAAGAAGACAGCCGGGCGCTGGTGGCTCACACCTGTAATCCTAGCTACTCAGGAGGCTGAGATCTGAGGATCACAGTTCAAAGCCAGCCGGGGCAGGAGAGACTGTGAGACTCCTATCTCCAATAAACCACCAGAAAACTGGAAGTGGCACTGTAGCTCAAGTGGTAGCATGCTAGCCTTGAGCTGAAGAGCTGAGGGACAGCGCCCAGGCCCAGAGTTCAAGCCCCACAGCCGACCAAAAATAAATAAATAAATAAATGCAAGAGGACTTCATAAGGCTACAGTTGGGCAACCCTGCCAGTCAGTACATATCAAGCAACTTGGAGCTGTTGGGCAATGGTTTGGCTACAGCTGATCTGTCAAACTGGGTCATCTTTGCAATGTTCACTCTGAGAAGTTGGATTGAAACTTGAGTAAAAACTAGGCATGGTTCTGTAATTGTAATTACGGCCACTCAGGGCTAAAGAGCAAAACTTTGCCAAAAAAAAAGGAAAGAAAGATATCTACCACAAAAAGAAAGAAAGAAGGGAGGGAGGGAGGGAAAGAAGGAATGAAAATGAAAGAAAGAAGGAAGGAGGAAAGAAGGAAAGAAAAAGAAATGAAGGAAAGAAGAGAGGGGAGAAAGAGAGAGAAATTTAATAATAATAAAAACAAATTCTAGGCTGGATAAGCAAGACTCTGCTAAAAAAAAAAAGGAAAGAAAGAAATCTGCCAAAAAACAAAAAGGAAAGAGAAAGAAAGAGAGAGAGGAAGGAAGAAAGAAATAAGAAAATTTAATAATAATAAAAGCAAACTCTATATGGAAATAAACTCCAAAAAAATGGGAACAAAAAAATCATAGAGTGGGCTCCAATAATCCTAGCTACTCAGGACTCTGAAATCGGAGGATTACCATTCGAAGGTAGTCTGAGAAGGAAAGTTAGTGAGACTTTTATCTCCAATAAACCAGGCCAAGTTCAGAAGTGGTGATGTGGCTCAAGTGGTAGAGCATAGCCTTGAGCAAAAGAAGCGCAGACCCAGAGTTCAAGCCTCATCACCAGCCAAAACAATAAAAATAAAATAAAAATCTCAGTGTGATTGTTTTCAGACATGAAGCAGAGATACAATGCTTGCCACCAGCTATGGTTACAATATTTCTTTCTTTCTCTGTTCTCTTTCTTTTTTCTTTCCTTCCTTCTTTTCTCTCCCTCCCTCCCCCACCCCGAAACTTCCTTTTGTGTCAGTTCTGGGGCTTGAACTTAGATTTAATAGACACTGGAATATGATAAACTATACAAGTTTCTAAATACCCACACACAGTGAGATCAAAAGAGGATACTTGTAGGAGAGAAACATAAAGGCATAATGCCTCTGTGTCACTTCATATTTATATAAATTAATATATACATCAAAATCAACTCAAAGATATGAAAACAAGAGATTTCTCTCTTTTTTAATTTTAATTTTTTGATGATTCCGTCTTCTTATCTTTATGGATGGTATATTTAAGTGTGTATGTGGGGCTGTGGCTTAGTGGTAGAGTGCTTACCTAGCATGCATAAAACCCTGGGTTCAGTTCCTCAGTACCACATACACAGAAAAATGTGGAAGTGGCTCTGTGGATCAAGTGGTAGAGTGCTAGCCTTGAGCAAAAGAAGCTCAGGGCCAATGCCAAGCCCCTAGTTCAAGCCCCAGGACTGAAAAAAAAAAAAAAAAGGAAGTATATATGTGTGCACAGAACTCAAGGGAAACAAGATGAAAAAGTACTGTAGCAGAACTCACTGGACACTGATGAAAGTGAACTATACAACCCATGGGTTGTATATAGAACTCATGGGTGGAGACGAGAAGGAGGTATTGGGAGAGAATGAGGGAAGAGAGATACTGTGCAAAAGGCAATGTACTCATTACCTGACTCACGTAATTGTTAATCCCTCTGTACATCACCTTTACAATAACAATAAAGTAAATTAATATAAAAAATTGTTAGACTAAGCCAGTAGTAGTGGCACACATTTATGATCCTAGCTATTCAGGAAGCTGAGGCAGGATGCACTTGTAGGCCCGAGAGTTTAAGGCCAGCATGAAAAAAAAAAAGATATGGGACCTTAGCTCCAAAAAAGAAAGGGAACAAAAAGAATGTATATTTTATAATAAAAATTAAATTCTGCCATTAGTTCTCTTAATCTGAAAATTTCAATGCCAAGAATGTTCTGAAATGAAAAGATTGTGACACACATGCCAGCAAGAAAAGCCACAGCATATCCACATCTGAGCTGCTTTCACCCAAAAGTCAGTACTGAGGAGAAACAAGACCTGGTGGGAAGAGTGAGTTATATTCAAAACCATCTTGGAGAACTTAGTTGCATAAAGAGCTTTTATAGGGAGAGAAAGGAAAAAACGGCAGGAAGGCTATGTGCTAAGCAGAGTTTTCATTAGTCAGGCCATTTGTCTCCTTTTTCTTCTTCTCTGTCTAATATTGCAATGTATACACACTTTCCTAGAGCTAGTTCCTATGATTCTTTTAAGACAGATGGATTACAAAGACTAATAAGGAAGGGTACAAATTCTGATATGGTATGAAGGTCACTAGATGATCTAGGCTTTCTAAATTTAAACGATTAGTAACAGCATCTTAAACATTTAGATGAAGCTTTTCTTTAGAACCTTTGAATATGGGGTAAAAGGGAAAGAATGAGAAAGGACCTCTTCAATTGGCAAAGCCCAAAGGATCAGCCATTATTATGGAATAAGTTCTACAACTGCCAGCACCAAGACTAGATACAGGCTAAAAAATATGCCCAATGGCCTTTGAGATCTAAGCATTTTTGCAATTAATGATTTGAGAAAGGAAAGCATTCATTTTTCCACATACAAGGACATTGGCTATTAGTAAGAGGGGCAGGAAAATGCAATGCAGGAAGAGTTTTGCACTGGGATAGTTTCTAAGAGAAAGTGCTTGCAGCATCTGGATTGCTTAGGGTTAGTAGTTGAGCAAATTTAAAAGTAAGCAGGAGGATCAGCTAAGGGTGAAGAAGGCTAAACATTGTGCAGTAACAAGCTATAGTCTTCGGTTGACTTTTCTCCAGCAGCTGTTCACTGATTAACTACTCTTATCTCTTACCTCTGACTCCCTCCAGCCACTGGAATGAAATTGAAAGCATCTCAGTTTTTTTAAATCCATTTAATTAATATCTTCTGCCATTGGAATAAATTCTTCACATTTTTACTTACTTAAAACACACACCTACATACAACCTCCCTACAATGTCGATAAATCCATGTTTTGGGGAAATGATTGCCAGAATGAAACATCACCCAACAGACAATGTCATCTTTGAGGAAAATTATTAGATATGATCGGTTACTTCCTGTTTGCAAAGTAGTAGACCTGATACCAGTGTTTGCTGATGATGCTGCCACTGCTGGCCCACTTGCAGAGGGTACTGTTTTGAAGCCAGTGTCGGATGTAAAGGGCAACCTGTTTTTAATCTGATCTATGAAGTCAGATGGCTTGAAGTCAAATTCCCAACTTTGCCATTCACTAGGGTTATTAATACTGACATACATTTGTACATGTGCCAAATAGGAATTTACATTATCCTTGCCTCAAAGAGTATAGCAAAGATTAGACAATAAAATATGTTATTTTCTTAGTTTATGCTTATTAAGTGTTTATTAGCTAGGCAGTAATATTGCTATTATTGACAAGAAGCGTACAACCGATGTCACTCAGGGTGTCTCATGCAATAGATTACTTTTTCTAGTTGTTAATTACAACTCCTCACTTAGCCAGAGGAACATGGATAGCAGACACTGCGCTAACACTTGAAAAGACTTCGGTTCAAATGTGAACCAAGTGGGACTCCTCCAGTCCCCGGGAGATCTAAATAAATTTTACCCAGTTCATGTACTGTGTAATTCCAGTACAATAACAATTTTTGCTTCTTGTTCAACTAATAATTAAAACTTACCAGAGATGTGGGCATAGTGGCACACTAAGGAGACTGAGACATCTCAAGTTCAATGCCAGCTTGGGCTTTTTAGCAAGACTCTGTCTCAAAAATAAGTAAATAAATAAATAGGTAAATAATTATCTGGAGAAAACACGAAAACTTCTACATATTGTCAAGAAGGGCTCCAAATATGCTAACCCCCACTAAACTCTGAATTTCCTAATCTCAAAAGACACAGTTTAAGGCACCACTTTCAAATTGCTGCCTGTTGAACTACATTATGAATTACTAACCTGCATTACAAATTTTATAAATTCCTCCTTGGAACTTGTTCTAGCCTACAGCTTGAAGGCAGAATCATAAAAGAACCTGAGCTAAGATTCCTGATCCTTAGAAACTATGCACAGTAATAAGGGTTTGTTGAGTTAAGTGACCAAAATTTCCAGTAATGGCTTCATCACAACCAATATTAAAAACAATCTTCAAAAGGGGAAATAGAATGTGATCCAAAAATAATATACATTGTGACCCAAGAATAATATAGTCAGACAAGAGGTTATTCATGAGTAAAGTAGGTATTTTCACAGATGAACATTTTTAGGCCTGGCCATATCCACTAAAAGACCTACTATGTCAGATGTCGGTGGCTCACACCTGTGATCCTAGCTACTCCAGAGGCTGAGACTTGAGGATCACAGTTTGAAGCCAGTCCAGGCAGCAAAGTCCATGAAATTCTTATCTCCAAGAAACTACTCAGAAAAAGCCAGAATGGTGCTGTGGCTCAAATGGTAGAGTGCTGGCCTTCAGCAAAGAGGGTCAGAGACAGCACCCAGGCCTTGAATTCAAGCCCCAGAACCACCAAAAAGGAAAAAACAAAAACAAAACTATTTTATTTGGTAAGGAAAAAATAGTCAATTAAGACATTAATAAAATAAAGCATCAGAAATGAGAAACCTGGTGGGGAGGGATGGATGATGAATATTGCCATTTTTCAGCTGCAAAGATGTACCAAGATATTACAGAAATTTTGATACAGACTGGGAGGATAAATGGTAAAAACGGAACCATGCATAGATAATAATAATATGTATGAGCAACCAACAGGGGAAACTAGATCCCTAAATCTTTTTCCCTAGATAATTTAATATCAGCTCAAATGCAATTTCTTTTTCTTTCTCTATTTCTTTCTCTTTCTCTCTTTTCTTTTCTTTTCTTTTCTGGTTTTGGTGTTGGTTCTAGGGCTTAAACCCAGAGCCTTGGCATTGTCCCTGAACAAAGGGTAAAGCTGGTACTTTGCCCTTTGAGCCATAGCACCATTTCTGGGTTTTTGGTAATTTACTGAAGATAAGAGTCTCATGGGTTTTGCTTCCCCAGCTGGCTTTCAATCAAGATCCTCAGATCTCAGCCTCTTGAGTAGTTAGGATTATAGGCATAAGCAATCCATGCCCAGTTCAAATGTAAAATTGTTAGGGAAAAATAAACGATTCCAACACCTGTGAATGTTTCACAATCATTATGAACCTCTTGGGAATTAGTATCTGATGATGAAGAAATATGCTGACTTTGAACTTCAAAAATTCATTTAGTGATACTTGTTTCTTTTATTGAGTTATAAATTTGAATTAATATTATATTTAGCATTCAATTATCAACTTATTTGTGTCTTTCATTCTTCCTCCCTCCACTGAAAAAGCCTTCCACTGTGTGGCTTTTTTTCCTCAGGTACTAGAGTTTGAATTTAACTTTGAACTTTCTAGGCTAGTGCTTTACTGCTGAGCCATAATCTCACTAAGTGTCATTTTATAGTAATAGATTCTGACTTTTTTTATTTTCATTTTTGTGCCTTTCCGCATCCATGTCTACAGCTAGCCTAAGGGAAAGCCAAGTCTGGTATAAAACAAGCCAAGGCAGTCACAAATTTAAATTTCTTCAGACCTTTTGAAACTCTATGTTTTTGTCATTTTCTTTCAAAATTAAGCTAGGAGATGCTAGGGAATATTTTACCTGAACAACTTAGTCTAGTTCTGGGAACCATTTTTTCCTCTATAATATATATATTATATTAAATGAGCAATTGTTAATCAATGAAGGAAATTTGGGGAGCATTGACCTTAGTTTTCTCTGAAGTGAAGCAAATGAATATTTCCCTATAGTAAGAATTGAATGAGATAATGTAAATAAAATTCTTAGCAGTGTCAATAGAATAAGAAAGAGCTCCATAGAAATCAGCTATTTAGCTGAGCACTGGTGACTCATGCCTATAGTCCTAGCTACTCAGGAGGCTGAGATCTGAGGATCACAGTTCAAAGCCAGCCTGGACAGGAAAGTCCATGAGACTCTTATCTCCAATTAACCACCAAAAAACTGGAAGCAGTGCTGGTGGCTCAACCAGTAGAGCACACCTTGAGCTAAGAGCTGAGGGACAGTGCCACATCCAGAGTTCAAGCCACCCCACCACCAACAACAACAAAAAAGAAATCAGCTACTCATGGAGCTGGGGATTTGGCTCAGTGGAAGAGCACTTGCTTGGCTAATGCAAGGCCCTGAGTTCAGTCCTCAGCTCTGGAAAAAAAAGAGAGAGAGAGAAAAAAAAATCAGCTACTCATTCATTACCTTTGTTTTGAATTTTCCATAAAATCCTCCCAAATGACATATCTCACAAATATTGTGGACAGATTTATGGAGCTGCAGCTCTATAAAAGTTCTAAGAGTGCTAAGAAAAATAATGCAGCAAAAATATGATCTGTGTGTGACTGAATCATTTCCTGTTATTTACACATCATATATGTTTCCTGAAGTTGCTATTGAATTTGCTCTATTAAGCTTCCCTTCTATGCTGTGCTATAGTATTAGTTCATGGAAAGAATGCAGATATACTGACAAGTGAGATAATAATTTTTAGTAAACTTAAAATTATTTTGATATGGTTAATGAGAGCAAAGGTAATGTATAAATTACATAGATAATTTCATCATTATCTTATGATTTTTTAAACTATAAATTTTATTTATTTATTTATTTATTTATTTATTTATTTATTTATTTATTTTTGGGGTCCGGTCATGGGGCCTGAACTCTGGGCCTGGGCCTGTCCCTTAGCTCGTCAGCTCAAAGCTAGCGCTCTACCACTTGAGCCACAGTGCCACTTCTGGCTTTTTTTCTTTTTGCTTATGTGGTGCTGAGGAATGGAACTCAGGGCCTCATGCATGCAAGGCAAACGCTCTACCACTGGGCCACCTTCCCAGCCCTTATCTTATGATTTTTTTTAACCTCTAAGAAAGGAAAAAAAAAAACCAGAAATATTGGATATCCTCCTATGGTAAGTGTTTAAATGCCAAGTAAAATGGGAATCAATCATTTGTAAATCTTATTATTTTCACTAATCAATATTCACATCATTTCTCATCATTTGTGATTTATTGACAGTAATGATATAAAGAATTGAGAAGTTAGATATTGCAAAAGTTTCAAAAAATGATGACGAAAACACACAAAATTTGATTGCTTTTATCAAAACATGGAAATTGAAATAAAAATAAAAGAACAATCTAACATTTACATTTTTAGAAAATTATTTTTCCTTTAAAATGTTCTATGGAGGGCTGGGAAGGTGGCTCATGCATGCCTCGCATGCATGAGGTCCTGGGTTCGATTCTTCAGCATGACATAAGCAAAAAGAAAAAAGCTGGAAGTGGCGCTGTGTCTCAAGTGGTAGAGCGCTAGCCCTGAGCTGAAGAGCTGAGGGACAGTGCCCCAGAGTTCAGGCCCAGAGTTCAGGCCCCAGAGTTCAGGCCCCACAACCGGACCCCCCCCAAAAAAATATATATATATATAAATCAATAAAATGTTCTATGGAGAAATTAAAGGCAAGTACAAAGTAGATAGCTAATCTTATAGTTAGTTATAGATTTTAGGTTGTAGCTGTGGCATATAGGTGAATATCTTTAAGTCTAGTTGAAGAATTTAGCCCTTCTATTCTACAAGACAGGCAAATATAGAAGTTAATAACTTGAGTTTTTTGTTTTTCATTTTTTTTGTTTGTTTTTTTTTTTGCCAGTCCTGGGGCTTGAACTCAAGGCCTGTGCATTGTCTATGAGCTTCTTTTGCTCAAGGTTAGCACTCTACCACTTTGAGCTACAGCACCACTTCTGGCTTTTTCTGTTTATGTGGTATTGAGGAATCCAACCCAGGGCTTCATGAATGCTAGGCAAGCACTCTACCACTAAGCCACATTCCCAGCCCCAGTAACTTGAGTTTTCTTTTTTTTTGGTCAGTTGTGGCACTTGAACTCTGGGCATGGGCGTTGTTCCTGCGTTCTTCAGCTTAAGACTAGCACTCTACCACTTGAGCCAGAGCACCACTTCTGGTTTTCTGGTGATAAGAGTCTCACAGACTTTCCTGCTCAGGCTGGCTTTGAACTGCCATCATCAGATCTTAGCCTCCTGAGTAGCTAGGATTACAGGCATGTGCCACAAGTATCCGGCTACTAGCTTGAGTTTTAAAGACTGACTGACCCAGGTTTAGATATCCTTATTTACCAGTATAGTTACTTAATATAACCTCTCCAGAACACCCAGATAGCTATATTTAACTCATGCTTGCATAAGAATTAAATGAAATTAGAAATATAAATGTTCAACATTTTATCTAAACTCTTAAGTAGTACTTACTAAATATTACTATTCTTATTAGCTTGTAACATAAATTTTAATTACTATGATTTTGCACCACTAATTTAGAATTTGTGATAACTGTAACACTGGTAATTTCCAAATGAAAAATTGTTGATTCCACATCCTACATTTTATAAGTATAAAATTGGCATTCCCATTCTCTTTGGCTTTTCTTTCTTTTTCTCCTTCTTTTCTTTCTTTTTTTTGTCAGTCATGGGGCTTGAACTCTGGGCCTGGGCACTGTCCCTGAGCTCTTCTGCTCAAGGCAAATGCTCTACCACTTGAGCAACAGCACCACTTCCAGTTTTCTGGTGGCTAATGGACTTTCCTGCCCATGCTGACTATGAATCATGATCCTCAGATCTCAGCCTCCTGAGTAGCTAGGATTACTGGCATGAGCCAATGATGCCCGGCACTTTCTTGGTTTTAATAAGTATTTCTTCTTTCAGCAGACCACCACAATTTTAAATAAAAACTATTTTCCAATGCATTATACTTTTTGAAAATCTGACTATAGCTTAATACTTTTAACTATCAAAGCCATTATAAATCCAGTACTTAATATCCATCTAGTTCACACCATAAAGGATGATTCCATCTCTGTGTGCAGGTACATATATGCCCATCTAGGCATCTGTGAATAATACAAATTGCTCGGTCTCATGTACTGTATCAAATGCCACCTTATTCTTTTCATTTAGTGTTTGAGATGGAACATGTCAGTGTTGCCCAGACTGCTCTGGAAACTCATGGACTCCTGGAATCCTCCTATCTCAGCTTCCTAAATGAGATTATAGACAAGAACCACCATGCTAGTCCTCATGTGATTCTTTTTTGATCTCCTGTGCTGGGGAATCAACGCCAAGACTTACTACAGTTTACACAAGTGACCTACCACTGAGCTCCACCTTCAGAGCTGCTTTTGTGAGACAACGTCTCTTTCTAGGTAGCCCATCTTTTTGCCTCAGCCTCCCAAGTGCTGGGATTACAAATGTCACCAAAGATACCTGGTTCATTTCATTCTTCAGTTAGTCAAACCAGGGGACATGGATGGAAATCAATAAGAAAATGGATATTCTCTTCTTAGAAGGTTAGCAAGCACTAAGTGAGATTTATATTCAAGGTATCTGAGAAGAATTTGCTTTTTTTTTTTTTTGTCCTATCTCTGACCTAGACACCTATGTCCTTTAGAAATTTCAGTCACCCTGAAGCAGGCATTTTTCTGACATCAGAAACAGCCTGTTCTTAAATTTTCACATTTGATCAGAGTGAACTTTTGTTTCCAGGACATTGATATGGAGAATCAATTATTTCTCTGGGGCTTGAATAATGTTAGCCTCAGAAAGGGATCATCTAGAGCAACAAAGCCTTCTGTGCTGATACGTGCATTAAAATGTAAAAGGTGCTCCTGCTTTTTAATATATTCATTTTGTGGATGTTACTGTGACTTGTGTAGCAGGATCTACTGACGCCAATAGTGGTCCCTCTTGCCCAGGTCTAAAAACAGAAGCATGCAGTAAAGTGAATATGACTTCCATCTGTACCTAGCAGTCCATCCAAGAACACATACCACTCATCACCACTGAACCCATCCTCTTTTCAAAATGCTTCTCCAGCTCCCCTAGCTGGAGGAGCAGACATTAGTATATACTGTCCAAACACAAACATTCGGTGTCTTTTGCTCCTGCCATCACTGGTGCTGCTGACCACTTTCCTCCTGCTGGAACAAGATGCTGGAAATTGATGGGGCACCTACACTTCCTCATAACTGTTTATGTATGGTGCCATTCACAGTAAACCAATTAACTCTACATGCAGATTGTCTACTAACAAAGCCTAGTTCTCTAGTCATCTTTGGTTATATCCATCCTTGTATTTCACGGATCACTCCTCTTATAAGTAAATTATTCAACTTACCCACTATTCACAGTACACTTCCAGTAATTTACAAGAAAATGCATTATTCTTCCTAATACTTCAGCTTTGGGTACTTAGCAGTTACTTAAAAATACTTTGGAGTGGTAGGGCACTAGCCTTAAGCTGAAGAGTTGAGGGATAGTGCCCAGGCCCAGAGTTCAGGCCCTACAACCGGACCCCCCCCAAAAACAACAACAACAACAACAAAATACTTTGGAGTGTTCTCTATTTTGGAGTAGAGAACAGATAAAATGAATAAAAAGTGAGTTAAACAGAGTTACCAAGAAATCTAAATATCTAACTGGCCTCAATTTGTTGAAGATCACATCTACTTTTTATTCTTTTCCTGCCTTCACATTGGTGTCATTTTTCCTAAGAGATTACTAAGACACTTAGTGGCTGTTATTAGAAGTTGGACTTTGGAAACTAGACATGTTGTTTAGCAGATGGACTTTTGCAGTTCTGCAGAACTAACCTAATTACCCATTTTGAGTTGTCATCTGAGTTTCTATTTGAGCTGCCAATGTTTGTCCATTTGACTTTTCTCCTGTCCATTAAGCAATTTTACCGCATGATAGAGCATCTACCCGAAAAGAATTTCAGGAAAACAGCAGCCATGTGTTAAGAGCAACATGGGAGGTGCTAGAACGACTCACTCAAAATCCATTTCTTTCCTTAATCAAGCAAGTAAGAAACTCCTCTTAGAATAAGGAATTCAAAGAAGATGTGGCCTAAAACATCTATGGAATATAGTCTGGAAAATTCTTACCAAGTTAGTATAGGCACTAAATGCATTTCTCTTGTACCAAGGATGTAAACTCTTTTTTAAAAAAATGCTAAGGCCAGGCGCCAGTGGCTCCCACTTGTAATCATAGCTACGCAGGAGGCTGAGATTGAGCATCGCAGTTCAAAACCAGCCTGGGCAGGAAAGTCTGTGAAGACTCTTATCTCCAATAAATCACTAGGAAACTGGAACTGGCGCTGTGGCTTAAGAGGTAGAGCGCTAGTCTTGTGCCAAAGAGCTCAGGGACAGCGCCCAGGCCTAGAGTTCAAGCCCCATGACCGACAAAAAAAAAACCCAAAAAACAATTCCACTAACTGTATGTATAGTTTTCTCAGGCATGTATGAAAAAAGAGCCCTTAATCTCCATTTGAATAATACAAACAGGAAAATGCTACACATTGCAATCACCTAAAAGAAATGTTTAAACCTATACACATTAAACATAACTTAAATGCACTCTTCTCACTTTTCTTAGGTTTCTACAGAGTCAACTGCCATTCCTATCCTCATCCAATACTTCTGGACATTATGAAGTGTGGGACTAACTGACACAACAGAACTTAATCTTCCTTTAGTAATATCTGCTACATTACTCCCCCATATCTATTTCCCACTAGGGAAATAGAAAAAAAAAGAGTAAACAACAAAGAAGAAAATCAATCATGGATTATTATTATTATTTATTTTTATTAGTCATGGGGCTTGAACTCTGGGCATAGGCACTGTCCCTCAGGTCGTCAGCTCAAGGCTAGCACTCTACCACTTGAGCCACAGCACAACTTCCAGTTTTCTAAGTGGTTTATTGGAGATAAGAGTCTTGCACGGACTTTCCTGCCTGGGCTGGCTTTGAACCTCGAATATTACATCTCAGCCTCCTGAGGATTACAGGAGTGAGCCACTAGCCCCTGTCCAGGTTATTTTTTTTTTCTGGGTCCAGTCGAGGAGCCTGAACTCTGGGCCTGGGCGCTGTCCCTCAGCTCTTCAGCTCAAGGCTAGCGCTCTACCACTTGAGCCACAGCGCCACTTCCGGCTTTTTTCTTTTTGCTTATGTGGTGCTGAGGAATAGAACCCAGGGCCTCAGGCATACAAGGCAAGCGCTCTACCACTGAGCCACCTTCCCAGCCCCAACACAAGTGTTTCAATAGTCAGAACATCCAGGCCTCTCTCTCAGGTGACCTAGAAAAACCTACAGGAAGTCTCTTCTCTCTAGGAGCCAAAAGCATGTGTCCTAGAGAGAGGAGTGGACTCTATGGATCCAGTGAGGACTACTGCTACAGAAATCATCCACTGCCTTTCCTCTCTAAGCTCAGATTTCCAATAGTCAGAGCTAACTTTGGTGTATATGATTGTTGATGTTTCCCTTAACCATAGTTGATATTTCCTCTTTTCACCAGTTCCCTTGCTTCTTGCCATCTTACTAGATTTTTAATGGTTTTAGTTTCTTAAGGCATACTATACATTCTTCTATTCCAATGTGTTATAATAACTTAGATTGCCAACTATTTTCTTCCTAAATGACCCTTTCCCTTCCTTTCCTTCCCTTCCCTTCCCTTCCCTTCCCTTCCCTTCCTTTCCTTCCCTTCCCTTCCCTTCCTCTCCCTTCCTTTCCTTTCCTTTCTTTCTTTCTTCCCTCCCTCCCTTCTTCCTACCTTTCCTCTTTCCCTTATTTATGAGTTGGACTCATATGTTCTTCTATAAACAACCTTAAATTAAATTGTGCCAATTAAATTAAATTGTGCCAGTCTTGAGGTTTGAACTCAGGGCCATGGTGCTGTCCCTGAACTTTTGTGCTCAAGGCTAGCAGCACTCTACCACTTGAGTCACCACTCCACTTCCTTCTTTTTGGTGGTTAAGTGGAGATTTAGATTTTTGTGGGGGGGCCCTAGCTGGTTTAACCAGAAACTCTCAGAAATCAACCTGAGTAGGTAGGATTAGAGGTGTGAGCCAGCTCAAGTATTTTCTTTCTGATAATAATTTCAAGTTGGGGTTTTCAAATTCCCAAAAGTATTTTCCCCCAAAATCAAACTTAATTCAGTCAATGAATACATTTTGAATCCATATTTAGAACTAAAGTGACTTAAAGCTACAAAAATTAGGAAAATAAGACATGTTCCTCTTTCCCACAGACCCTGCACTGTGACACAAATATTAACCAAATACTCAAAGCATTAGCAAGCAAAGCAATGAAGCAGGAGCAAGTATGAAATGGCACCTGTTGCCAGGCATAGTGACTCAAACCTGTAATTCTAGCTACTTCTACCTGGGAAGCTGAGATTAGAATCACAGTTCCAGGCAAGCCCCAGCAAAAACTTTGTAAGACCTCACCTTACCCGATAAAATGGTGATGTGCTAGCACATTCCTCTCACCCCAGTTATGTGGAAGTATAAATAGGAGGATCACAGCCCAGGCTGATCTGGACATAAATATAAGACCCCATTTGGCAAAACCAGAAAGTAAAAAGGGCTGGCATGGTTCAGGTGGAATAGCACTTGTCAGGCAAATGCCTGGTTCTGAATTCAAACACTGCTACCATCTTCCCATGTCCCAAGGAAAAAGAAAAAAAAATGGAACAGTTTTAAGAGTCCTCGATTGAAAGTGGTCTAAAACTATAAATAGTAACAATTAAATAAAAGCTGTAACTGACCTTGGGAACAACCTGTGTTCTTTTTTTTTTAAAGCTAGAATTTGAATAGATTAGGACATTAGTCCAAGTTCCTTTAGGAAGAGACTATTTGTATGAAATAAGAAAGTCAAGTGCTCATGCAAAAGTGGCTACAGTTTTAGTAAGAAGTAGAATTCAGAATTCTTTTCTTTATCATATATGCAACTGAAAGCACTGAAGACTTTTATAGGGACAGACTATGTGCTATTGCCTACAGCATTATCAAAGAAAAAGGGACTGACTGTGAACTATGTCTCTGACTCCTATAATAATGCCTGGTCAATGCTTAATACTGTCTCCAGCTTTGCAGAGATAATTTAAAGAACAATGAATCATAATTGCTGAGTTCTTTGAACTTCTTGGATGAAAGATGTTTTACTGTCTATAAATGTAAAGTATTATTATTATTACCTATCAGACAGAATGCTGTCTCCAGCCAAGAAGAAATCAACAAAATGTAAAGTATATGATGCTCTATATACTTCTGTAGTATTTAAATTTATAATCTGGGATAAATTAAATGGGTGTAAAGCTGAGTAAGCCAAGCATCTTTGATATAGCATGCCTAAATCAGCTGGTGTCAAATGCCCTAGGGTGTGTATGCCAAAACACTGCACATAAAAATTCTTCTAATTTTCTTTCTCAAGTTGGCTACCAAAATTAATATAAATTCCTAGAAAGATACAAATTCCTGCGGGGTGCCGGTGGTTCATGCCTGTAATCCTAGCTACTCAGGAGGCTGAGATCTGAGGATTGCTGTTCAAAGCCAGCCCAGGCAGGAAAGTCCATGAGACCCTTATCTCCAATAAACCACTCAAAAACTGAAAGTGGCAGGAAGTGGCGCTGTAGCTCAAGTGGTAGAGCACTCGCCTTGAGCTGAAGGGCGCCGGGACAGCTCCCAAGCCCAGAGTTAAAGCCCGACGACCAACAATAACAAAAAGATACAAATTCCTGGCTTAGTTTGCTCATCTTATTCATTGTCATTGAACAATAACAACAACAAAACCATAAAAACACCTTGGAGCCAGAATGCAAAGTATGAATATAAGGATAATATTTTTTTGACATTACAGAAAACAAAAAACACACTTGCACTCCTAGGTAAATACCATATCTGTTATGTATCTCTATTAGAAGACAAATTTAGTACTTTGTGGATCAATTTGGCATTAGAAAGAAAGTAGAGGGACTGGAATGATAGTAGCAGAAGGAGGTGGAGGTGAGATAGAAGGAGAAAAGAGAGGGCACTTTTCCTTTCAGTGGAAACCTTCGATATTATTGATATCACCAGAGCAACTTCTATTAAGGGTACCTTCATGATACATAAGGGTAAAAGTATGTACAGCCCCCAAATGCTACTATGTGGTCCCTTAAATGCACTGAGAAATTTTTGCTGAGGATATTCCTCAGAATTAATTCACTATACCCAGACACTAGAGGATCCTACAAAAGATACTAAGTTCAACGTTTTGAAGTAATTTAATAAACTCTATGGAACAAGCTAAGTATAAATGCCTGGAGGATTAAAACCAAAGGAAAGATAATTTAAATGAAAATCCATGCTGTGGTTTGGATATGGGTCTAGTTGTTCTTCCTGAACATTCATTATAAACATTTGATTTGTTGTAAGCAACTATTGGAAGGTGCTAGAACCCTTTAAGAGGTGGGGTGTAGTGGGAGGGCCTTAGACTTGTGGGGGTATTGCTCTTGGAATGCAGCAGTAGTCTTCTCAAGTGAGTTCTCTAGAAAGTATGTTGTTCTAAGACCTGAGCTTGGCCAAATCCAGTACTTTGTTCAAGATGGCTGTGTTTGCATCTAACATGTAGTTCCACCAGTGTTGTCTACCATACATTATTCACCAGGCCTCTCACCAGGAATGGGATAGTAGAGTTATTAATGCCACTGTGTCTCCAAAACTGTGAGATAAACTTTTTTTCCATAAGTAGCCTGTGTCAGTTTTAATCTGAATAGTAGATTCAACAAAACTAAAATGTAAAGTTTTTAACTATATTAGTAGAATGACACAATATAACATATATCTAATTGGCATACCAGAAAGTAAAATGAGAGACAATGTGGGAAAAAAAAACAATGTTGAAAATGAATTGAATATTGAGATTTTCCTAGAATTCAGGGACAATACACACACCAACCTAAAGAAAATTTACTTAAAAGAGATGCTCAGTAAAAGAATTTGCCAAGGGTTTACTTTTGCCAGGAGGAAAATGATCCTAGAAGTGTTATAAGATGAAAGAAAAAAAAGTTAACAGAGATACACAGAGAATTCTCATTAAACATTGGCTATATCAGAGACATTATAACGTATCATTTACAAAGTGAACAAAAACCAATTTGGATTAGAACATAAAATAGTCTAAGAATTTTGTATTATTCAGAAGTAAAATGTTCATTTTCTTTAGACTTTGAAATTTTAGATGTGCATGGGGATATCTCAATAGAATGGAGGGAAAACCCCTGAAAACAGGTGGTGAATTAAAAACAAGCATTCACCTGCATCCTATGAAAACTTCACCAAATTACAGTAAACAGAGTTGAGAATGCAGTTCTGTGGTAGTGTGTTTTCTTAGCATGTAACTGGGTCTACATTCAATCCGACAGCACTGAAAAAAAAGAACATTAATGTTGACACTACAACTAATATTTACTCTCCTTCCCAGACATATTTCTAGAATGCTGTTGATCCCATGTTTACACTAAGCATTGGAGATTAGTGTCCTTTCTAAAATTAATGGTACGCGTTGGACTTCTCACCACTCTGACAGAATCCTAGTCATGAACTACTTAAAAGGAGGAAATGTTTACTTCAGATCAATGTTGTGGAAGTTTCAGTCCATAGTCCTGGGGTCCACTGGTTCCGGGCTCATGGTAAAGCAGAGCATCATGGTAAAGCAAAACACGTGGCAGAGCTATACACTCATGGTGGAGAGGAAGCAGAGATTGGAAGGACTGAGGGACCAAGTATAACCTGGGAAAGCACATCACCAGTGACCTACTTCCCTCAGCCAATCCAGAGCTCCTATTTTCCAAACTTCCCAAAATAGGACCACCAACTGGGGAGCAAGCATTCCATGCAGAGAGAGGCATTTCATGTTCATATCGTGTTTGTTTTGGGTTCCTCACCCAAACTGATCTGATCTGAGTCCACAATAAAAATGTATCAACCATAAGTCCAGAACTTTCTATATCCTTTTTCTTTTCTATCCTATTTAAGTTTTGAACAGAAAACCATGATGGCAAGAAACTAGATGGTAGTGGTAAAGTCCAAAATAAAGAGAAGGAAGCAAGTAGACATAGGTTATTCCTTGATAAAAACATTTTAAAAGGCTAAATTTTGGTCTGTGTAAATTGATCACTTCTTATTTTAGGAATTTTTATATTAGGAATATATTAAAAATCTGCTTCACTCTGTACAACACCTTAATAGTAGCAGTAAAATTATATTAAAAATGTAAAAAAAAATCTTTGTTAGCTAAGGACTGATTTGTGAATATAACATGCATACATAAAACTATACGTGCACATATTTTTAAAAAAATTATTTTTGCCAGTCCTGGGGTTTGAACTCAGAGCTTATCCTTGAGTCTTCTGTGCTCAAGCCCAGCACACTAGCACTTGAGCCACAGTGACACCCACAGCCTTTTCTGTTTATGTGGTTCTGAGGAATGGAATCCAAGGCCTCATGCATGCTAGGCAAGCACTCTACCACTGAGCCCACTAAGCCATATTCCCAGCCCTATACTCGTATACATTTGCAAAATAATTGTTTAGGGAGTTTCTAAGTTGCCTTTGGGTGCTGTTATTCACAAAAGTAATGTTTTAGTAAGGTAAATTCAACACAGTAATGAGAGCATTATCTAGATCCCTTATTATCCCTTTATATTTCTTCTTTTTTTTTTCTTTTTTTGTCGGTCGTGAGTGTGAGGTCTGTACAGAATCACCTCCATACCTCTTGGCTAAGTTTCTGCCCCTATCTGTTACCTAGGTAACTGGCAGACCTAGAAGACCTGCTAGGTCACATCCTGGGCCACCTCTGGTCACAAGCCTCCCATCTGACCTTAAGAAGGTTCTAGACCCTGAGGTCAAACCCGATCCAGTGTGGCCACACCTCTTCCTGTCCCTGGCCTAGATAACCCCTGGCCTAGGGGTAGTTCTCACCTTCCTTTTCAAGCTATGCCTCTCCACCTTGCGTGGTGGGGGCAGCAGTTCAGTAAATAAACTTCTTTTCCTGCCTGAATAGTGCATGGTGTTCTCTTCATCAGCTACCTAATGAAGCCTACCTATTTAATAAGTCTTACATATGGTGCCATGACTTGGATGGGGTTTTTGAGTTGGAAATGTTAGAATTTCCTAGCCATCCCCTGGGCCTGGGAGCTGTCCCTGAACTCTTCAGCTCAAGGCTAGTGCTCTACCATTTGATCCACAGTGCTACGTCTGGGTTTTTCTGCTTATGTGGTGCTGAGGAATCGAACCAGGGCCTCATGCAAGCAAGGCAAGCACTTTACCACTGAGCCACCTTCCCAGCCCATCACTTTATATTTCTATGAATTAAAGAAAAAGTCATCTGTGTAGTTAGTTCCTTCATACGTTTACCTATTCTAGGCCAGGTAGGGGTAGAAATCCTTTCATTCTTAAGTATATCTTACCTTGCAATGTGATTGTTTAATTTTAATTACCTGTGGGTACATTGACAGATCCATTACTGCTGAGAAGTTTGTGTAGGGATAGACACTTTATTAACCACAGAGTTATTTATGTCTGTCTAATAAGTACCTTCCTGATCGGCCAAGAATCACCTCTGTTGGTTTAGAGGCTACACTATATGGAGTGTTTGGTGCTGTACTGTGATAGGACAAGTTAATGGTTTGGATTGAATACCCAATACAATGAATAAATTGCATGCTCTGAAATTAAGGAGATAATCTCATTACAGCTTGCAGGAGACATAATCTCCAAGTTGGCAAGAAACAGAAAGTCTTTTTAAGGTGTCAGTAGACTTCAGCTACTTGCATGATTTAAGCTACTTTTTTTAGTCATAAACCAAAGTCTAAAGATGACTTCATACAACTTTTTGAATAATAAGATTTTCCTAAATTACTACTTCTTTCACAATTACCTAAATTTTATAAGACTATCTCTTTAGGAACTTATATTTAGTCATCTAAGCATAAAATATTAATGTGCTAAAATATATTTCTTTTTTTTTTTGGTGTGTGGGGACCGGCCTTCAGGTCTCACACAACTTTTTTGCTCATGGGTGGAAGTCTGCCATTTCAGCTACACCTCCAGTCCAGCTTTTCTGTTGGTTAATTGGAGATTAACTTCACTGCCAGGGCTAGTTTTGAACCTAGATTGTCAAATCTCAGTCACCTGAGAAGCTAGAATTACAGGTGTGGGCCACTGAGACCAGATTGTTTTTCAAGACAGAATCTCATTATGTAGCCAAGTCTGGCTTCACACTGGGAAAACACATCTGGCTTAAAATTTACCCTTTTAAAATATAAAAAATCTTCTCAAAAGATATAGGAAAGCATAATGGTTTGCTATTATATATTTAAATAATGCTATGAACATGATACAGAAAATATTCAACTCCATAAATGCATGAGACCCTACTAAATGATATGCCTCCAATGTGCTCTGCTTCCAAGAGTGACAGAGATCAACAATGTATGTGTCTTTCCAAAACAAAGTAAGAGAGGCAAAAATGTGAGGATAAGAAAAAAAAAAGGTAGGAAATAGCATAATATGAAAAGTCCTTTAGGTAATTTCTAAAATGGACTTTAGTTAGGGACTGTGGGGGGGTCTCCCGAGAGTGCATTTGATTTCTACTGGAGTAGGACCTAACAAGGGTAACAATGTAACGAATGGTTTCCACTATAAAGGGGTTCACACTACATAAAGCTCTCCTAAATCTGTGAAGGGGATACAATTAAATTCTTTTTTTAAAATGAATTTCATAAAGTATAATAGAAATATAAAAGTTAAACATTCCATACTTGTAATTATTCCTGTTTCCTCAATAGAAAGTTTCTAGCGATTGCCTCACATTGATACTTGGACTCCTTTTAGTTAAGACAGAATTGCCCTCAAATGAACTTAAAGCAGAATTATGGTGTGAGGCTCAGGTGGTGGGTGTTTTTAAAAACTTCTCCACATAATTTTAATGTGTGGCTAGGGTAAAAAAAAAAGTCTGAGCTACTATTCTTCCTGATAATTTATTTTCTCTGCCCGGTCTTCTTTGAATTTTGCAATATTACTTTATTAGCTTCCATTTACTGAGAACTTACTGCGAGCCAGGCCAAGTGCCAAGCATCTTTTAAATGCATTATCTCATCTGATTTTCATCTCAACCCCGTGGGCATAGATACCACCTCTAAATAACTTGCCACGTAGAGTCCAAATTCTTACCACAGAGCTGTGTGACTTCTTTTCTCTAATTCGTCCCTGACTGGGTCCCTCCAAAATATCTCTGCATCTACAAATAATCGTTCACTGGGAAAAGCAAGAACCAGCCGTGGAGGACAGACACCAGGAGGGGGAAGCCATGCTGTTTGTAGGGTTGAAGAGACTTTCAACTAGAACTCATTTCCTGGACCTCCATTCCAATCTAATTCCTTTTATCTTTGAGTGAATCCCAATTTCCAAGCTTCCCGTTCCTAACAGGCCATTTTTAGGGCAGGAATCGCCTACAAAGGCACAAGGGGGCTGGGGGACAAAACCGATGGAGGAGTTGTTGCCCGAACCCACAGCCGCAGTTGGAGGGTGTCGAGGGTGGGGAGGATGTAGAAGAGCTTCTTTCGCGCCTGCTCCTATCACGAGAAGACCCAAGAGGCCGGAGCCGCCCAACCCGATGTTCTGCCGTAAAAACACCCCAGGCCAGACCGGTGTCGCGGGGTCTTCACCCTTCACTACCCTGCGGGGTGGGCGGGGCCGGCCGGGGCGGGGCGGGGCGGGGCGGGGTCCGGTGCAGAAGCGCAGCTCCCCCTCCGGGGACCCACGCGCCCCGGCCAGGCAGCCCCGCGCCTAAAGGTAGGGCGGGACTGCAGTTGTGCCGAGACTGACCGGCCCAATACTGCTCTAATGAACGGGGTGAAGGTCGGCGCCCCGAATGTAGGCTGAGGGAGAAGGGTGGGAGCCAGGGCGTCCCGGCGCCCACCGAAGCTGCAGAGTCCCCGGAAGCGCTGCACGCGCCGCGCCTGGTTGTTATGGCAACGTCCCCCCTCCCCTCCGCGCGGCTGGGTGCAGCCAGGACTTACCAATGGGTCCAGCGAGCCTGGCGCCGGAAGTGACGCGAGTTCACCTGCCGAGCTGGGGCGGGGGCGGGGCGCGCGGGGGAGGGGCTCGCGGGGGAGGGGCGGGGAGGCAGAGGTGCCGCCGCCGCCGCCGCCGCCGCCTGGACACGGCTGAGAGAGTGTGCGGAGCTCCGGGACATCCGGATCCCGAGCTACCTACCTGCAGCCGCTGCCCACGATCGGGCCGCCACCATGGAGCTTCTGCTGGGCTTGGTGCTCCTGTGTGGGGTCGCGGGTGAGTAGCGGACCCCGGGATCCTCCGCGCCCACCAGCCAGGCCCCGGGGGCGCTTGGCTGCCCGCGGCCACCCGGGAACAATGGAACCTGGGGGGAGGGGGACGGGCGCGATTTGGGGGTCCTGCGGCCGGGGCGGCGGCGGTGCAGTTACTGCATCGAGGTGATTTCGGGGGCGGAGGGGGCGAGCGCGGGAGCCGCGAGGATGGAGCGCCCCAGCGGGGAGCAGCCGCGGCGGGGAGCCGGGGGTGCCCGAGGGGCGTGGGCATCCGGGCTCCACCGGCTCCACCGGGACCCACCGGGATCCGGGCGCTGCGGCGGCTGGGCGGCTCGGGGCGTGGCGCGCTCTCTCCCGGGCTGTCTCTGCCCCGGCCCGGCTCCCCTTCGTTTTTGTTCGGTGCCGGCTCCGGGTGAGCCCCCGCGTGGTGCCCGGCCAGCCTTTGGACTGGATTTCCGAGCCTGGGGCGGCGAGTTTGCAGGTGTCGAAGCGGGGAGGCCGGATCGCGAACGCCCTCGGTGGACGCGGTGCGGTGGCGCGGCTCGGATTGTCCGGGCGCCCTCGAGGAACGCCTTGGGGTGGGAACCCGCGCCAGGCTTCCCCGTTCCGGGTCTCACGGGCCACGCGAGCCCAGACCCAGCGGTGCGACCGGCCCTGGGGGGGAGTCACGGAGGAGACCGTGGGAAACCTTAGCGCGTGGGGCTTGCATTGGGAATGAGTTGGTTCCTTTTGCAGATAATGATATACAAGTAAGGACTCGTTGCGGGGTCATCCTGGTACGGGATTTCTCCGTGTGTGTGTGTGTCTGTGTATGTGTTCCCTGGGAGGGAGAAAGAAGGCATTCTAAAAATGTGTGGATCCGTAGAAGGCATAAACATTTTGACATTTAGAAGACTGGTTCCCCCCCCCCCCCATTAGTGTGGAACCAACCAGCTGGTCGCCCCTGTCACACTAAAGAAACACTTGGGGCATTTTATAAGCGATTGAGTCATTTTTAAAATAAAAGATCTGTAGGTAGGACTCCGGGAGGCGCGTGGTGTAGCCTCCGGAAGGATTTTTTTTTTTTAATTTAAATGCTGAGAAGCCGGGTCGAGTGGCCCCGTCTGTGGGGATGGCTCCCTGCTTCCTGTTGAAATGTTAATTCCATTGTTGGATGCCACAGCTGTGAGCATTACTCCTGGGATCAACATTCTATTAACAACTCTAATCTTCGATCTGAGGCTTTAGAGCTCTCTCCACTTTTTCTTCCTCTTTTTTTTTTTTTTAATTTAGGCTTGGCTAAAATTTCGAAAGTAAATAAGTAAATCTTCAGGGAAAAGATGAAGGAGGGCGAACGAGGCGGTGTTCACAGAACATGGTGCATTCCCACCTTTGTTTGGTCAAATTCTAAATTGAAGTTGAAGTTGGAAAAATCTAGATTTATGACCTCTAGATAATGTTCAAGCCACATCTAAAGCAGAAAAGTGAAAGAAATACCAATACCACGTGCAGATTTTTTGGGGGGGGAGGGAGGAGGCAGGGAGAGGAACTAAGTTCCTCAGTACCTGAGGTTTATTATGCTATTTTTTTCTTGATTGTCTCACTTTGACAGGCACAATCACAGTTAAAGCTGTTTAAATACATATCGTCATCTTGCACATAAAGTTTGCTTTAGGGTGTGGTGGGTATATCATTAAAGGTCAAATGAGCAAGACATTATTTTCCCACCCAGTTTTTCAGCTTAAGTAACAACTCAGGCTCAGTTAGCTCAGGCTAGCTGCTCAGGAGGCTGAGGTCAGGTTTCAAAGACAATCCAGGCAAGATCTATGAGATTCTTATCCCCCAATTAGCCACTGAAAGCTTGAAATGGAGCTGTGGTTCAAATGGTTGCGCACCAACCTGGAACTAAAAGGGTAAGGGACAAGTGCCCAGGCCCTGAGTTCAAGCCCTAGTATTAGCATGTGCTCATGTGTGCACACACATACACACCACTCAGAAACTGCAATTGATGTGTGGCTTTGCTTGTGTTTTTTAGATATTTCTAACTATGTTAGAAATGCATTGCCATGAATTCAATTTCTGGGTTGACATGATTGACTATCAGCAAAACAAGGCGCACTTATTTTTTTTTTTGTGGCCAGTCCTGGGACTTGGAGCTCAGGGCCTGGGCACCGTTCCTGAGCCTGTCTGTGCTCAAGTTAGCACTCTATCACTTGAGCCACAGCACCACTTCTGAGTTTATGTGTGTATTTGGTGCTGAGGATTTGAACCCAGGGCTTCAGGCATGATGAGCAAGCACTCTACCACTGAGCCACATTCCTAGTCCCAAGGCATGCATCTTAAATAAATATTTCAATGCAAATGTGATCATCTAGATTTGTCTATAGGTCTTAAAGAGTTTTGTGTTTTGGTATGGTTGCTGATGGGATTGCTGGTGTATTATTTCAGTCATAAAAAGAGAAACTGAGGCATGCAGTACTCTCCAATCTGTGCTGATGTCACTAGCCATTTAACCTCTAAAACAACTGCTTTCCTCTTTGATTACCTCTAATTGACGTACTAATTTCTACTACTAATAATCTGTCATTTATTAACCTGCTGTTGGTGACTGTGTACCAAATATGGTTAGCCTTTCAATTTTATGATCTTAGTCGAATCTTTTCAAGGGCATTCCTGGAGGACTCAAGATTCTCCAGCCCTTAGACCAGGTCTGGAAACTGAAGTGACCTATGTCTCTGCAATGTTGCCATTGCATAGTTTTTAAAGCACCAGAGTGTTGATAGATTCACACTGACAGTCTGAGTGACACGTCAGTGTTTCCTCTCCCAACCTTTTAGCCCTTGGATGTTGGCCCAGTCACTGACTTTTCTGTGCCTCAGTTTCTTTATTGAGAGTTGGGAGCATTGGGAGGGGAGGGAGAGATGTTGGTCAAAGGATACATTATTTCAGTGAGATAGGAATAAGTTCAAGAGATGTATTGTTAAACATGCTGACTGTATATTTAACAGCATACTCTTGAAATATTTGAGTAGATTTGGTGTTATCTCAAAATGGTTTGAGAATGCATATGATAATTAGCTTGATATAGTCTTTCCACAGTGTTTTATCTTTCTGACTACATTGTCTTTTTTTGTTTGTTTTGGTTTGGATTTTGAGACAGGATTTTGCTGTATATCTAGGTTTTCTGAGAACTTGTAATCCTTTTGCATCTACTTTTGGAGTTCTGGGATGTTGCATCACACCTAGCTCTTCTTGTTCTCTTTTTTATCTCTTTTCTTCTGTAGCCAAAAGTAAAGATAACTCATGGACCAAATGTGTTTATGTCTTTGCAGTTCCTTTGGTACTAATTGATTCTTCCCAACTGCCTGCTAAAATAGGTCCCTTAATAGGGAACTACTCAGGAGGCTGAGACTGGAGGATCAATTTTTGACCCCAGCTGGTCCAGACTCCTATCTCCAATTCATCACCAAAAGGCCAAAAATAGAGCATGGCTCAAGTGGTAGAAGGCTAACCTTGAGCAGAAAAGCTCAGGGACAGTGCCCAGCTCTACGTTCAAGCCCCAGGACAGGTGCAAAAAATATAAGTGAATGAATAGCCCCCGCCTTCCTTTTTTTTTTTTTTTTGGTGGTCCTAGAGCTTGAACTCTGGGCCTAGGCTCTGATTCTGAGCTTCTATGTGCTTAAGACTAGTGCTTTACCACTTAAGTCACAGCACCATTTCAGGCTTTTTCTGAGTAGTTTAATGGAGACAAGTATCTCATGGATTTTCCTGCCCAGGCTGGTTGTGACTGTGATCCTCAGATCTCAGCCTCCTGAGTAGCTAGGATTACAGGCGTGAGCCACTGGTGCCCAGCTTAAATATGTCCTTTAATGCCATCTTTTCCATCCTTTAGCTCATAGCTTACTTCCCACAATCGTCCTTAAACCTGGATGGCTTCAACACTTCTAATTACTTGCTGTTAAAGCTAAGTCCACTTTGGATTCTGGGCTATTAATTTTTTTTTAATTGTCATAAAGGTGATATACAAAGAGGTTACAGTTATATCGGTCAGGTGAAGAGTATTTCTTTTTGGACAATGTCACTCGCCGTTTTTCCCTCTACTATTTTGAACTTCCTAACAAACTTGAGTATTGGAGACTCAAGTCCCCAAGTGAACCCATCCATTAAGTTGATTAAATCATCCAGTCAAATATTTATGGTCTTTTTGTATGCCGTGCCCTGTGCTTAGGTACCTCTACAATAGTATATGACATTGCACAAGCGTGGCAAGCCATTGAAGGTAGAGCTTTGTCTAGAGATGGAGATCTGAAGAGTCTAATGTGTCTTGAAAGTTGAGAAGTTCACTGTGTATAAAGCATGCAACAAATGCCACTTAGACTTAATGTACATCTGAGTCATTCTTATGAGGAGCCCTGCGGTGATGTCACTGCTGACCACATTCAGTGTGGGCAAAGATTAAAGGCAGTGCTGGAGCTTGGTAGGTAATAATGGATTGGTCAGGGTGGGCCCCTCACTCCGGACACTCAGAAGTTTGTAACTTGCTGAATAATGGAGGTTCCACCCCAAGACATACTCTCTTGAGTGTTCAAATACTGCAGAAGTTCTGGATGCAGGATGAAACAATAGAGCTACCACTGGAATCGGTTTGTGATGGTGTAGACCAGCGCAACCCCTGCAGACACACAGTTGAGCCATGTTGGACTTTGCTTTGGTCTGGAAAAGCTTGGACTTGATGGCTGGTGGCTTGCAGGAATGGTTCAAGTTAGAACTGTTAGGTTTTTAAAAAGAGGTGGCCGAGTAAGAACAGCACCACGCACGTGGTATTCAGATAAGGGGTAGGTTTATTCAGTAGACCTGCTGGGACCAGGCAAGGTTGGCACTCCACGCGGCTGGCAAAAGAGGCCATGTGGTCCTCTGGTTAGGCCTTATATAGGGTAGGGGGCGGGGAAGGGTGTGTCCAGGTAAAGAGAAGTGGGATCAGGTGGGAGAAAGGTGTGGCCACATCAGATTCAGATGTGACCTCAGCGGATGGATGCGGATGTGACCTCTTCCAGGTGTCCCAGTTGCCTAGGTAACGCAGGTACTGGGCGAGGTCTGTTCGCTGTCCAGGAATGGACCTTACAAGAACAAAGCTCTAAGATTTCTCTCTTGAGTGTAAGGTGATGTCACTAACTTAGGGCAAAGGTAAGAGGCCAAGGTTAGTGGGGAGACAGTGAAAACTTAAGTTTGGACAAGAATAGTAATTGAAGTGCCTTGAGAAAATGGAGGGAGGGAGAAAGGAGAGAGAGAAAGAGAGAGAGAGAGAAAATAGCCAGGGTGACATTGTTCAAATAAACATACTCATGGCATTGTTGGGAACATGGGGGAGAACAGAAAAGGAATAGGCCGGACTCAATCCTCAGCAGATCAACAGGCCCGGACTGTTTATTGAAGTACAGCGAGGGGTACAGACCTTGTCACGGGTTTGGACGTTGTGCAAGGGACTGGATTTTAGGGTTTCACAAGGAAACAGAAGATAAAAAATGGGCTATGGTCTCCTTGGGATCAAGGGCGGTGTCCTTGGCCAGGCCCACAGTGGAAGCTGGGTGTGGGGGCGATTGTCTTCTGGGGTCCAAGGTCAATATGACCTGCCAGCTCACAGGCACGTGAGCACACATCTGGGAATAAGGCAAGATTTTTCCATCTTTAGATACATAAAAAGATTGGGCCGAGAGGCAGATCCTTCACTCATTACCTGACTTATGTAACTGGAACTTCGCTGTACCAATCACCTTTTATTTATTTACTTTTTGGTTGGTCGTGGGACTTGAACTCTGGGCCCGGGCACTGTCCTGAGCTCTTCAACTCAAGGTGAGAGCTCTACCACTTTAAGCCACTACGCCACTTCCGGTTTTCTTGGTTAATTAGAGATCAGTCTCATAGACTTTTCCTGCCTGGGCTGGTTTTGAGCCACAATCTTCACATCTCAGCCTCCCGAGTAGCTAGGGTTACAGGTGTAAGCCACCAGCACCTGGCTGCCAATCACCTTTACAATAACTAACAATAAAAAAAATTGCCCACAGGAGGATTTAAATAGAGGCCCAAATCTCAAGAGAGAAGGAGCCAAAGAGTAAAGCATTTACAAAGATGACAGATTTGAAGTAGGACTAGAAGAGGTGGATGTGAGGTGGATGGGAGAGATCTACCTCTAATAAACTGAAGATGAACCTTGGAGCAGGGGGTGATGGGGCACGTAGGAGAGGGCAAGACGAGGGTCCTAAGTAGAGGCTGATGGAGAACTGAGGACGGTCCTGCCCTCAGCAGGCTGTTTTGACATCCAGGAAGTTCTGTGTTCCACATGGCAGACAGTTTCTGAATGGTCACGTGGTTAATGGTGCTGAGAGCTGTACTTTGCACTTGTGACTGGTTTGATACTGAGCTCTTTACCTGAGGGTGGAGGCAACTTCCCTAGGATCTCGTTTATATTTTCATTCTTCTTAGAACACTGTTTTCTCCTTCAGGTTAATTCATCTCATCTCTCACCTTTAGAGTTCATCCATGTTAGAAAAGCTTATTTATTTATTTTTTTGGGGGGTCTGAACTCTGGGCCTGGGCGCTGTCCCTCAGCTCTTCAGCTCAAGGCTAGCGCTCTACCACTTGAGCCACAGCGCCACTTCCGGCTTTTTTCTTTTTGCTTATGTGGTGCTGAGGAATCGAACCCAGGGCTTCAGGCATGCAAGGCAAGCGTTCTACCACTGAGCCACCTTCCCAGCCCTTATTTATTGTTTTATATTCCTTCAATTCTGACTCATTTTTAAATGAGATTTAATTTTTAATGAGATTTAACCAGATTTCTTATTTTCTCTCCCCTTTTCCTTTTCCCCTTCCTTTCCATCTTTTCCTTCCCTCCCCACCCCTTTCCTTTGTTCCCCTTCTCTCTTCCATGCCCCTTCCTCCCTCACCTACTTCCCTCCCTCCCCCCTTTTTCTCCGTCCCCCCCTTCTTTCCTGTTTTGGTGGTTCTAAGTTTGAACTCTGGGCCTTGGCCCTTATGAGGCTGGTGCTATACTGCTTTAGCCACGCCTTCAGCAGTTTTGGTCCTAGTTGTTTTTTCAGATTAGCATTTGTTTTTTTGCCTGGGGCAGGTCTTAAACACAGTCACTCTACGTATGCCTCCTGCCTAGCTGGGATTAGAGGCCTGAACTAGTACACCTGGCTTGTCGTTTTGAGATACAATCTCCCTGCTTTTTTCACCTGGGCTGGCTTGGCAAAATGAAATGAACCTTCCATTTCTACCTCCCGTGCACACCAGCATTATCCACGTTTCTGAGGGTTGTTTGTGTTTACGGACTCCATTATGTGTCTCATGTTCTTAATTCTTCCGCCACCACACCCCTTCTATGAGGAAGACTGTAGTTAACACTGGCTGCATCTAGTGAACATGCCTTTTTTTTTTTTTTAGCATTTAACCTCTGAGCTACTCTTTGTATTCCTTTTGCTGTTTCCAACTTGGATCTTCAATGCTGAGTTTATGTTTATCAACTTTGTGTGTATAGCCTCTAGACTATTTCTGGTCTCTCTTTCTCCCAACCTCTATCCATGATAGGCTTCCCACTGGCATTTCCGCCTGGATGTGTTGGAATTTATATTTCCTCTGATATTAAGTGATGTCTCTCTCTTTCTCTGTCTCTCTGTCTCTCTGTCTCTCTCCACACATACAAGTGAAGAAGCATAGGTGTTCAATTTGACTCCTTCTCTACCTCACCTGTTACAGTCATTGTTTAGGACACTGGTGTTCAACTTATTGAAGTGTCTTCATGATTGGCCTTGGAATAGTGAACTTGCCCTTGATGTGCTCCAGGCTCATTCCATTATTGCAGTGATTATCAGCATGCCTCTCTGAAAGGGTTTTCTCTTGCCAGACAGTACATTTCATTGTTAGACTGTTTACATTTCATTTCCAGCATATGATGCAGTGCAGGTAGATTGGGTGATGGGGAACGGAGTGAGAGACCAGAGTCCATGTGTGTAGCTGGGAAGGGCCCAGAGGAGAAAGCAATTGAAAGTGAGGAATAGGCTTATCCTGGACAGGCTGGGTACGGCGGGCCTGTGGACCATGCACAGGCCTGTTTTGTGCCTGTCAGCCTGCCCGGGTGTTTCTGAGGGAAGGGAGTCTGTGCTCTACCCCAGCCCCAAACTTTAATCTCTAGTGCACAGCCTGTTGTTCTCTGATTCTCTTGTCTCACATTTCTCCAGAGATACAGGTCATTACTGATCGAGAATTTATGCTTTCGGTAATTAAATAAAGGAAATAATTGAGTTGGGAATTTTGGTGAATTCATTTGGTGTCAGGCAAGCAGTAGATGGGAATTTTAAAATAATCACTAAAGTAACCGAGAAAGTAATTACATATTGTCCAGTTAAAATGAACCAAGAGCTTTAGTTTGCTTCCATCTAACTTATACTTTTTTTTTAAGAACACAAATATAATAATCCGAAACAATGATTAGATTTTTCTTTTCTTTTTAAGATGAAGTCTTACTATGTGGTTCTAGTTTACTCTGGTCTCCGGTGTCAGCTTTCCAGTTGCTAGAGGTCACCATATTAGTTCTGGTTTTAGATTGTTGTTTAAAGTTGTCATAGAGGGGGCTAGACCTTTCAAGCTCTGGTTTCCTACTTTCTTTTCTACTTAATTTCTTCACTAGGGTTGAAGTTACACATCGTGGGTGTTGGGAGTTTAGGAGGTTGCCTTGGCCTGGTGAAGTGATCTCTACCAAAAAATTGAGCCTATGCCTGTAATCCTAGCTACTCAGGAGGCTGAGGTCTGTGGATCGAATGTTCAAGCCAGGCCGGGCAGAAAAGTCCTTGAGACTCTCATCTCTAATACAACACCAGAAAACCGGAAGTGGTGCTGTGGCTCAAGTGGTAGAGCGCTAGCCTTGAGCTGAAGAGCTGAGAGACAGCGCACAGGCCCAGAGTTCAAGCCCCACAACCGCCAAAAAGTTGAGCCTGAGTTAGGTGCCTGTGGCTTACACTTATAATCCTGGCTAAGCTGACAAATCCCAAGGCTTATCTTCAGCTAACACCAGCAAAAGACCAGAAGTTGGAGGCATCGCTCAAGGGATAGATAGATTGGCAGTTGTGAGTGGCAAGAACCAAGCAAGAAAAGAGCTCTAGTCTCTTAAGTTCAAGGCCCAGTATCAGCACAAACAACAACAACAACAAAAACCAAACCAAAACAAACTATTGAGATTCAATGAGCTTGGTGGTACCTGCCTGTAATACCAGGAGGTGAAATCAGGAGAAAGGCTAGGTCCAGTCTGTAAGTCCACCATGTCTCAACCAACTCCCAGGAAGCAGAACCTAGTTCATGGTTTGGTTTGGTAGTGGGATTCTATTTTTTTTTTGTACTTCTTTGTAATCAATCCATTACTAGCCTTATTAAAAAATGAAAAAAGCCTGGCACCAGTGGCTCATGCCTGTAATCCTAGCTACTCAGGAGGCTGAGATCTGAGGACTGTGGTTCAGAGCCAGCTCGGGCAAGAAAGTCTGTAAAACTCCTATATCCAATGAACCACCAGAAAACCAGAAGTGGCTCTATGGCTCAAAGTGGTACAGCACTAGCCTTGAACTGAAGAGTCAGGGACAGCCCAGGCCCAGAGTTCAAGCCCCATGACCAACCAAAAAAAGAACAAAAAGGAAGGGAAGCTAAAAATGTTAAATGTTAATACATTTAGTGGCAAATGTTGATAAGCTTGTCATTTTGTTGGTGGTAGAACTCTTACCTCACTCCTCTTGTAATTTTATTTATTTTTTTCTTTTTGGGTCCGGTGGTGGGGACTGAACTCTGGGCCTGGGCGCCGTCCCTCAGCTCTTCAGCTCAAGGGTAACGCTCTACCACTTGAGCCACAGTGCCACTTCCAGCTTTTTTCTTTTTGCTTATGTGTTGCTTAGGAATCGAACCCAGGGCCTCAGGCATGCAAGGCAAGCGCTATACCACTGAGCCACCTTCCCAGCCCCTGGTTATTTTCTTTTTTTATACTGGTTTTCTCTAGCTGCCTCTCCACTCATTGTCTTTAGCCTTTGTAACTCAGAGTAAAGAGCTAATTGGAGTCTAACCCCTAAAAAAGGTCTCAACTTGAGTTAGTACTGTTTGTAAGTTATTTTAATTGGCCTGGTGCCGGTATGAGTAAAGCCTCTCCTACTCTCTTGCCAAGGGAAGGTAGAAAGAGAAACAAGTGGGTCATTAGGGTAGATAAAAGGATCTTTGACTTGATTTAAGTTGTCCTTTCGCATTCGATTAGGAAAAGGATCTACAGACTCAAATGTTTACATATTGAGAAATTGTGGGTATTACTGAAACCAATCATTTTCATACTAACTGATATTTTACAACTTAGAGTGAGAATGTTTTTCTTCATTTATGTATAACAAAAAATACTTCTAGCTTCCAAGAAGAAACAAAGTTGGGGTTATTTTTACACATTCTTGTTATAGGTGTGTTTCTGTTTATCCAAAGGAAGGCTGGCTTAGCTGCACAGATGAATTCTCCCCCAGGAATTTTATTTTATTTTTTATTTTATTTTTGTGTCCGGTTGTGGGGCCTGAACTCTGGGCCTGGGCGCTGTCCCTCACCTCTTCAGCTCAAGGCTAGCGCTCTACCACTTGAGCCACAGCTCCACTTCCGGCTTTTTTCTTATGTGCTGCTGAGAAATCGAACCCAGGGCCTTAGGCATGCAAGGCAAGCGCTCTACCACTGAGCCACCTTCCCAGCCCCCTCCGGCTTTTTTCTTTTTGTATATGGGGTGTTGAGGAATCGAACCCAGTGCCTAATGCATGCAAGGCAAGCGCTCTACCACTGAGCCACCTCCCCAGCCCCTCCCCCAGGGATTTTAAAGGAACACCCAGATGTAGTAGACCAAATCTGTTAAGTTTGTTTTGTTTTGTTTTGGTGTGGGTACTGTCTGTCATGGGGCCTGAAGTCTGGGCCTGGGCACTGTCCCCTCAGCTCAAGGCTAGCACTCTACCACTTGAGTCACAGTGCCACTTCCAGATTTTTTCTGCTTATGTGGTGCTGAGGAATCGAACCCAGGGCCTCATGCATGCAAGGCAAACACCGTAGCACTAGAGGTCATACTTCAACTTCCAGCTTCTTGCAAGTTCATTGTAGATAATGATCTCAGATTTGTGTGCCGGGGGCTGATTCTGAACAATGATCTTTAGATCTCAGCCTTCTGAGTAGCTAAGATTACTGGCAAGAGCCACTGGCAGTCGAGCCCTTAGAGTGACATCATCTGTCTTACCAGTGAAGGGCAGCGTGGTGAACTCTGACGAGCTTCTCCACTGAACCAAACTTTTGACGTTGGCTTGTGTCATGTAGTAGTTCCTGTTGGCAATTCTAGAAATCATCATTACATATGTGCAAAATTAAATCAGCAAACCATATCTGATTGTTATGAACATCATGTGTACACATAGGGTAGAAAAAATAGATGCATGCACAAAAATTGTAATTTTTAACTTGCCTCTGAGGGAAATACACGCATATATGGGGAGATGTAAAGTAAGTAGGATTGAATAGCCCTGGTGGTGGTTGCTGAGGAAATTTGAATTCACTCTGTGATACTAGAAAGGAATTTATTACCAGATGAAAGCAATCAATTTAGGGATGCTCAGAGCAGCCATGATTTTCTTACTTTAAGTAACCTTTCTTTTGTTGATTTCAAGATTTCCCTTAATAAGACACTTTATTTACTGAATTTGCTAAGATATCTATTTGTTTGGGTTCTTATTTTCTGTGATCCTATGAGACACTTGATTTGAAATTTTTTTTTTCCTTCAAAAGTACTTTTCCAGCCTTATGGTGATTATCAAGGAAGAGACTGGTTCTGAGGATTTTATGAACAAGGAGGCAAAAGATTTCCTAAAATGGAAGTGATGAAAATATTCACCATGGCAACGGGTCTCCTTTACCCACAATGCAAAATACCTTATTTGCATTTGTTTTGCCAGATATTCATGAAATTGGCAGCCTTATACTTAGAGATCAAAGTGGGAGGGGGTGTAGTATACTGTTTACACTGAGATGAAAGACTAGAATTCTTTCAATCAGAGTTGAAAGGAAATTAACCATTTTTTATTAACGAATATTTATTGTACAAATGTTTCTATTGTGATATTTTCATACATGCATTTAATATACTTGGATCAAATCCAGCCTGTCTATATTAACTCTTTAACTCTTTTTTCCTTCTTAATTATTCCTGTTGTGCTTTTAACAGGTTAGTGGGTTTCATTGTGGTATTTTCATATGTGTGTGTGTAAATAATGTGTTTAATCATTTACTCAGAATTGAAATTTGAATGCTTTCCTCTAATGAGAAATGGGGGCAGGAACGGGTTACAGTCCTCAGGCTTGTAGAAAAATAATATCTGTATTCAACGTTTGTTTATAGAAAGTAATATTTGCCTGTCTACTTTAGCTTCTTGCCTGGGTTTCCATTGTAGTGTTTACATCTGCATCATCCTGGTTTCTGAGCTATATATTAAATATTTCTTTCAAATAGCCTCAATCCCTGTGCAGGTATGCCTAGACTGAGGGAGAATAGTGTAATATATAATTCCAAACGAGGTGTTGTAATGGGCTACTGGAGATAGAGAAATGAGAAGGCCCTGTTCTGGCCCTAGGGGCAGGCCAAGTTCAGAGGGAGGAAGGTGTCCACTGAAAGGTTAAAGTCTGAGGCAGTGACCACCACGTGTTGCTTGTTTCTGTCTAGCTAAGCAACACGTGGTGATAATCAAAACACCTGGTTGATCGTGTGCCTATATAAGACCTGCAAATCCTGAGCTTGGGGCTCTTCTCCTAGGCTCCGCTGTACGAGCTGCAGCCCGTTTAAATAAAACAATGTAGAGTCTGACTCTTGGTGGTCTTCTTGCGGGGGTCCTGCGACCTTGGCATTACATCCACCATCTTGTATTGTAAGGTCACCAAGGAAATAGAGGATAGCAGGTACAAATTCTTTCTTGTTCTCCAATGTGTAAACCTAATTGTTGTTCGTTTGTTTGTTGTTGTTGTTTTTGTTCTGGCACCTAATACTTTTGCTTGTTGGCTAGCATTCTACCAACTAAGCCATGCCTCCCACCCCAACTTAATAGTAATGGTACTAATCCTCACGTCCTTTTCCTCCAGTCATGAAATTGTCTAATTCCTTATTTAGTAGGATCCCTTATCTTCGGGGTTTGATCCTTTAGTGTAGAAGTATCCCACTCTGTGCTTTTTAACTTTTCCTATTCTGTTTGACCTTTCCTTTTGACTTGTAAACATTTTTCATAAGTCTAATCTCAGAACAACCTTTTCCTGACCTCACAGTACAATCTTATTTTTCTCCTGTCTTTGAAGGCCAAGTTCCTCAAAACAGTAGTTACTTCTATTCTTGTCCCACCCCCCAAACACTGTAATCAGATGTGCCCCATTCCGACTCACAAAGCCTTTACTACGTTACCATTGAGTGATCTTCTCATTCTAAACCTAGTCATTGATACTTTTTAGTGTCCCTTCTTTACCTAATACGCTTTGAGTTCTTCCGGTGTGGAACACACTAGTAACTATTATGAATGAAAGATGTTAAAAGACTTTAAAATCTCTCATAGTAGGAGGCATGGGCTTTTAAGGTCACATTGAACCATGTAGCAGCTACTGTTGATTGAAGAAAGAATACCAACTAGGGCTGGAACTATTACAAGAGTTCCATGTATTATTTTATTTAATCCAATGAAGCAGGCTAATCCTTATTTTAAAGATGAAGACAAAAAAATGGCTACAAACTGCTTAGTAAGCTACAGATGAATGTGAGCTTAGATCTCACTTCATGGGTCCAACAGCATCCATAGAGCAGAATGCTAATGTTTGAGAAAATACCTAAACTGGTGGGAAGGTAGACGCAGAACCACTGATGCCATTAAGATGTGGGAAGGGTGGGGTTGGATGTGAGCCAGGCTTGGTTGATTGATGGACTGGACTCAGAACACACTTAGATCTGAAATAATTCAGTTCAACATCCTTCATTTATTATGTTTGAGCCCCCAGAAACAAGTTGCCCAAAATGATACAGCTCAGTTTTGATCTTTCTGCGTGTGACAGTTTTGACAGCAGATTCCCAGTCTAGGATTTCTGTTTGAAAAAAACAAAACAAAACAAAACAAAACTAAGGTCCTGAAGCATATGCTACGTAGATATTTGAAGTAGAAGAGGAATACTGATCCTTCTTCCCCAAGGGTGACTCTGCCAGGTGGTGACACATGGCTTTTAGTGGTGTGCTCATTGTGTTTTATCATGATTTCAGAAATGAAATGTGCCTGGGCTTTTCATTGGTTGACTTCTGTTTACACGGTGTGCAAGGCTGAGGCATTGGACAGAACAGACGTGTGCATTGTTCCACACTAGCTTAACTACATCTCAGTGTCACTTTCTTCCTTGTAAACTGTGTGTGTGGACACACACAAAGTATATGTTGCTTGTAGTATATTTGCCTAATGTATGTAAGAATATATGTTTATAAATGCATATATAAACATATATATGTATTTTGAAAAGAACTTGGCAATAAGATTTCAATTTACTATTTCATTTATATTATTTAATTATATTGGCATGCTTTAATTATACAAGGGAGATTTAACATGACATTTCCATACATGAATGTGGAGATGAGGAAATTTTCTTAGCTGTGAGTATATGTTAATATTCTATAAAAGGAATCAACTACTAAAACTCCTAGGTAGTAAAGAGCACACATTCTTGTGTGTGTGTCGGTCGTGGGGCTTGAACTCTGGGCCTGGGCGCTGTCCCTCAGTTCTTCAGCTCAAGGCCGGTACTAACCACTTGAGCCACAGTGCAACTTTTGGTTTTCTGGTGGTTTATTGGAGATAAGAGTCTCAAGAGCACAATTTGTATCTCCCTGTAAATGGTGTCTGATCACTCTCAGATATTTTAGTAAAAAATTAACATCTATAGTTTATTTTGTCTTTTAGCTTCTTCCCTTGATTATTCATTCCTTGCCTTCCCTTCCTCCCCCCCCCCCCGGCTTTTCTTTCCTTTTCTCCCATTCCCTCTCCTCTTCTCCCTCCCCCTTTCCCTGCAAGGCCAGTGATCCTGTTTGTCCTCACCATTCTTCTTACAAATAGTTCCTTTATTCACGTCACCTCCACCTACTGAGAACTGCCTCCTCCATGCAGTTTAGCCATCTTGTCCACCTGCTAGGTCTGTGTGCTGATGGTATGAGATCTGGAACACTGCCTCCATTGGTGAGGTACTGAGACCCTCTTTTCAGTGAAGAGAAGTATGTGCTTCAGGGTAGGGACAGGTAAGCAAACACCTGTAAAAAAAGGAATTGGGTAATCGAAAGGAGAAAGTGATTAACACTGCCTGAGGGGCCCAGGAAACCTCCTGGGAGAAGATGGCAGGTGAGATGCACTTTGGTAAATGGCCTAGAGGTGCTTCTAATCGGAGAAGGTGGAACAAGGAAAAAGCAGGCTTTTCAAGCATTTCTGGACCGTGGACAACACCGCAGTGTATTCCACAAATACACTGCGCCTAGTAGATTCTGTCCCCGTTGTCCTCAATGCATTCTCTGACTTCTTTCCGGAACTGATTCCAGACAGGTTTACTGCTCTGGTTCTGTCTTTAGTGAAGAAAGGACTAATTCTCACCCACCTTCAGTAGCATTTCATGGTTTTATTTATTCATTTGGTGCCGGTACTGTGGCTTGAACTCAGGGTCTGGGTACTGACCCTTATCTTTTTTTGTGTAACACTAGTGTGTTACATCTTGAGCCATAGCTCATTTCTTTCTGGCTTTTTCCTGGTACTGGAGATAAGAATCTCATGGACTTTACTGCCTGGGCAAACTTTGAATTGCAAAATCCTCAGATCTCAGCCTCTCCAATAGCTAGGATTACAGATAAGAGCTGGAAGCACCCATCCATCTTGTTCAGTTTTTCCTCAGCTTTGAGATGTACCCCCTTTCTAGTGGATCCTCTGTTCCCTTCTCTAATGGAAAGATCCCAGAACCTGTGAGTATCTGTGAGTGTGACTCTTGACTTTCCTCAGCACATCTCAACACTGTGATCTGCTTACTCTACACCTCCAAAAATTGCCTGGTTGCTGTTGTATTCTGTTGTAACGAGCACTTTCTTGATTGCTTAGATTTCAGGTTAGGGAGCTGCTTAGCTTATAATTCTCAGCCCTTCTCTTCACCTAGGTGAAAAGACCTTACTAGTCCCTGCTGGAATTACACGACATGATCGTTAAAATCTCTGTGCATCAACCATCAGTGGTCAGTCTTCACATCTAGTGCCTTGCTAGGGTGGGTGAAAACACAGAAAATACATTTCCAAACATTTTGTTTTGTTTTGTTTCCTCAATGAGAGACCTAAAAAACTTCATTCATTAGCAAATGTCTGTTAACTTCTTATTCTAGGTAAGTAACTGAAATGAAACAGATGAATGGAGAGAAGCCGGTTAGCAGGCTGTATTCAGGTTAGGCGAGAAAGAGCAGTGACCAGAATGGACATAGATTAAAATGATTGGATTTTTTTTGGTTGGTCATGGGACCTGAACTCTGGGCTTGGGCACTGTCCCTCAGCTCTTCAGCTCAAGGCTAGTGCTCTACTACTTGAGCCAGAGCACCACTTCCAGCGTTTTCTGCTTATATGGTGCTAAGGAATTGAACCCAGGGCCAGGCAAGCACTCTACCACTGAGCCACCTTCCCAGCCCCAAAATGATTGAATTTGAAATGTATTAAGGAGGCAGAATTAACCGGACGGTATTTGTTTGGGTCCAGGCTGGGTATATGGATTGATAATGTACCTATCTCTTATATCCATAATGCTGTGCAAAAATTGGTTACCATCTGGGCGCCAGTGGCACCTGCTCAAGGAGGCTGAAATCTGAGAGTTTTTTTTTTTTTTTTGGTCGTGGGGCTTGGACTCTGGGCCTGGGCACTGTCCTCAGCTCTTCAGCTCAAGGCTAGCGCTCTACCACTTGAGCCACAGCGCCACTTCCAGCTATTTCTACTTATGTGGTGCTGAGGAATTGAACGCAGGGCCTCATGAATGCAAGGCAAGCACTCTTACCACTGAGCCACCTTCCCAGCCCGAAATCTGAGAGTTTTAAAGCCAGTTTGAAGCCAGAAAAGGCAGACAGATTCAAGAGACCCTGATCTCTAACCATCCAGCAAAAAGCCCAACATGGAGTTGTGGCTCAAGTGGTAGAGTGCTAGCCATGAGTGAAAAAGCTAAAGAGAATGTCTTGGCCCTGAATTCAAAGTCCAGTACTGGCACCAAATAAAAAAAGAAAGAAAAAAAAGAACAGAAAGAAAAAGAGAAGTAGAATTGGTTACCAAAAGGTGATTGTGATAGATATACCACCAAATTAAGCAATTCAAAGAAACTTAAGGTTGTGCTGGGGAACAAAACCCATTGTCATTTGATGTAACCACTTTCCTTTCCCCCAAATGAAGAATGAGGGTTAAATTCTAGTTGCCCCCATATTTTCTGTCACCATAAAGGATCTACCTACTTATCTTTAAAACCGTTGGCAGCTTGTGCTTTCCTCATTTTACATGTTAGTGATATTTTTGTGTCACTGTAGCCTTAGTTATGTCCCCATATTTGTTTTCTTTATACCAGCACCTTTATTAGCCTCTGTGGAAGCCCATCTTCTCCATGTGAGGATGGATTAAATGACGGGGTTATTCCGCTTACCCACAGTTCCACCTGAGAAACCCTAGTTAATGCTACTCTTAGGAATGCCTGTTCCATGGGTTTTGTAAGGATTAAATGAAATTAAAAAACATAGCCAGGAGCCGGTGGCTCGCGTCTGTAATCCTGGCTACGCAGGAGGCTGAGATCTGAGGATCAGAGTTCAAAGTCAGCCCAGGCAGGAAAGTCTGTGAGACTCTTATCTCCAATAAAAACCAACAGAAAACCGGAAGAGGTGCTGTGGCTCAAGTGGTAGAACACCAGCCTTGAGCTAAAGAGCTGAAGGACAGCGCCCAGGCCCACCACCGACAAAAACAAAACAAAAAACCCCACAAAGCTCCTTACACAATTCCTGACTCACAGGTAGACGCATTAGGTTTATTTCTCGAACATGTCTGTATCTTAATGCACATAAATTATTTCCTTCTTACCCAGCAACAGCCATCCAACGAATTCCCTCCTTGGTTCCTGAATGGCTGTGGATTGATAAACATGTTGTCATGTGAATTCCTGATTACATTTAAATCACGAGAGTTTTTGTCCTGGCAAACAAAAGACTTGTTACATGAACAGTTCTAAGAATGTTAGGTAGTCTTACCTGAGCTTGTTCCGCTGCAATAACAAAACACAAGGTAACTTGTTTCTCAAAAGCAAGGGTTGTTGGTGAAGGCTTTCTTTTGGTGTGTGGACAGGTGCCTTCTCATTTGGGTCTTTGTGCGTTGGAGCCTGACTTTCTCTTCCTCTGCCAGGCCTGTGAGCTCAGATCTCTACCCTTCGGCCTCTCTTCACTTTATTCACATTAAAGCCTTGTCTCTAGTACAGTCACATGGAAGTGAGGGCTTGGATAAGTGCGTTCTGGAATTTCAATTCATGACACAGTCTGAAAATCTTGTTTTGGGCTTGAACTCAGGGCCTACTCACTGTCCGTGAGCCTTTTCACTCAAGACTAGTGGTGCTCTACCCCTAGCTTATTTATTTATTTATTTTTAGCAATTAATTCAAGGTAAGGGTTTTAAGGACTGACTAGCTTGAAATGGCTTCCATCCTCCTCAGTAGCTATGATTACAGGCAGAGTTGCCATGCCCAGCTCACAGATTGAGATGGGAGTCTCAGTCAACAAAGTGATCCCATGGTTCATACCCAGGCTGTCTTTGAACCGTGATCTTCCCAGTCTCTAAATGTTTATTATTATTATGTTTATTATTGCATATATTATGTATAAATATATACATATATACACAATGTATTTCATGTATATATGACATATAAATAAATATGCACACACCCATTCTTTTTTGTTGTTGTTGTCAGTATTGGGGCTTGAACTGGGGGCTCAGGGTGCTGGTCCCGAACTCTTTTGCTAAAGGGTAGTGCTTTACGCCTTCAGTCACAGCTCTACTTTTGGCTCTTTGGTGTTTAATTGGAGTTAAGTCTCACAGACCTGCTTGGGCTGGCTAATTGAGATCCTCAGATCTCAACCTCCTGAGTAAAATTACAGGCGTGAGCCACGATCACCTGGCTATCTATACATTCTTTTTGTCAAGTGAATGGAATTAAATCTGAAGGTGGCATTATTGCATGGGATGGCCACTCATGAATTTTACCAACCCCAGAGCCCTTGTGTTAGTAAGATCTTTTTGCTGGAGGGGAACAGTTTTTCCTGGTATATTTTGTTCGTCTCTGTCTCAAATAGATGAGCTTGGATTCCTTATCGTAAATTTCCTGGGCTAATAAGGTTGTGTTGAGATGTTTTCTTGTGTCAGAAAGTTTTAGTGACTGAGAATGAATGTGGGAGGGCCTGCCTGTGGGCCTTGAGCCCCGGCCTCACAGTAGGTTAGTGCTGACATTGCCCAGGTCTCTACTGTGTGGTCACTAGGCTGTACGGATTTAGTCTATTTGCTGCCATGGTTTCCAACACCCTTGCTAAGCTTCACTTTTGTTTAGGAAAAAAAACACTGTCAGTTTTATCTGTGAAAGATGATACTGTTTAAATTTGTATTGAGTTCAGCATTGGATTGCATCTACAATCCCCAGTCCGGAGGCTTGAACTCAAGGTCTGGGCACTGTCCCTGAGCTTCTTTTGCTCAAGGTTAGTGCTCTACCATTTTGAGCCACAGCACCACTTCCTGCTTTTTCTGTTTGTGTGGTACTGAGGAATTGAACCCAGGGCTTCATGCATGCTAGGCAAGTGCTCTACCACTAAACCACATTCCCAGCCCTAGTGTACATTTCTTTTTGAATAATGTCACCCCTTTTTTCTCTCCAGTTTTTCCCTCTCATCCCCACCCACAAGTTGTATAGTTCATTTTCAACATAGTGTTCAGTGAGTACCGTTGCTGACTTTGTTCACCCTTTGTCAGTCCATTTCTGTGCCTCCCCTACACTCCCAAAGACATGGTGATGAACAACAAGACAAAAAAAACAACACTCAAAAGAAAAACCTTGTTCCATTTCCTGGGGTCGTTTTTTAGTAATACATTTTAAGATTCTTCCATATCTTTGTGTGTATGAGGTGAAGGAGGTGCTGAGTTTTTTTTGTTGTTGTTGTGCGGCTTGAACTCTGAGACTGAGTGCTGTACCTCAGCACCTCAGCTCTTCAGCTCCAGGCTAGCACTCTGCCACTTGAGCTACAGCGCCACTTCCAGTTTTCTGGTGCTTTATTGGAGATCAGAGTTTCACGGACTCTCTTGCCCGGGCTGGCTTTGAACCGTGATCCTCAGATCTCAGCCTCCAGAGTACCTAGGATTACAGGCATGAGCCACCAGTCCTTGAGCTTTTGTGCTCAAGATTCATGCTCTACCATTTGAGCCACACTTCTACTTCCAGCTGCCCTGGCTGGCTTTGAACTGACTATCATCAGATTTCAGCCTTCTGAGAAACTAGGGTTACAGACATGAGCCACCAGCAGCCGACTTCTTGCATGTCTTTATGGTTAGATCATGAATTTTTGGTACACACAACCATGGGATAATAAATACTGTATCTTTTGGGTTGGGGGGAGGGCATATGACAGCCATCTTTTTTTTTTTTCCTCCCAGTTGTGGGGCCTGGACTCTGGGTCTGGGCGCTGTCCCTCAGCTCTTCAGCTCAAGGCTAACGTTCTACCACTTGAGCCATAGTGCCACTTCCGACTTTTTCTGCTTATGTGATGCTGAGGAATTGAACCCAAGGCCTCATGCATGCAAGGCAAGCAACTCTACCACTGAGCCAACTTCCCAGCCCCCTTCTTTTCTTATAAAGGTCATCGGCCATTTAATTAAGTTAGTGTGTATTAGAATTCTGCATTGTGAAGTTACCATCTCACTCTGTAATATGTTAATGTGAGAAGATTCTCTGACAACATGTAAAATATCCTGTCTTATATTTTCTTTTGGTCAGTTGTAGGGCTTGAACTCAGGACCTGGGTGCTGTCCCTAAGCTCTTTTGCTCAAGGCTAGGGTTCTACCACTTTGATCCACAGTGACATTTCTGTTTGTTGAGTAACGGTTAATTGGAGATAAGTGTCTCATGGAGACTTTTCTAAAAGCCTGGGCTGGTCTCAAACCGGTGTGAGCCACCGGTGCCTGGCTCTTGTCTTATACTTGTATGCATTAACTTTTGATACCTTGCTTAAAACAGTCATCACTGTAGTTTTGCCAAATGGTGATTTGAGCTCATAAAGTTTAATATGGTTAGATTTTTTTTTCTTTTTCACTGTTCTCTAAGACTTTCCTCACAGAGAACATTAGTTAAAATTTTCCCATGTTTACCCCCTTAAAACACACACACACACACACACACACACCAGCTGGGCACTGGTGGCCCACGCCTGTAATCCTAACTACTCAGGGGGTTGAGATCTGAGGATCAGAGTTCAAAGCCAGCTGGCACAGGAAAGTCCACGAAACTCTTATCTCCAATAACCCACACTCAGAAAAAGCTGGAAGTGGCACTGTGGCTCAAGTGGTAGAGCGCTAGCCTTGAGCTGAAGAGCTGAGGGACAGCAAGCATTCAGGCCCAGAGTTTAAGCCTCATGGCTGACAAAAAAAAAAAAAACAACCAAAAAACAAAAACCCAAACAAAAAAAACCCATAAGTTTTTTTTTTCTGTTTTTTGCTTTTAAATCTTAAGACTAGAAAGAAAAGATTACTTTAGACTGGCCAAGTTAAAAATAAATAACTTAAACTTGAAAAATGAAGCAAATGAAGACATGCTGTGTGTTCAGAACACTGCCTCTTTTCTACAGTCAAAACTGCAGCCTTCATTATCTCTAGTTCAACACTCCTTGCTGGGTAGAAATGGGTCTTCTAAGGCTGTTTGGTAGGAGGTGACCTTTAAGGGCTGAAAAATATTCTTTGATAAATTCATGTTACTTTGATGCTCAGCTTGAAGTGAGACTGGGCAACAGGGAAGCCTTAAAAGTCCAAATGATTTAGAAAGTTGAGATTAAAAAGAACAAGCAGAAAGCTGGGGGATGTGACTTGAATCACAGCCAGTGGGTGATGGGATTCACTGTGTTTATTTATATACTCCAGTTCTGAGCACTTACGACTGGACTCGGCCAACTCTTGTGACTGGACACTTGCTTTATATTTGGTCACGTTCGAGAATATAAATATAAATACAACATTGTAAGAAGATGTAAGATTTTATTTAATCTTCAAGCCAACTTTGAATCTGTACTCGATTTGCAAGCTAAGTGATCAATTTGCTGTATGAATAATATTGGACAGTGGAGAAAGACTCTGTAGGGCCACTGGATGGGACCAAGCGTCTGCCTTTGTTTCATGCAATTGGTGACTGCTAGGTAGTTCAGCACTTGGCAGGAAAAAAAACCTGCTTTTATGGGAAGATACCTTCCAGTATTGCTAGGAAACCCAGGAACTGTTTTTGTAGGATCTCGAGATGTCAGTTCACTTTTAGTACAACACAATTAAGAGCAGTTGAATGTTTTAAGTATCATTTTGAAGAAGAAATACTGAAAGTCATTTAAAAAATCACTTTGAAATTTCTCAAGCAGTGTAGTCATCCCTTGGTCTCCACAGGCTAATCAAGCTCAGATGCTCCATTTCCTTACATAGAATGGTATAATGTTTTGCATGCAAACCCAGCACATCCTTCAATATACTTGAAAATCATTTCTAGATTAACTATAATATAGTATGAATGCTATGCAATTCTTATACAGTAACGGAATAGCAAGGAAGAATCTGTGTTTAGTATAGATGCAGTTTCTTGGGGCTTGAACTCAGGGCCTGTGTGCTCTTACTAAGCTCCTTAAGGCTCGTGCTCTACCACTTTGAGCCACAGCTCCAGTTCTGATGTTCTGCTGGTTAGAGGTCTGATGGTCTGATGGCCTTTCCTGCCCTGGCTGGCTTTGAACTGCAATCCTCAGATCTCATCCTCCTCAGTAGCTAGCATTACAGGTGTGAGCCACAAGTGCCTGGCTTGGATGTAGGTTTAAAAGTATACTTTTGGCCCAAGCTTGTTTGACTCTGTAGATGCAGAACCTACAAATTAGAACTTGTGTGTAAATGTCAAAACATAGAACAAAACAGAATAGGCACCAGCATTGGTGGCTCATGCCTGTAATCCTAGCTACTCAAGAGGCTGAGATCTGAGGATCGTGGTTCAAAGCCAGCCTGGGCAGGAAAGATTCTTATCTCAATTAACCACCTGAAAACCAGAAGTGGTGCTGTAGCTCAAGTGGTAAGAGCGCTTGCCTTGAGCTGAAGAGCTGAGGGACAGTGCCCAGGCCCGGAGTTAAAGCCTCACGACCAACCAAAAAAGCAAAACAAAACAAAATAAAAAACCTCACTGGAATTGGCGTTTTCTGTCATTGGATTCTCAGTTCTCAAAAATAGTTGCTGGTAACGTTTTGTTTTTTTTTTTTTTTTGCCTTTTAGTTTTTGTTAAATTTTCTGGTGTGGGACTTGAACTCTGGACCTGACCTCAGTTTTTCAGCCCAAAGCTAGCGCTCAGCCACAGTGCCAGTTCTGGTTTTCTAGTGGTTTATTGGAGATAAGTCTCACAGATTTTGCTGCCCAGGCTGCCTTTGAACTGGGATCCTCAGATCTCAGCCTCCTGAGGAGCTAGGGCTGGTGTTTTTTTATTTTAACATCATTTTTATGTACACATATAATAAATATTAAGGCATTTCAGTATTTTAAAATCAAAGTAATTTTCTCTGTAAACAAAAAGAATAGAAGACAATTTAGTTGCATTTAATTCTGGTGACTTTATATAGAGTTAAATAAGCAGTATAAGTTGGAGGATTTGAACTTCATATATTTTGATGTTTGATGAATGTCATTTCTATAAAATAAAAACTCAAAACAACCTCAAAACACAAAATTACATGATAGTGATTTTGCATATTCACTTTTGTGTTTTGCTGAGCTATATTTTATTCATTTTGAAATGCAGTTTTTGTTCTGAAGTGTAGTGGGGTTGTTCTTACCTTCCTTGACACATAAAGTTAAATGTAGGCAACAAAGTGTAGTGGCCATAGACAGAAACGGCTGGTGTGAAGGCATAGAGCGTGTAATTGCTTAGCATATGGGAGGCTCTGGATTCATCCTTTCCCAAGAGAAAAGAAACAAGGAACACTTAAAAAAAGTGGAATTTCTTCAGGCAGATAAATCCCCTCACCTCCCAACATTTCTAAAACTGGTCACACTGATAATGCAGTCTTGTTCTTTACATGCAAGGAACTATGGGAAAAAGTTGTTACTTTTAGTTTCTTTCAACCGTAATGGTGCTAAATAATGGTTTAATGGTAAAATGGGACAAGCACTTCAAAAAGTCCTAAGCATATAAGAGATAGCCTGGGATGAAAAGTTAATCACCATTGAGGTAGTGTGACCCAATCTCGAGAATACCGATACTTGATAGTCTCACCATCGAGTCTGCAAAGGAAAAACAGTACAAGGTAGTAGTACATGCTCAACCCCGAGTGGGGTATAAACAGTGTGAAGTGAGGTGCCGTGAACAAGGGCAGAAGGGCCGTTACAGAGCGGAGAGGAAGAATGTCTTTAGCAACTGAGGAAGGCAGGGAACTGAGTTTATTAGACATGACTTAAAAAAAAAAAACATGTTGGGCTGGGAAGGTGGCTCAGTGGTAGAGCGCTTGCCTTGCATGCCTGAGGCCCTGGGTTCGATTCCTCAGCACCACATAAGCAAAAAGAAAAAAGCCAGAAGTGGTGCTGTGGCTCAAGTGGTAGAGTGCTCGCCTTGAGCTGAAGAGCTAAGGGACAGCGCCCAGGCCCAGAGTTCAGGCCCAACGCCAAACGCCCCCCCCCAAAAAAAAAAACATGTTTAGCGAGAGATATAAATACATAGGAAGTCCTATTTTAAATATGTAGCTGTGAAATGGAGACTGAAGTAATGAGGTCTTTGGGAGATTAGTACATTGATGGTCTGAATTATTGGGTTTGCATAGTGGTCATCAATCGTGCTGTGTAAAAATCAACTCAAGTGGAGGTTTAACACAAAGAAATCCTGTGTCCATGATCCTATACATTTCCAGGTTAGGTGAGGCAAGCGCGTAGGATGGGGCTTATCCACAGGGATAAGAGACACATCCATTCTTTCCCCTGAGATTTGTTCACAGTGAGAGGGGTCCAAAAGAGGAGGGGATGGGTGTAGCAGAGCTTTTGAGGCCTATTGCACCGGGCAGCGCCTGTAAATTCTGTTGGTCAAAGCAAGCTCAGCTGGAGACTTAAACAGGAGGAAGCAGAGGAAATTTGCATCCATTTTAAATCTGTTTGAGAAATGTTCTTAAATGCTATTAAAAGCTTTGGAAATAGCTGGGCTCTGGTGGCTCAGGCCTTTCATTCTAGCTATTAAGGAGGCTAAGACCTAGAGGATTGTGGTTCAAAGCCAGCCCAGAGAGAAAAGTCTGCATCACTCAGTCTTCAATTAAGTAGCAAAAATGCTGGTCTGGAAGTAGTAGAGAACTAGCTCTGTGCAAAAAAGCCCAGTGAGAGGTTAAAACTCCTTAAGTTCAAGTCCTGGTACTTGTAAAAAAAGAAAATCGAATATAATGGTATTTGTGTATACATCCGTGTAAGAGGTAGAATATAAATATGGAGTAATAGTAAGTTTTCATTTCCACTAAACTTGAATGAGATAAAGGTCATACATAGGGTCTGCCATTAGCTCAAAACAATATTATGCAGCCTATCACTCAGATAAATTGACAGTGCTTGCTTGCTTGCTTCTTTCCTTCCTTCTTTCTTTCCTTCCTGTCTTCATTTTCTTGTCACAATGTATTGCATTGAAATGAATTAAGTATTCAACAGAAATGATACAAGTTTACTAAAAATTAAAAAAGCCTTATCGGGGACTGGGAAGGTGGCTCAGTGGTAACGTGCTTGCCTTGCATGCATGAAGTCCTGGGTTCAATTCCTCAGCACCACAGAAACACAAAAAGCCAGAAGTGGCGCTGTGGCTCAAGTGGTAGGTAGAGCGCTAGCCTTGAGCTGCAGAGCTGAGGGACAGCGCCCAGGTCCAGAGTACAGGCCCCATGACTGACCCTCCCATTTCCCCTCCCCCCCCCCAAAAAAAAGCTTTAGCAGGAACATGTGTCAAAATCGTTACCTTGGCCCTATCAAAAATCACTTGCAGATGTATTCGTTCCATTGTAGTGAGTGTGAATTAGTGTGATTTCTAGGTTATAACTGAACTTTTGCAGATTCTAGCCAACTGCAATTTAAAAATGTCTGCTGGGATACAGAAATGCGCAGTGAATCATAAAGTTATTTTGTGTGGTGTTGGAAAGTTCGTAATGTTTTAAAGAAAAGCAGAGGATATTAATAGTGTCATTCCATTTAAACAAAGGCACGACTGAGTTGAACCGCCATTCTTCTGGGTCTTCCCTACCCCCGTCCCCCGGCACTGTGCTGCCCAGCGTGGCCGCAAGGCCATGTGCCGGAGTCATTGCAGTTGCTTAGTCCCATTTGGGTGCTTCTTTCTCCAGATTTCACCAGAGGCTTGAGTATCACCACTCCTGAACAGACGATTGAAAAAGCTAAGGGGGAAACAGCCTATCTGCCCTGCAAGTTCACCCTCAGCCAGGAAGACCAGGGGCCACTGGACATTGAATGGCTGCTATCTCCATCCGATAATCAGCAGGTGGATCAAGTGGTGAGTGTGAGAAGGGCTGGGCCACCGTGCAGATGGCCGTGCAGCTCTCCTGTGCCTACCCATCACCCTGCACATTGCGTAGTCTCGCTGCAGGGAGAAAGGAAGAAATCTGACTGCTCAGGCTTGTGAGGAAGGCAGTCACCTAGTGGGGGAAGTTGAGGTCACCGAGGTAATGAAGTGAAATGGATAGTAAGTTGACTTCAGATTACAATTGGGAAGAGGTCATTCTGTTCCTTAGAGAAGGTTACAGGGAAGAAGAGGAACTTGGGAAAGTACTGAAAGTCTTGATTAGAAATTGTTTGTTATAAGTCAGGAAATTGTGCTGGGTGTCCAGAGGGCGCAAGACGGAAGTGGGTGTGGTTATGTCATGGATGGCAGGGAGGAAATGCTATGTTAAAGGTCGGATAGAATACACAGGCATTCTGTTACTGTAAAATGTAAGATATACTGAAACATAGGCATATATTATTAGATTCTATTCATCTTACTCTTTGCCTTAAATATCCTATGCATTGAGTTTCTTCAGAAACAAAATGAAGTCATTGTAGCACGAAGATACAGTACATAAAATGCTTAATCATTAATTAAAAATGATTACTATAAAGGTGAGGTATAGAGAGGGTTACAGTTAACGTAAGTCATTAATTTAAAAATACAAAAGTACATTTATAATACTTTTTCCTAGTTGAGGTAATAAGTACTTAATGTAGAAAACTTGCAAACCAAAAACTGCTTGTGCTTGCAGACACACATGCACCCCACCCCTAAAATTTGCCAGGTACTGCCGTCTCCAAAAGTGAGTATCTCCTTTTGCCTTTTAAAACCCTCATTTTATCTACAAGGTTGTTTATTAGCTTCATCGGACACATTTAATAAAATAAAATTAGACCAGGAGGAGAAGAACAAGTTAAATATTTTGAGGGATGTTTTGAGATGTGTCTGTATACATACATAAATACATACATACATACATACATATATAGATACACACATATATGCAAATATATGTATATACACATATATAGTGTATAAAAAGAAAAAAAAGGAAAAACCTGGCCTAAAACAGTAGAAGAAAGATAAGGTTAAAGGGAGATTATACAGAAGAGAGGGTTTATTTAGAATTTCAGTAAATTCACTTGGCAGAATCCTTTTTTACTGTATTTAGCAGACAGTAGTTAAGGACTTGGAATCAAAGGACTGGTCTCCCTTCTTCTGTGATCACTTTAGTCAGCAGTGAGCATGTACTATGTTTTTGGTAGTGTTCTTTAATTAGATAGCCATGCCACACTCAGTATTGTGGGTAAGTTCTGAGAAATACATTGTTAGGTATTATATATTTTTGTCATTGTGTGAAAACCACAGACTGTTCTCACACAAACACAAGAGGGCTATGAAAGAAACTTAGCCACAGAAACATCACTACACAGTCCAGCCTGACTGTGAGTATTTTATGTAAGCCTTGAAATGACACCCTTAAGTGAGAATATGACAAGGTAGAAATGGTATCAGCTATGTGCAGGAACAAGCCTGTGGCCACACAGCTAGCAGCTGAGATTTGAGTCCAGTTCTCTGTACTTTGGTGATCCCCTTTTGCCTCTCATGTTAGATACATACACCTTTTTTGTTGTTGTTGTTGTTGTTGTTGGTCATGGGGCTTGAACTCTGGGCCTGGGCGCTGTCCCTCAGCTCTTCAGCTCAAGGCGAGCTCTCTACCACTTGAGCTACAGCACCACTTCCGGTTTTCTGGTGGTTTATTGGAGATAGGAGTCTCACGGTCTCTACCACCCTGGCTAGCTTTGAACCTCGATCCTCAGATCTCAGCCTCCTGAGTAGCTAGGATTACAGGCGTGAGCCACCAGCGCCCGGCTTTAAATTATTATTATTTTTTTTTTGTCAGTCGTGGGGCTTGAACTCTGGGCCTGGGTTCTGTCCCTCAGCTCTTCAGCTCAAGGCGAGCGCTCTACCACTTGAGCTACAGCGCCACTACCTTTTTTAAAAGATGTAAAAAAAAAGGTGTTAAATAGGGACTGGTTATTGATTACCTCTGAGGTGTTAAAGGAATTCAGTGAAACACTATGCACAACTATTTTATCAGCTTGTAAGTAGATGTAAAAATATTAATAAGAATGGGAATCAGAAAAACAACTGTGCTTTGTATATGAATCTTGTTTCATCATTAACTAAGTACCATCTTTTGGAGGACTTTCTCCACTACCATTATAAACAAAGTACTATATATTCATAGCATATGTATGTATAGATATGTATATAGTATACAAAGTTATTTAAAAAATAATAGGAAGAACAGGTATAAAAATGTTAATCATGCATTGTGTCAAACAGATCTGGCTGGCAGCTAAGTGTGACTGCAAAGCTTGGTGTGTAGGAACTACTTACTGTTTTTCTTAGGCTAGGTGTTACATGTGGACAGTGCTCTAATGCATCCCTGGGGTGAAGAAGAATCTGTGGAGTTGTGTGGAATTGCCTGCTTAATGTTAGTTACTCCTAGTTTATAAAATAACTCACAATGTAAACCTATTTGTCAGTCTCCCCCCCCCCCCCCCCTGGTTTTTTTTTTTTTTTTGGTCGGTCCTGGGTCTTGAACTCTGGGCCTGGGCATTGTCCTTGAGATTGTCTGCTCAAGGATACTGTTCTACCACTTGAGCCACAGTACCACTTCTGGGTTTCTGGTGGTTTTTTTGGAGATAAGAGTCTCATGGACTTTCTTGCCCAGACTGGCTTTGAACCATGATCCCAGATCTCAGCCTCCTGAGTAGCTAGGATTACAGGCGTGAGCCACCAGTGCCAGGCTTGTCAGGCCCATTTTTGAAGACTAGTAATGTGTATGTTGCAAAATGAGCTATTAAAAGTAGAATGGATTGGCTAGGTGCTGGTGGCTCATGCCGGTAATGCTAGCTACTCAGGAGGCTGAGCTCTGAGGATCACAGCCCAGGCTGAAAAGTCCCTGGAGACTCTTATCTCTAATTAACCACTCAAAAACCAGTAGTGGGCAAGTCCTAGACTTAAGCAAAAACAACTTAGAGACGGCACACCAGTCCCACAACCTGGGGGAAGGAAAGTAGAATAGATTCTAGCTTAGAGTCCTTCAATTAAGTCAGTAGTGTAATTCAAAGGAAGCTACTGTTTCTCTGCACAAAGTTCTCAGTGCTGAGGTGGAGAAGTGGGTGGGGCAATTCAGCTGTGGGGCCCTCGGCTTTTTTTTTTTCCAACTGCTTTTTATATATATGTACTTAATAAAACTAAGCGTTGAGTGTATCCTGGTAATAGTCAATACATATGTGTACACACACACACTCACACACACTCACTCACACTCACTCACACACTCGGGTTTTTAGTTAGGGCTGGGGTTGTATGAGAGTTGGAAAGACAGTGTGAGTTTCCCCTCTCAGGCGATTCTTTATAGGAAACTGGGCAAAAGGTATCCTTCATGCCATTTTCCTCAAATTATACCACCTAAATTACCAACAGAAAGGAAATGGTTTTCAAGGTATACATTATAGTCAGGCTTTTTGACTAGATTTCAGTGACCAATGTAAGAAATAAGAAAAACATACTAGGGTCTGGGAAGGTGGCTCAGTGGTAGAGCGCTTGCCTTGCATGCATGAAGCCCTGGGTTCGATTCCTCAGCACCACATAAGCAAAAAGAGAAAAGCCGGAAGTGGCGCTGTGGTTCAACTGGTAGAGTGCTAGCCTTGAGCTGAAGAGCTGAGGGACAGCGTCCAGGCCCAGAGTTCAGGCCCCACAACTGGACCCCCCCAAAAAAACATTAATTTTAGGGGTTGTTAGAGATTACCATTGTAGAGCTTCAGGTTTTTGTTTTTTAAACAAAATTACTGGGGACTGAACTCACGGCTTTTACAACTGGGGCCAGCAGTCCACAGCTTGAATCATGCTACTTGTCCCTTTTGCTCTAGCTTGTTTTTCTGATAAACTCTTAACATTTTTGGGCCCGCCAGCCTCAGATCTTAATCCTCCTACCTGAACTTCCGAGTAGCCGAGATTGTAAGCACATATTACCAAACCCAGTTTCCAAACCAAATAAACACAGAATTATCTTCCTTAATCTAGCCTTCAGTGATTTCCACCAAATTCTGTAGTAGTGTTTCAGAAAACTCATTGAAATAGGAAGTAGTCTTTGACTTAGTCGCCAAAGATTCATTCATAGGTTTTGTTAACCCAAAGACCCATATTAAAAGGCTTATCTTAATAATTTTGATGTACTAGGAACAAGAATTCTCAAGGTGCCTCCAACTTAACTTTAACACAAAAATGCTTTTATTTTTTCTTTTAAATTTGTTAATTTTTTTGGTCAGCCATGGGGCTTGAACTCTGGGCCTGGGCATATCCCTCAGCTCTTTAACTCAAGGCTAGTGCTCTACTACTTGAGCCACAGTGCCTCTTCCGATTTTCTGGTGGTTTATTGGAGATGAGAGTCTCACAGACTTTACTGCCCAAGGCTGGCTTTGGACCGCGATCCTCAGGTCTCAGCCTCCTGAGTAGCTAGGATTATAGGCTTGAGCCACCAGGGCCTGGTGTAAATTTGTTAATTTTATTATTACATAATGTGGTAAACTATAAGCCTTTTTTTTTTTTGAGAAACAGAACAGTATATACTTCTTTTAGTATGCTTAATTGATAGACTGCTCCAATGGCAGATGAAATGTATAGTGCATAGAAATGAACAACTCTGCATCCTCGATTCTGTGACTATATTTGCTCTTGGTTTCCCTATTTTAAATAGAAAAGTGGAACTATACGCATATCTCACTTGATTCTTTTAATTTTCCTCATTTTATGCATAGATGGCTGTGGGCTTCACACAGTGTCCTTCCCCTTTTGATTTTAGATTCTGCAGTATTGTGGCATATCCAGAGCTCCTGAATGAGATAGTTTTCTTTTTGTTTTGTGTATTTGTCTCCTGTCTTATTTTGACCTTGCTTTTAGATTATTTTATACTCTGGAGACAAAATTTATGATGACTACTATCAAGATCTGAAAGGTCGAGTACATTTCACAAGTAGTGATCTCAAATCTGGTGATGCATCAATAAACATAACAAACTTGCAACTATCAGATATCGGCACCTATCAGTGCAAAGTGAAGAAAGCTCCTGGTGTTGCAAATAAGAAAGTTCTGCTGACTGTTCTCGGTAAGTTATTTTGTTATTAAGTTATTTGTTATTATGTAATCTGTAATACTAAATTACTTATTAACAGTACTTTCATAGTAGTGTATAGCAGCAACATTTATGTAAGATAAAAGTTTAGGGTTTTAGAATAATAATTTTAAACTTTTGAAGTACTTCTAAAATCCTCAAATAGCATAAAAGACAAAGCTAGTGTGTTGTATTTTTGTTTTTGTTTTTTGTTTGTCTGAGGTAAATAAGTGACCAAATTATTTTTGAAGTTCAGTGAGTTGGGAATAATCGGACTCCTGATAGAAAGATAGCACTGTGTTATGGTTTGAAGATAGCTCATCACTATCCGATCTCATAATTGAGGCTTAAATTCCTTGATATAAACATTTTGAAAGGTGGAGAGGCCGGTAACAAACACATGATTAGAGGATTGTTAGAGGATAATGAATCCTTGTGAGAGGATAATGTAGTCCTCGCGACAGTGATTTGTTGCTCGTGAATGCTGGCTGTTACAGAGCAGTCATTTCCTTTGCTCTCCTTCAAATGCCCATTTCCCTTCTACCATGAGCTCCTCACTAGAACAAAGCAGTCTGGCACCATATTCTTGGACCTCCCAAATTGTAAGTGAAATAGAATTTTAAAGATATAAATGATCTAGCCCCAGCTCTTTTGTTATAGCAACAGCAGGTGGAAAAGTCAGGAAGTAAGAGGTCTGAGTTTTCTGTACCATCCTTAGCCTGGATCCCAGAGTAGAACTTGTTTATTTCTGTGACCCTCAAACCATTTTGCAACATAAGACTATTCAACCGTCAGATCCCTCCCATTCTGTTCCAAAGTGTTTCTATAGGCTTTACACTTTCACTCTCACTGATTGGAGGAAGGCAATTAGATATCAGGTAGTTACTTAATTCCCTGACATCAGTGATTTTCATCCTTGCAAGTATGGGCTTTAGACAGTGGATAAGATGTCTCCTAATTCTCTCTCTCTCTCTCTCTTTCTGATAGTTAAGGAAATAACTGTGAGCTGCTGGGTAAACTGTCAGACTCTCACGTTTATTATCCTTCTAAAGGTGTGATATTGTGCCCAAGCAAGCACTCTTAAGTAAATAAAAAGATTATATAACCACAAATATGCTTTCAAAACTTTTTACTGTAGACGCCGCACAAAAATGTATAATGACTACCAAGTAGATAACATGTAGATAAACATAATAGTCTCATTTCTTTATTTTATTACAGTAAAATTCCTTATTCAATGACTTAAAAGTGCCATGTTCTAGAGGACCCTGTGGACTTCCTTATTGTATGAAATGTTGATGGCTAGAATAGCTTAATAAAATTTAGGAAATAACTAATTAGGACAGGCTTGCTCACTTCCTTTTGTTTAAGAGGACTGGCTAGGAGTGGATGGATAAATGTAAAAACTAGGAGCACGAGAGTGAATGTTTTTGCACGGCAGTGGCCACTTTGGGGAATGTTATTTTGTTGGTCAGTCACCATTCTGTTGGAATGGACACCAAAGGCAGTCTTTTTTTAAAGCTGGGCCCAGGTGGCTCTTATCTGTAATCTGTAATCCTAGCTATTCAGGAGGCTGAGATCTGAGGATTGCTGTTCAAAGTCAGCCGGGTTAGAAAAGTCTATAAGACTTTTACCTCCAATTAACCACCTTTTGGTGGTTTTTAGCCTGAAGTGATGAGTGCTAGCTAGCTAGCCTTGAAGGGAAGCAGAGAGGGGAGTCTTAGGGACAGCACTCAGACCCTGAGTTCAAGCCTAGGTATTGGCACCAATAAAAGTAAACATAAAGCATTCCAACCTATCAGGTACTAGTTAAAAATGTTCACCTTTGGTGAGAAAGTAAGTGAAGCAGGTACCCTGGAAGCTTTGGGTCTTGCCTCGTTGGACCCTGTGGGGCAGGTCATAGGTTATATTTGTAGGTCCCAGGGAATAGATTTTGTTACAGCATAAGGCCACACATACCTAAGGGGAGGTAGGTTTGGGCAATAGCAAGGGTGCATGATATGCTAAGCAAATAATAGTGCTCATAGCATCACAGACTGGACCCACCCACCGCAGGAATGGCCCTGGAGTTAAATTTCCAACCCGAACCATTCCCTCAGTCTGGGTGAGAAGGCTTTCTTTTTTGTTAGCTCTGTGGGAGATTACCGTAGCCAAATAAGCTATGAATTCCAACCAGGAAGGGAGGGAGGGAGAGGAGATAAATTGGGTAAATAAGAAGTGATTGCTCAGGCTGTCACCAAACAGGAACCAAAGCTTACTTTCTGTAGCTTTTTCTTCTGTTTTCCAGTGAGTTACCATTAGAGCTGAGGAAACCACCAGAATTGTTTTCTCTTAAAGTGGGAATTGGAATGAAGCTTATCTGTTGTTAACGGTGCCTGGAAATCCTTCCCAGAGAATGTGGGAAAAGATAAGATGAAGTGCCCTCTAGTGACCCAATCCAGCGTTAGTTCCCTGGTGCTGTCACTCGCCTCACTGGCTCTGCATGATTCTTCAGTACTGAGTGACTGTCATAATATTTACAGGGCAGTGAAAGGTGATTCATCAAAACCTGTACGCCTTGTAGCCATGAACCAAAATGCCAAAAGTTCTGGAAACCCAGACCCAAGCACCATTTAACAGCCATCTCTGTTTCCTTCATTGCTCTCTTTTTTTTTCCTGTACGAGCAAGTGTCAGTAGTCAATAGTTGATTTTTTCATGGAATGACTTGTGCTTTCTACTCTCTCTCAAAACATTTGGGTTGCTCAGGTGTCTTTTGGAAACCAATGTTGATAAAAAATCTTGTGTGGACAGTGAGTGTGGAAACCTTGGATTCAGCAGGACTTTGGGTTTCCCAAGCAGCAGCTTTCAATGAATGCCCATTATTGGGCAGGTTTGGTATACGAGGGGGACATTTTCAATAGTAAGGGTGAGGATTAAAGTTAGCGTCGCATACCAATAGAGGCTCCACGTATAAAACACTGCTATAACATCTCATTGACCGCTAGGTTATAGTAATTGTTTATTGATAGTGTGAAGAAATGGAAGAAATGAGGCTTATTTTGTTGAAGAATCATTATACAAAGTAATACTCAAAATTTATTTACAATCCCAATTAATGTAGTTGTTTCGAGAGTTAGTTTGAAAAAACATTTGTTTCAAAACTCAATAATGCAGTTAAATGCTTCTACTAATACTCAAGAAACTTAAGACAGTGTGAGATCTTGATTGAGAACCTTAATTGAAGATGCTCTGGTGAATATAGCAAATCCTGATGACCAACTCTAGCCGTTCCTTATTGTGATAACCATACAATTAAATTGCACTCAGTAATACATGAAGTTCAGGTGGTGGTGTATATAAGAATTGAGAGATATAAAACCCATCACCTTTATTCATAGTAATGAAGGAATAAAAGCAGTCTGGACACTTAACCAGGGTGGGAAGACAGATGTAAAACTAGCTACAGAATTTATAGGAAACCTAAGTAGTAGAAGTAAAATACTATTTCTGTTTTGCCCCGTTACCAGCATTCGTGATAATAAATCTCTTGGTTGTGAGGCTATCAGCGCACAGAGAGAAATGACTTGGCACGTATTCAGATCCTGGAGAAGAATAGATAAGAAATAGGGAGAGGAGCTTCTTTGCTTGAGTCTCAAGTGACAGTCCTCTTCTTCCTCCTTGATTTCCTTATGCATGCCCGTAAAATGGAGGAGCACGGAGCTGTGCCCAAGACATGGCCAAAACCTCCTTGGGCAATGGCTGCTTGCTGAAGTTCTTTCTTAACCTGTTCTGTGTTTGGGAAGCTGAGGAAAATGCTATTCTCACCTTTTATTGTGGTCTTTTGTTTTTTTGTCACTTTGGAGCCAAGGACCAACTGATGAGGTCTCGGTGATCATGGACCATGGTGGTGTTTAAGTAACTAAGAAGTCTATTCTGGCGAGGTGCCAGTGGCTCATGCCTGTAATCTTAGCAGCGCAGGGGACTGAGATCAGAGGATCTGGTTCAAAGCAGCCCAAGCAGGAAAATATATGAGACTCTTTATCTCCAATTAGCCACCAAAAAGCTGGAAGTGGCGCTGTGGCTCAAGTGGTAGGGCACTAGCCTTGAGCTGAAGAGCTGAGGGACAGCGCCCAGGCCCAGAGTTCAAGCCCCACAACCAACACACACACCCATTCTGTATAAAAACTTCTTTTTTTTTTTTATCTTCCTCAGTTAAGCCTTCAGGTACAAGATGTTTTGTTGATGGATCAGAAGAAATTGGAAATGATTTCAAGCTAAAATGTGAACCAAAAGAAGGTTCACTTCCCTTGCGATACGAATGGCAAAAATTGTCTGATTCCCAGAAAATGCCCACTCCATGGCTAGCAGGTATTGCCCATAATACAAATTTTATCATGTGCCAGTGCTTTGGATTTAAATTTAGTAGTGCTTATATGTGTATGTGATCGCATATTTTTAATTCACAAATACTTTTCATTTCTACAGCGTAATCAGAGCTACCATGTGAATTTTTCTGTATTTTGTAATGGCAACTCAGTGTTATATGAGTGGAAGTTTTCAATAACAAATGATTTTGCCTTTGAGAATTAGCTTTTTAGGTAGACTTTCATAAGTAGTGCGAAATGTTCATGTTCATGTTCATAAATTAGAGAGTGGCTAATATTATATGTTTTGCCTAGATTCATGTTGATGCTATGGTAATTTGCCTGTGTTATATCTGAAAGTTTAAACGAAACATTTAAAAACTTGTGGCACACTAGCTAGCTAGTTTAAAAAATGGCCAAATCTGATCACTTACTTGTTTATTACAATTGAACTCTTAAGTTCAAACTGATTTCTATGCTCTGCTTTCTTCTGTCCACCCCACCTTGGTGTTTAGTAGTTTTCTTTCTCTCTCTTTTTTTCCAACTAGAGATCAAACTGGATCATCACTTCTGACTTTCTTTTGTATGTTTCACTCGGCTAGGTGGGGTAAATAGGATTTGCACATCTTCCTGCTGCATGAAAGAGCCTTTGTGGAATGAGTTGTTGGGGTTTTTTTTGTTTTTTTGTTTTTTGAGATTTTTTTTTTTAATAGTCTGAGGTGGTGCAAAATGTTTGCAACTGCTACGCAGCAGACCGATACCCATGCTTTAGCTGAGGCTCTGTGGCTGAGGATCATGGTTAACTTTTGTCTTTATCTCAGGAAGCTTCAGGATGACTGTTAATTGTAGACAGATGCATGTGGCTCCCTGGCAGTTTGCTTGCATCATGCATTATCTGTCAAATTCAGCAGGGCTAGACTTGGTGAAAGACAGAGAACCACACATCATGTAAAACTGAGTTTGCTTTTTTCCCCATAGAAATGACTTCACCTGTTATATCTGTCAAAAATGCTACTTCTGAGTACTCTGGGACATACAGCTGCACAGTCCAGAACAGAGTGGGCTCTGATCAGTGTCTGCTTCGCCTTGATGTTGTTCCTCGTAAGAATCTTCTATCAGTTTACTTCTGTTATCTTCATAGAGCCTCCTTTAGTCAGTGAGGATGGGTTGAGGGGCAAAGGATACTAGCTAGCTTTGATTAGAACACTTGGTGACTTGGTTAGTTCCCTTTCTCCTTCACAGAGGAGGAAAATCTCCACATTTTTTGGTAAAAACCAAAAATGATATTAAGGAGGTCAAAGGTGTCAAATTAGCTTTTGTATAGTGTTCAGGGATTACAAGTAAGAGCAGCTTAAAGAAACTCTTAAACTTTTTTTAATTGTTATTATAAAGGTGATGTACAAAGGGGTTATTGTTACATAAGTAATGAACACATTCTTTTAAAAAATTTTTCTTAAAAACTTTTATTATTATAAAGGTGAGGTACAGAGGGGTTACGGTTATATAAGTCAGGTAGAGCACAGTTTTTACTGGACAATGTCACCCCTTCCCTCACTCTCTAAATGTCTTGTGTATTAACTAAGATAGATTTCAATATTAAGTAAGTTCTATTCATTTTCATCTTGATGCTAGAAACAGAGTTCAGAAGAAAATTCTATTTATACGTTTTTCTCTCTGGGATATAGCAGGTTGTATAATTTGTCTCTTAAAATTAATAGATCCAATGAAATCACTCTTTTCAGTGAGTAGCCTACCTTCAATATCATAGTTGTCCCATGGACTTTTGAAATATCGTTATTATTATCTTATTCTAGCGACGAATCGAGCTGGAACGATTGCAGGAGCGGTCATAGGAACTTTGCTTGCCCTTCTACTTATCAGTATTATCATCTTCTGCTGCCACAAAAAGCGCAGAGAAGAAAAATATGAAAAGGAAGTTCATCATGATATAAGGTAATAAAATGGAGCAGCAGCTACAAGAGATACATGGAATCTATTCTGTTTCTAAGGATTAGTTCTCTTAGCTTTACTGTTTTAGGATGGGTGAACATTTTGGTTCCTCCCTTTAACACATTTTGAAGCATTTACTTGCCACTTTCAGGTTCACAGGTCCAAACCACTTGTCAGTGTGCACCTTCAAGTTTGTTTTTTTTTTTTGAGGGGGGGTGGGTCCGGTCGTGGAGCCTGAACTCTGGGCCTTGGCGCTGTCCCTCAGCTCTTCAGCTCAAGGCTAGCACTCTATCATTGGAGCCACAGCGCCACTTCCGGCTTTTTTTTTTTCCCGGCTTACGTGGTGCTGAGGAATCGAACCCAGGGCCTCATGCATGCAAGGCAAGCGCTCTACCACTGAGCCACCTTCCCAGCCTGACCCTCAAGTTTTCTTAAGCCCTATTTTGAGTACTGTTATAAAATAGTTACAGTAAGACTGTCTGCCTTTTTATAATAAAGGGGCAGGAATAAAGTTGTCAGAAAATGGGGCAGATGTTGATGTTTTAAAAATGACCTGATAGGGGCTGGGAAGGTGGCTCAGTGGTAGAGCGCTTGCCTTGCATGCCCGAGACCCTGGGTTCGATTCCTCAGCACCACATAAGCAAAAAGAAAAAAGGCGCAAGTGGCGCTGTGGCTCAAGTGGTAGAGCACTAGCCTTGAGCTGAAGAGCTGAGGGATAGCGACCAGGCCCAGAGTTCAGGCCCCACGACCGGACCCCCCCCAAAAAAACAAAAAAAAACCCTGATAACATCAAGTGATACTAACTAGTATTGTAGAACTATTCATAGTGAAATCTTTTTGGTTTTTGAAACTCTGTAGCTTAGGCTGAACCACCATCCCTGTATTATCTTTACAGATATTCTACAAATTAGATTACAGAACTTAAAAAAATAGTAACAGGAACTAGCTACTAAGAAGGCTAAGATCAGAGGATTTCAGTTCAAAACCAGCCTAGGCAAGAAAATCCATTTGCACTCTTATCTCCAAAAGAAGTGGAGCTTGTGGCTCAAGTTGTAGAGCACTAGCTTTGAGCCACAAAGCTCAGGGACAGTGCCCAGGACCTGAACACATATATGCATGTACACACATGTGCATGTGCGCGCACACACACACACACACACACACATGCAGTAACACATGATTTAAATTCTTTCGCACTATGACAGACATTTGATAGATCTGGGGTCTGGTCTGAACAATTGTATTTTTTAAGTGCACCTAAAGTCACTGAGGTTTATATTCTTTGTCAGTGATATGAAAATTCTTATGCCTAAATTCACAGTTATTGGAAACTGAAATCTACAATGTTTTCATGTAAAGTCTTAGATGTCTTTCATTGTACAAGTGTATTTTTTTAGCGAGAAATATATAAATATATGTGTAATGCATGCTTTATATATATATAATATTATATTGCTAACACATATATGTGTATATATTAGTATTTTAGCAACTCGAAAATGTTCTGACTGTAATGAATGGATCTTCACTGATCATCTGAAACTACTTGATACTTGTTTCTCACAAGGCAATATGGTGAAATCATTCCCATCTGTGCATAAAGGCCATATTTCATTCTGTTTATTTACTACATGGGAACAAGCACATCACTCAGGATATTAGGCCCTTTGGGGCTTGTTTTTTCTGTGCCAATCACTTTAACACACTTGCCCCTTACACAACACCCTTACTCATAAACTAATACCTTGTCTAAATCTATGTTTGCAGAAATTGGTTCTTTTAACTTTTTTTGGGGGACGTTGCTTTTCAGGGAAGATGTGCCCCCTCCCAAGAGCCGGACGTCCACTGCCAGAAGCTATATTGGAAGCAATCATTCATCGCTGGGATCTATGTCTCCTTCTAACATGGAAGGCTATTCCAAGACTCCCTATAACCAAGTACCAAGCGAAGACTTTGACCGTGCTCCTCAGAGTCCTACTCTTGCTCCTGCCAAGGTAGCTGTCCCTAATCTAAGTCGAATGGGAGCCATTCCAGTGATGATTCCAGCACAGAGCAAGGATGGGTCTATCGTATAGAGCCCCTGTACTTCTTTGTGGTTTTTGGTTTGTTTTTTTTTTTACTCTGTGTTTTTTTTATTCTCTTGTTACAGGATCCTATTCACTCTAAATTTTGTCAACAGCCTCAAAATATCTCGGAAAAAAGCATTTAACAAACAGAAATGTTCACAAAATTTTGTTTGGTTCTATTGGGAAAAAAATAAGAGCATTATATAGATTGTAAAGAAAGTCACCATCTGGGGAAAAAGATAGATTTTCTTAGAGGTTGATTATAAAGGTATCAGAATATGAGTCCTGAAGTAAAAGATGTAGCACTTTGAATAATAGGTGATGCTGAAGGCATTTTAGGAGGTCTGTCTCATTTATTTATGACCCAATGGTGTTCCCCAAATTAGTTAAAATTAGTTAAAAATCTCTGGGATATCAACTTTGTTATGTTTGTACTTATTTCTGAATATTCTTTGAAAACTCTAAATGTACTTGGAGTATCTCTAATAGTACAAGATACTACAGTGTTTTAGAAAGGACTAGTTTTACTTCCAAATCATTCATAAAAATTTGAGACAGGGTCTTGTTATGTAGTCCAGGGTAGCCTCTCAATTTTCCTCAATTTCCCAAATGTTGGGATTACAGCTGTGCACTATCATTCTTGGCTCAGAAATGATTTCTTAATCATTTAATTAACTGAAAAGGCAAAAAGGACATAGTAACCTGGTTTATACATTACAGTAAAGGAATACCTGTCACACACATATCAGTGACACCTTCAGAGCAACAGTGAGGATAGGATCATTAATGCATGGGTGGTCCGTGGCGTCCAGGCCTGTCGTGGCCTGCTACCCTCACACTGCTCCTCACTTTTGATGGTGTCTTTCTATTAAGAAAAATATTATAACTTGTTTATTATCTGACAGTTATAGATTGAACTTGCCTCTAATTATGAAATGTAAATCTTAAGTGTACTCTTTTGTTTTAGAAACATGTAGTCCAATCCTAAGCTTACTCTTTTGAGTCCAGCCCCAGAAGGATGTGTTTATTTTAAACTCAGCGATCAAATATGTTTTAGGCAAGTAGCTTCCCTCCATTCCGAATTCCAGACATGGAAGAATGTGGACACTTGCTAGTATGAGGCCAAACTTGTCTTGGTGTCGATCTGCAAATCAAGCTGAGCTTTGAGAAAGTTTCAATCTTAACTTTCTCTTATTAAAGGAAAAGAACAAGGGGTGAAAGGAATACTCCTAGTTGCCAAATGTGTTAAGTGCTGTTTTAGTAGAAGAAAGTGAATTTCTTTTATTTCCCTTCAGATTATGAGGGAGCGTGGAGATAGTATATTGAGCCAACAGTTTTCTTTATAGTAAATAAGGTCTGTAATAAATTATTGCATTAGCTCCAAACCTTTTCCCTAGATTTTAGTAGGGAGTTGGTTTCTGTTCATCTCTTTGGGTGCTGTGGTGGTCAACGCTACATTATAAATATGCCGGCATGTATTTACGATTAGGCAGAGTACTGTGTATACTTTGTAATGGTAAACTTAAGGCAAATGTTTATGTGATGGATTAGTGTACAGTTTTACATCCTTGGAAGCATTTTTTAAAAACTAGGTTCTTTACATAAAATTACCTTTTATACTTGTGTTAGCATTTTCATCTGTGCCTTTTGGGGGTAATTTGATTTCTATGATGACTTCCTGGTGCCTATGAGCTGGCTGTCACCTACCTGGCAGGTGCTTAGTGGTGAAGGTACTACTGTTTCTCAAACACAGCACTGTGACACCTTCCTATCCTCTTCCTTTTACTCTTGCCTCCACCTCTTCCTCCTCCACCACCTCCTCTTCCGCATCCTCCTGTTGTTTCCCTTGTAGCATCAGTGATGATGCTATTCATAAGGATTTAAAATTTTTAATGATCCCAACACTCTTTGACTGTGTTTCTACTTTTTTTTTTTTTTTTGGGTCCGGTCGTGGGGCCTGAACTCTGGGCCTGGGCGCTGTCCCTCAGCTCTTCAGCTCAAGGCTAACGCTCTACCACTTGAGCCACAGCGCCACTTCCGGCTTTTTGCTTATGTGGTGCTGAGGAATCGAACCCAGGGCCTCATGCATGCAAGGTAAATGCTCTACCACTGAGCCACCTTCCCAGCTCCTCTACTTTTATAATAGCTATTTTTGAAAGGTAGATATTTGGCCTGTTTTATAAGGTATTGTAAGAAAAACAACAACAACACAATTTAATAATGAAGATGTTTAGATATAGCCTATCTCTGATTTTCATGCAGATTATGCTGTCAATCTAAGTAGAAATTACACAGAAAGTAGATGGGTCCAAGACTGTCTTTCTCTTAGACTACCTATTTATCTAATGCCAACTCTCACAAAATCTTTCCCAGGAAATGTATTAGTTCAGATTCATACAAACTATAATATGAAAAACAAACTTGTGAAAAAAAATAGTGTAACCATAACAGACTTCTTGGTTGTGATTAAGAGTAGATGACACAATTTCGTTTTAGGCTTATAGCACCAGTTAGTAGCCAAACTGGATCTACGTTGTACCTGAGGTACAGTTAGGTTAAATTTTCATAGGATAATTTAAAGAGAAATAATAATATGTGTTCTATAGTTCTGTGCTTTGAATATGAAGTAGTTTACACATATTCTTTTTCTTATTGACAATCTTATTAATATTTCCTTTTTAGCTTCCCATTCTCTGAGAATGTTCTCTTATTGGTTGCACTTACAAATTACTCTGTACAAATTTTTAAATTGAGTTATTTGTCAAGGGTTTGTTACAATGGAAACACAACCTGAATAGGTCTTGGGGGGAATTTAATTGGAAAAAAATCCAAATAATTCTTGGTATACATTTGTATATAAACCAATAACTGATTTCTGTCAGGTGTAGTTGACACCTGTAATCCCAGCACAGATGCAGGAGGATGGAGAGTTTCAGGCCCGCCTAGATTATCTAGTGAAATCAGTCTCAAGAAACCCAAGGCCTGGCGATAGAGCTCTGTAGTAGAATGCTTGCCTGGCATGCACAAAGGCCTGGAGTTGATCTCTAATACCAACGAAAAAGAAAAAAGTATGTGATGACAAAGATAATGTTAGACAATGCAAGAAACTTGGGAGCAAGTGAAAAGGCAAGTCAGCATCTTGATGAAATGTTAAGAACCCATTGCATGAAGTTGGCTTTCAAATTCTGTAATATAGTGCTTCCTAAAACAACTGTTCTCAATTTCTGGGTGTGTGTGCAGCATGTAAACTGAAGTTATGAATGTTTGTAGTTTTCCCTCTAGTTTTCCCGCAGCACTGTTTAGGGTTTTCACATGCCTTATTTCAGTGTGAAAAAGAAAAAAGGTCCATGTTTTATGTGGTTAATGCTTTGTTGTGTCACATACAGAGTGCTTTGTAGAAAGTGTTGGCCCAATTTTTACCTTTTAGTGTCTTGTGACATTATATATTATAAATATGTACATATATCTTTAAAATGTTCCTGTGTTTAGTGGCACAAATGTTCTGGGCAAGTTTTAATATTTCAAATGTCTTTGGATATTGCAGCAATAAAGGCAACATGTTTTGCAATAGAATCTCTTGTTTGCCTACTTTGACACTAAAATAACTGAGCAGGGAACAGTAAGAAATAAGTTGGTGAATTGTGGATCTGCTTATCTTTTTCTACAGAAGGCTGACAATTTATCCTGTGGATGGTAACACTAGCCTCTTAATTAAAATCAAGTTGTACAAAATGTTTGTCCTCTTTTGTAATTTAAGAATATAGTGGCCAGGCGCTGGTAGCTCTCGCCTACAATCCTAGCTACTCAGGAGGCCGAGATCTGAGGAACGTGGTTCAAAGCCAATCCAGGCAGGAAAGTCTGTGAGACTCTTATCTCTAATCAACCACCACAAAACTGGAAGAGGCACTGTCGCTCCAAGTAGTAGAATACTAACCTTGGGTGAAAGAGCTCAGGGACAGCACCCAGATCCTGAGTTCCAACCCTACAAAAGAACAAAACAAAACAAAAAAAGGACTATAGCAACTACCAGTTGTTGGTTTTGGTCATGTACATGAAAGATTTCATCCAAGAAGGAGCTTTGTGTCTTCTGCTAACTTGACAGAAGTTAAGAGAACCACAATTTACAATTCACTAATTGTCCCTGTGAATTTTAGTGATGAATACATTTGTACTACTGAAAAATGTACTTTGACACTTTACATTTGCAAAAATGGAACACTGACAGTGTCAATTTCAGATTTTATACTTAAAATATCTGACTTACATATCCAATGGTGCAGATTTTAAAGACTGTAAGAACAAATTTTGTTAAAACAAAATGAAAACTTGCTCTTAGTTTTGTGACTTTGTGTACTTTTGAAATAAAATCAAGAAAGCAGTTCTCTGGTTGTGGTGTGACTTTATTTTGCCTTTAAACAAATGTCCACTACAGCTTATTTATAGTAGTTCTTCCTGCTTTCCTGTGTCAAGGTTTTCTTTACTGTATATGCTTTCAAACAGGAAGAATAAATGTTGGAAGAATCACAGATCAATGAAAACATGTCAGGCAAATATTTCCCCACTTATATGACAGTATGTAATATTCTGACATTTTAGTATTTACAGTAGAAACTCAGTTTTTCAGAGGAATTAAAAATGAGTAGACATATGCACCAAATAAGTGCACATCTGTCGCAGTCCACTTCTGTTACTTTGAAAAAGCACCGTAGGCTAGGTGACTTCTAAACAACAGAAATTAGTTGCTCACAGTTCTTGCAGGCTGGCAAATCAAAGATTGAGGTGTACCTGAAGATCCATATCTTCTGATAGGACTTCAAAAATGTCACCTCTTGCTGTGTGCTCGCAGATATAAGGGAAAAAGGAACTTGTTCCAGACTCTTTTGTCAAGATACCCATTCAATTCATAGAGAGCCCTCATAACGCTGTCAAGTTCCCAAGGCCCACCCTTACGTATCACATAAAGTGTTAAGGTTTCAACATAGGAATTTTAAGAGAACACAAACTTTCATATCATAGCAACAACAGCTTATTATGGTTTACAAGCTATTTCCACCGACTGGAAATGCTGACTTGAGGCAAAAATCACATGGAGGTATTAACACTTCTGTAGGAAGATGTGTTGGGGACTGTTTTGTTTTACTAAAGCACCTATCAATCAGCACTTTGAGCTGAGTAACTGTAGTGGACTCCAGTGAATTTTAGGGTTATTACCCCACCTGGCTTCTTCCCTATAGATAGCAGCCCTACCCAACCCTCTCACTCCTACAGTTGTTGACGGTGAAAGTATTCACTAACATTGCCGAGTGTCTCCTCAGGGCAGGAGGCAAGTCACTTCCACTTGAGAACCAATGGCTTATATTCATGTGAAATTTTCTACACTGCATTCTACATTAAGAGATCAGGGCGCAGATTTAGAAGCAAGTATGTTGGAATACTGTTTATTGCTTAACAGTATGCTGGAAGATTTTAAAGAGAACTGGCAGAACAAATATTTGCATTTCTGGTAGCTGAGAAGCCATAAAATAGTTTCGCAGGATCCAGATTTTAATAAAATATGCTACGTGAAACTACTAAATATAATACTTGTTAATTTGGACCACATTTTCAATCTTGTAGCTCTTAACAGATAATCTATCTATCTGATTACTTTGTATTTAGTATCTCCATTTGACCGTCTTCATCTTTCCTATATCATTTTTGGTATGAGAATTTAGGAAGACTTGCTTAGATATTTTGGGGGGAAAAAGCCATTTCTTAATTTTCAAAAAAACCTTAAAAAAGCATATTGGCGCAGGACACCTGTAGCTCATGCTTATAAGCCTAGGTACTCAGGAGGCTGAGATCTGAGGATTGCCGTTTGAAGCCAGCCTGGGCAGAAAAGTTTGAGACTCTGATCTCCAATTAATCACAGAAAAAGCTGGAAGTGGCATGATGGCTCAAGTGGTGGAGTGCTAGCCTTTAGCAACAATGAGCTCAGGACAGTGCCTAGCCCCAGAGTTCAAGCCCCAGGATTGGCAAAAATACAAAAAAGGTAATGAGATGTCTTTTAGCGTGACAAATGCTGAATAATAATAAATGCTTTTACAAAGATTCATCTAGGGCATTGTGACCATGTTTCAGAGAGGGAACAGGGCTTGGGTAGGTAAGAGTTAGCTGTTGTCCTTTCCCGCTTCCATGGCGTGTGTTTTCCTGAGAGGCAACCGTGTGGAGTGGGAGGGAGCCCCGTCCTCATTCTAGCCTTCTTTCCTGTCTTAGTTCTTTCGGAACCTACTGCCAGGATTCCATGTTCCTAGAAAAATATTAGACCAGGAGTCAGGAGACAGGTGAAGAACAAAGTGTGTGGCCTGAGACTGGGATATCAAACCCTTTTTGGAGTATTAATTATTACTTTTGTTGGGGCAGGGTGCAATTCTGGGGCTTGAATTGTTAGTACTCTACCACTTGAGCCACAGCTCCACTTTTGGCTTTTTGGTATTTAATTGGAGATAAGGGTCAGAGACTTCCCTGCCCAGGCTAGCTCTGAATTGTGATCCTCAGATCTCAGTCTCTTGAGTCACTAGGATTACATGAGCGAGCCACTGGTGCTCAGCCTGAGTGTTAGTTTTATTAAAATGATATTGAATTAGATAACAGCATTACATAGGAATATTTTTTAATATGTCTTTCGTCATTTCTACTCTGCATCTGGTTTATAAACAAACCTTTCTCTAAAATACCATCTTTTGTAAGATAAGCATCCCCCTCCCCCACATACGTTTCCTACTCTTGTCATTCTGCAAACTCTGCACAGTAAAATGTCCACATATATTTGAAACCATCTGAGAATTGTGGATGCAGTCAGTATTGAGACAGTACACATTAGCCACCCTGTTCTCCAATCCTCTTTCCCCTTAGAAGGCTATCTCCACATTACTCAGACAGCAATAAACAAAATAATTAAAAAGCTAAAGTGAAAAAGCATCATGTATTAACGATCTAATACCAGCCAGGCGCTGTGTCAGGTACTCAATCACATGTATGTTCACAAAGCACAGACCATTCCTCATCTGCTCAGTGAGCAAGTGTTGCGTCTTTAACTCCAGATGCTAACTTTCTTTCATTTTGAGACAGAGTCTCAGAATGGCCTCAAACTTGTGATCTTCCTGCCTACACCTCCCAAAGTGGTAGAATTATAGGTGTGGACCACTGCAGCTACTTCAAACCCCAAATTCTTTTACATTTGACTGCTTCCAAATGAATTGGGGGCAAGCATACACCTTTCTCATTCAAGTTGATTACATACAAAAAGCCAGGAATAAGCAAAATGTCTCCTTTATTCAAGCCTTAACACTTCTAACTTACGGACTTAAAGGATCCCCTTTTGGCTCAACAAATTTAAAAGAGCTTGAAATCCATTTGATATGACTTGCTAACACCCTGTATTTTGTGCCCAGCAGAAATGATAGCTGGTTGCCTTTTCTGTAAACTGTCCTCCCAGAGTCCAAAAAGAATTCCAATGAGAAAATTGGATAGTAGTGATTATTTTAAATTACACACACACACATGCTTTTTTTCTTTTGCTGGTCATAGGGCTTGAACTCTGGGTCTGGGCACTGTCCCTCAGATCTTCAGCTCAAGGCTAGCACTCTACCACTTGAGCCATAGCAGCACTTCCAGCTTTTTCTGCTTATGTGGTGCTGAGGAATCGAACCAAGGGCCTCATGCATGCAAGACAAGCACTCTACCACTGAGCCGTCTTTCCAGCCCTTAAATTATATTTTGAAGAAAAGCCTTCCATATATATATATATATATTATTGCTTTGTTAACATTTGCCTATTTAAATCATGAACACTGGCTTACTCTCTAATGCCAGAAGGAGTGAAATGAATTTTAACCTGACCAAATTACGTGTGGCTACCTTGGGTCACATGATGTGTGTGTTTTGGTGCGAAAGTGGGCATGCAAGAGTAATACTTTGAAGAAAATGTGAAATGATGTTACCCCAAATTTATTTCCTAAAATTTGGTTTATATGTCCTGTAACCATCATACACATTTAAGATCTAAAAAAAAAGAAAAAAAATTAACATCTAAAATAGCCCATGGACATACCAAAAAAAAAAAGTAGAGCTACTAGTATTATTTTTTCACTTAATGTCTGTATAATTTGCCCATCACATAACAAGAAATTCTAAAGCCTCCTTCACTATTGTACAGGGCACTTTTACCTTGTCCAGAACATAGAAGATAGTATCGTTTAGTTGACAGGGCAGGGATTAGATTTCCTCTGATAGCGTGTTCAATTTTATTTTGTGTTCTCTTGGTTCTATGAGCATAACATGTCCCCTTGTCAAACTGAAAGACTAGTGGATATGGAAGGTTTATGAATTTTCCAGCACTCTTCACATTGCAGTCCTTGATCTTACCCATATCTAGAATTGCAAGGTCATTCTCTTGGTTCCTAGTCATGTTTTTATTGTTGACAGTTCTAGGATTATGAGAGGGAAAAATGTCCTACTTCCCAACATTAAGAGAGCACAGTGCCAGCGGCCAACATCCAGCTTAGAATAGTGTGTGACAGGCTAACTCATGACGCAGCTGAATCTATTTTTTTTTCCCCAGAGCTGAGGACCAAATTCAAGGCTGTTCTTCCACTGAGCTAACTCCCCAACTCCTGCATCCTTTTTTAAAAAATGCAAGATAACTAATTTTCTTTTTATTTTATTTTATTTTATTTGTGAAGATACTGTACAGAGGGGTTACAATTACATGGGCAGGATAATGCGTACATTTCTTACCAAGCATTGCAGCCTCCTCCTTTTGTTTACCCTTCACATCCCTTCCCAGCCTCCCCACTCCCCCCAATCCCAATCTTTCTCCTTCCCCCCCTTCCCCCCCCCCGCACCAACGTTGTAAAGCTCGTTTACTAATTTTCTTTACTAGCCTCATTTGTGTTGATTCCATAAAACTCTTCTGCATAAAAATTCCAGCAACTTTAAGAAACCAAAGATAGATTAAGGTCCAGAAAGAAGTAGACAACTTAATCTAACAGATCGGCCAATCTGTTGAATTTCCACACAGAAAAAATGTAGACAGGGCTGGAAAGGTGGCTCGGTAGAGCACTTGCCTTGCATGCATGAGGCCCTGGGTTCAATTCCTCAGCACCAAAAAAAGCTGGAAGTGGCACTGTGGCTCAAGTGGTAGAGCATTAGCCTTGAGCTGAAGAGCTGAGGGACAGCGCCCAGGCCCTCGACTGGACCCTCCCCCCAAAAAAAGAAAAAATGTAGACAATTCTTATGCTCATGGTGGTCCAAAGGAGAGTGAAAACTTCACAAGCTTTGTTTGGTCCTTGATTATAGTTGTTATATTTATTATGATTACCTAATACGTGTTATACTAAATATAGTATATACAACATATCTGAGTAAAATCACAATCTTTCTGCTGCTGGGGATGCAGCTAAAGTGTACAGTGATTAACCCCCTAATCCCCCCTGCATCCCATACCTTAAGACCCTGGGTTTGGTTTTTACCACCACTAAACAAAGAATCCAGTTGTCCTGCTTGTGATACAATAGATAAATGTGTGTGCGCATGTGCATGTCTCTGTGGTATTGGTGATTGAATCCAGGCCTTGCCGTGATAAGAAAGCTCTGACCTCTGATCTCTAATGCTAGCCCAGAAAATTTCTACAGTCCCTGACTTATGGTCATCTGACCATAAGGGGGGTTCCCCCCCTCCTTTTTTTTCTCTATATGGCACAAATATGGTAAGTTTTCAGTAGAAATAATAATTTGAATTTCAAGGTTTTCCTGCATGTGGTGTAATACTCCTGCTGCTAGGCCAGTGTGGTCATGAAATGCCATTCAGTCACGTACATGTTGCTTACCTATAATGTTCTGTAGGTTAAGCATATTGAATACATTTTAATTTACAATATTTTCAACAAAATAAACATAAGCCCAGGAGCATTTGTCCACCAAAAAGTTGATGACTAAAAACCATTGATATATCTTACACATTTGAAATATCTAAGGAAGGGATATTTCATTTGTAATGGAGTCACTCATACCTTTCTCACTGCTACTCCGTATCTGTCAGGAAAGAGAGATGGGACTGTAACCCTGCATAGCAATCACCTCCTACCTAACTTTTGTATAGTCCCTCAAATTTATCAGTATTGAAAATCACAATGGTATTTTCAGAATTCTTATGTGTCACATTTTTAAAGATGGTCTTCACTGTGCAATATTAATATTATTTCTGCTGAACATGGTTGTACAAAACTGTAATCCCAATACTTAGGAAGCTGAGGGCAAGCGGGTCACAAACTCAAGTTCTCCTGGTGATATAGCAAGTTTCAAGCCAGCTTGGGCTACCTGTGAAACAAACAATTGAACATAGGTTTCTATCTTGGGTCTGAACCTTCCATTCACTACTGTATGTCATAAATGTCTGTGCTTTTTTTCCCCCTGTAATGACAGCTTGATTGTTGTATTATAGATCATGTTGTATTAGTTTGGATAGATGTACTACTTAAAAAGTACACACACATACACACACACAAGAGAGTTGTGAACATCAGGTATACACATCAAGCAAGAATTTGGCAGTAAAGTGATGTGCTAATCAGCAAACTGAGATCAGGAAGATGTAGGTTTGAAGCCAGCCTGGTTAGAAAAGTTCAAGAGACCTCTTAACAACCAACAGCAAGGCACGAAGGCACATGCCTTCACTCCAGCCATGTAGGTGGCTGAGATCAGGAGAATCACAGTTTCAAGCCAGTCTAGGCAGAGAAGCTTGTGAAATTGAAGGTCAACAGAAGAAGCTGGGTGTTGTAATACATCGCTGTCATTCCAGCTGTAATGGGGAGTAAGATAGGAGCTTTGTGGTCCAGGTGGAGGGGGGAGTAGGGAGGAGCAAGACTACTCAAGATAACCAGTGCAAAAAAATGTGGAGACATGGTTCAGCAACAAAGTGTGTCTGCCTAGCAGTCTTTAGGCTGTGTCAAACCCTAGTACATCCCCCTACCACCAAAACACGAATCCCCCAAATATCTCAGCAGTACTGTTCAGTGCAGACCATCCATGCCTTATTTGCTCTCATTCTCTGTGTGCCTATGTGTGTGTGTGTGTGTCTGTGTGTGCATGAGTGCATGCTGTGCATACCCATTGCTGGGGCTTGGATTGAAGGCCTCTAGTTCTCGCTCATCTTATCATTGATATCAGGCACTTTACCCTTTGAGCCACATATCCACTTCTGGGTTTTTGCTGGTTCATTGGAGTTCAGAGTCTTGAAGTTGGTTTGCCCAGTCTGGCTTCAGTGATCTTCAGATCTCAGCTTCCTGTGTATCTAGAATAACTGGCCTTGTGTCTCCTATACACAACCAGCAGAGAGAATTAGTGGATTATAATTACACAAAAGAAGGAAACTGAATGCTGGTTCACCCACTAGTTCAGATAACAAAATGAATTACATTTTTCCATCTAACAGTCATTTTTAAATAAAGACAGAAAAAAACTTATTATTTTTTTTTTTTTAGTTCTTGGGATCAAGTGACTTGCATATGCTTGTCAAGCACTGTGTCATGAGCTATAAGTCTCACTAAGACTTGCTGTCATCTCTGATGAGTGTATTGTATTAGTACTACTGCTATATAAGTGTTGGAATTTTTTTTTTTTTGGTTGGTCGTGGGACTTGAACTTTGGGCTTGGGTGTGTCCCTGTGCTCCTCAGCTCGAGGCAAGTACTCTACCACTTGAGCTACAGCACCATTCCTGAAATTTTTTTCTATTGAGATTAATAAGATGGTTAATCAGGCTGGTTGTTCTTATTAAACTTTACAGTTTTATTAATTTGATAAAAAATGTATGGCCTACAGTACATATACTATGTGTAAATTCAAACAGTTGACATGTGTTAGGAAATTAGTCTCTATTCTTAGATCTTAAAGTAGTACTCTTATATTGGATGGAAAGAATGTCAAAGAGATCCATAGTTTATTATATAATACTGAAGACTAAATCAGTTAAGGCACATATAGTTATGAATAACATTAAGATCATTTTTGAAAAAAATAGGTAATAAAACATCCCATAATTTTTACTTGTAACCATAACTTTGGTTTTGTTCTTGTTGGTCGTGTAGCTTGAACTCAGGGCCCAAGTACTGTCCCTCAGCTCTTTTGTTCATAGAGCTTACCACTTTGAGCCACAGCTCCATTTCTGGCTTTCTGGTGGTTAATTAAGAGATGAGTCTCACAGGAACTTTCTAGTTTCAAACTGTGATCCTCAGATTGCATGAGTCACCAGTGCCTGCCCCTCTCCCCCTACCTTTTTTTAAAATAACAGTATGGGGGTATAAAAATAAGCTTCTCCATCCTCTAAAACATTAACAGTGACTATATTTTAGTGGGCTTGGATGATATTTTCTTTATGCCTCTGTGTGTGTATACATTTTTATATATAGGAATTTCTATACACAACCATACAGGAAAAATGGTCCTTTACCCTGTAACCACTAATACTTTTCAGAGAAAGGACACGTGTATTTGTAATCCAACCTTTAGCTTTGACACTGGAGAAGAATATTTGATGCCCTCTTGTGGCCAATAATTTTATAAGTGATTTGTTTTTTCTCACAAATCTGGTCTAAAGGTTATCAAAATGATTGTTTTCTAAACAATAAAAAATAATGCTTACTATTATTAATGGTTTAATGATGATGTTAATTATCTTCACAACTTTGGAACTAGCTCTTAAAAGCACGTGATCCTGAAATCACAGTATCGGGGTTTGAAGTTCTGTAGCTAGAACACCCGAGATGACCTACTTGAATATGTAAAGTAGTATTATTAGACACACATACACCTGTCCTAAGAAAGAAGGCACAACTTAATTTTGCTAGATAAAATACTTCATATGTACATGCACATATAAACTTTCATGGTAACATATCATAAATTTAGGTGAATTCTGTTATTTTTTATATTCATATTCGCCCCAAACAAACTTCATTAACATAGTAAAACTTACTGAGCATTCGATACTTTCCAGCCTTTACATAAATCAGCTCACTCTAATAAACTAAGTTCTATTATTATCCTTTCCTTTCTACTTATTTTCACCCCTGACATAACTGTCATTGACATTATTTCAACTATAGTAGACCCACGATTCTTTTATTGGCTTCACGATCTTATGTATTATGAATGAGTTATATCATTATTGCTAATAATGTTTTTTAGAAAGCATTCTTGGGCATCAATAATATATATATTTGTGAAAGTACTTCCATAGGCTATTATCAACATATCACATATTGTATTTGTATTTAATCAATCCATTCATCTTAAGTGTTTCATAAAAATGTTTGATTTTTAACCCCAGCTAGGAAATAATGGCTACCATAACAATCTAATAGAAAAGCAAGATCACCCACACATGTCAACTTTTCCCTGCCTCTAAGAACATTACTGGTAAAAAGTTGGCACTTCTTTTTTCAGACAATACGGATATCATTTAGATGTAACATTCACTTCCCAACTTTTGCTATTTTCCTTTCTTTCATTACAAATGTACTTCTTAGGTAAATGGTATTTTCCACAGTATTTCCTTAAGTAGATATTCAAATGTTAACTTTGTTGATTACTTATTTTTGCCATCCATTTGTTGTCACAAAAATAACAAGAGAAATCACATGAGAACTTTTCTAGAATGTTTTTTTTTTGTTAAAGAACATACTTTTTTTTTTTTTTTCCAGTCATGGGGCTTGAACTCTGGGCCTGGGTGCTGTCTCTTTAGCTCAAGGCTAGCGCTCTACCACTTGAGCCACAGTGCCACTTCCGGTTTTCCAGCAGTTAATTGGAGATAAGAGTCTTACGAACTTTCCTGCCAGGCCTGGCTTTGAACCGCAATCCTCAGATCTCAGCCTCCTGAGTAGCTAGGATTACAGGCGTGAGCCACCAGCTCTGGCTAGAACATATTTTTTTTTGGTTTCTAAAAAATGTATTTTATTTAAAGTTCTCTTTTGATTCAGATACTCATTTGTGTTATAATTTAATAAAGTGATAAAGTTTACAAGAGACAAAAGAACATTTTCTTCACAAGATTCTTGCTGGTGGCTCATACCTATAATCCTGCCTACTTAGGAGACTAAGATCTCAGGATCAAGGTTCAAAGCAAGCTCAGGTAGGAAAGTCTGTGTGACTCTTACCTCTAATTATCACCAAAAAGCTGGCAGTGCAACTGTGAGAACATACACTTTAAAAAGCTCTAACTACCCTTTAAAAACCCACACAACTTTACTAATATACAGAGAGGAACTATTTCCCCATAGAGGCTCAACAATATGGGAATTATTTTTAATTAGTTTACTGATTTTTACCAATTTATAACCTAAAATACATTTTTTAAATTTTTTAAAATTTTTATTTACCAAAATACCTATTTATAGGGATGGTTTCATGTGATGTTTCAACACATATACATGGTGTGTAACATTTAAACTGGACATTATTAATCTTATGATTGCCAAAGTAAATGTATTTTAGTTTGCATTTAATTACTATTCAAGTTGATAATTTATTATGGCACCCAAATTGTGAAATGATATATTAAATGTTATATTAAATACATTAAATTGTAAAATGCTTTTCACACATCTTCCTTATGGATCATTTTATAAACTTCATATGTGTATATACATGTATGTCTATGTGTGTGTGTATATATATATATATATATATATATATATGTACACACACACTAATTATATGGTTTTACCCAAACTACAGCCAAGTTATACCTGATGGTATTTTTAAAGGAATTACAAACGTGCTGTTCCCAGTTGCTGTAGGTCAGGTAATGAGTACATTTCTTTTTGGACAATGTCACCCCTTCACTCGCTGTTTTTTTCCTCCCATCTCACCTACAAGTTGTACAGTTCATTTTGACCATAGTGTCTAGGGAGTACCACTGGGGTTGGTAGTTTTCAAGTCCTATGAAATTTAAGCAAAAAGTCTTCCATTGTAAGTCCTTTCTATAGCTTCACTGGGGGTAGAAACTAAGTGGATACTTTCTTTTGTGCTATCTGTATCCATGGAATAAACATCAAACTACCCAGTAGGAGTGTTGTAGCTACTACAAGTAGCTTTGGATAAGGATTAGTGCTTCCATTTTGGTACTAGGGTTATAATTGTAAGTGAAAAGAAAACACACTTGGAAGATGGGCTGATGTAGTTAGATGGGGAGGTGATAACTTCTGCAGTGAAAAAGGTACACATATTTTGCATAGGAATTGCATGAGTCCCTCCTTTTAACTTGTGGTTTGTACAACTTTCTGGTACAATGTGTCAATGCTGAGGTGTGATCTATAATACAAAGATATTATTGCCTTTCTCCTAAATCCCAGAATATATGGAAAGATTTTTGGCACGAGTATTGTCTGTGTAAACCCCATTAAATTACAAAAAAAGAAAAAGAAAAACGTTTGTGATAAAACTTGGCTATTACTATTAAAGCAAGTTGTGTGACCTTTCAAATTACCAGCAACTGGCTGGAAATACTTGTAAACTGTAGACCTGCCTAGTTTATGTCACCGAGTTTAAGCCATGTACAACTTTAATGTATTTCTAAGACACAATACTCTGGAAATTTTATTACTCTGGAAACTTTCTACTGGTGAAAATCTGCATTACAAGATAAACTCATTTTAGGATGAAAACTGAGATGGGGTCTTGATATGTTAACCAAGTTTGAACTTCTAAACTCAAGAAATTCTCACACCTTGGCTCTTTGTTGTGAGATTATAGACATGCAGCACCATGCCCTATGATAGATTTGTCAAAATCATTGTATTAAGCTGGGGTGCTGGTGGCTCACACCTGTGATCTTAGTTACTCAGGAGGCTGGGATCTGAGGATCAAAGTTCAAAGCCAGCCTGGGCAGGAAAGTCTGTGAGACTCTTATCTCCAATTAACCAGCAGAAAACCAGAAGTGGCATTGTGGCTCAAGTGGTAGAGTTCTAGCCTTGAGCTGAGGAGCTGAGGGACAGTTCCCAGGCCCAGAGGTCAAGCCCCATGATTGAGAAAAAAAAGTTTAAAGATGAGGGTGATGGGAACAGTACAGCTGACTTTAGTTTTTATATGCTACTAATGTCCATGGCTCTGACCCGCAACCCTAACTACTCAGGAGGCTGAGATGTGAGAATTACAGTTCTAAGCCAGCTCATATAGAACATTCCATGAGTCTCTTATCTCCAATTAATTATCAACAAGCCAGAAATGGAGCTGTGGCTCAAGTGGTAGAGCACCAGCCATGGATGGAAAAAACTAAGGGACAATGCCCTGTTCCCGAGTTTAGCCAGAGTATCAGCACCATAAAAACCACCCCAAACCAAAAAGAAAAAACCCCAAAGTAAAACTCCTAAACAAAAAAAATTCTAAAAGTTACCACTTACCATGTTATAGATGTGTCTCTTTTTTTCCTTTTGTAGTTGAAGTATACTTACAAGACTGATGGACCTACAGTGGTATAAACATGAAGGACTACTGAAGAATATGAAATGTGCTATTTGACTTTATTTCCAAACTCTAGTATGAAGACTTTTATTTTTTGAAAAAAAAAAAAAGCAAAAGGAACAGATTATAGAACAGCTGCAAGAACGTTTTATTCATAGTATTAAGGCATGTAAATCAGATGGCAGATCAAATTACAATGGACTAAATTTCCATTGAGAAAAAGTCTGTATAATGGCTTGGATAGTTAAAAGAAATTATATATATTTATATTTTTAATCAACTATTATGATTAAAAATTTTGGACTTTTTTTTAAAATTTTGGACTTTTTTATGTCTACTTTGGTATATAATCTTTGGGGATTTAATAAAAAGTTGACTTTTTGAAGGAAATACTGAAATTCTTTTTTTCTTTACTAAATAAATACATTAGATAAACCTGTTTTCTTTTTTTCCATAAAGAAAAAAGCACACATTGCCATGCCTCAAACTACTTTTTATTTCAACTACATGATTTCACACAATTCTTCTAAAACAATGACATAAAATAGATTTGCTGTGTATAAATAACTTATGTAGTCTCCCATAAAGTAAATGCTCAAAGGTGCTAGAACAGATCGTCCACTTCTACAGTGTTTTCGTATCCAACAGAGTTGATGCACAATATATAAATACTCAAGTCCAATATTAAAAATTCAGGCACTTGACTAATAAAGTTTCTCAAACTATATCAATTTATCTAAAGTGCATATATACTTTTTAAGAAAGAATATTCAATAACTTTTCTAGAAAAATAAGTTTGATGGTTTGGTCCATCTAACTTCACTACTAGGAGTATGAACTCTTAACATGTAATGTGTTATAAGATATAGTCTATCTTTTACTCAACATTACACCCTCAGAATCAAAAGAAGCTAGTGAGGTGCTAACATATGAGGATTAATCCAGTGATTTCGGTCACAATGCATTCCAGGAGGAGGAACCCATGTCACTGGAACTGGGCGATACGATTTATTCTTCCTTCCTGGATTTGGATAACCAAATGGAACAGGAGGAGGATAGTGATTCTGATGGCTATGCCCTCGATACATTCCTGGCTTTTTTCTGGGCAAAGGCTGCCACACCGGAAGAGGTGGGAATATAAGTTCTGAAATCTGTAGAAAAAAGAACACAATAGTTAATCCAAAGGAAAAACTAGTTATATGTCCGGTAAAGACTAGGAGACCTTCCAGATTTCTCAATGAAGGCAAAATCATTTATCTATGATCCTAAGAGTAAATCTAAGTGGCATTCCTAAGGTCAAGTCTAAGATTGTTAAAAATATCATAATAGGTGGACAGTGCTTTGGGAACAAATGAGGAAATAAATGAACTTAAACATACTTATAATGACCTCACCCAGACACAATGAATGGAAGCTTACCCAGTCACTTAGAGAATTTTAATTACAAACAATCATGCCCCACTGACTGAACAATAATAAAACCTTAGGTATTCTACCAGAACTTTCTAGTTCATTGTGTTATAGCCAGTTTAGTTTGAGAACAAAAGCTTTTGATTATCTTTAAGTGCACATTCAAAATCTTATCCTCATTTTTGGACCTCTGCTCAGAACGTAACACCCTGTGAGTTTCAGATTTCTGTGATCTCCAGTGTGTTCTTCCAGTTTATTATTTATGTTCTATATAGCATTCTATTAATGATGAAAAATACAATGAGCAGGAGCTCCTTGCTCTTACCAGATTTAACAACCCATTTATCACTGTCAATATACCTGAAGATGAATGTATGTTGTGTCTTCATACATACCTATTTACTTAAAACACAGATGCAACACACATATTAATGTATTATGTTCAAATTTTTGTACTTTGACATACATATTATAAACATACATTTTAATTTTTATTTAGGAGAACTGCTGCCTATTTGGGCAGATGCATATTCAACTTTAGAAGCGTTAGTTTTTTAAATGTAGCTCCTTCACATTCTTGCCAATATTTGGTGCTGTTAAGACTTTAATTTGGGGCTGGGAAGGTGGCTCAGTGGTAGAGCGCTTGCCTTGCATGCATGAGGCCCTGGGTTCAATTCCTCAGCACCACATAAGCAAAAAGAAAAAAGCCGGAAGTGGCGCTGTGGCTCAAGTGGTAGAGCGCTAGCCTTGAGCTGAAGAGCTGAGGG